>NC_138772.1:554691057-554870695 GCF_965119305.1 Pelophylax lessonae
AAAAACAATATTTTTCACATTCTACTATATTCACATTCCCCCAAAAAAAATAAAAAAGTAGAAATCAAATTTTTTTCATAATTTTAGGCCAGTTTGCATTCTGCTACAAATTTTTGGTAAAAAAAAAATCCCAATAAGCGTATTTTGATTAGTTTGAACAAAAGTTATCGCGTCTACTAACTAGGGGAAAGATTTATGTAATTTAATTTTTTCTTTGCTAGTAATCTCGGCAATCTGCGATTTTTAGTGGGACTGCGACATTGCGGCAGACAGATTGGACCCCTAACTGACATTTTTGACACTTTTGGGGGTACCAGTGACATTACTACAGTAATCAGTGCTAAAAATATGCACTGTCACTGTACTAGCGACACTGGCAGGGAAGGGGTTAACACCAGTGGCAATCAAAGGGTTAAATGTGAGCCTAGGCCAGTGGTGGCGAGCCTTGGCACCCCAGATGTTTTGGAACTACATTTCCCATGATGCTCAGTGTAGTTGGGCATCGTGGGAAATGTAGTTCCAAAACATCTGGGGTGCCAAGGTTCGCCATCACTGGCCTAGGGGGTGCTTTCTAACTGTGAGGGGGGCATGGGCTTGTGAAATCAATACAGAGACCTGTGATCCTAAATAGGAGGAGCTCTGTGTTAATTGCTGAGAGAACAACGGTCTGCTGTGTTTACAACAGCAGACCGCCGTTCTCTTCTCACGGGGAGCGATCGTGGGTGCCTGGCAGTAATCGCGGCCGCAGGCTTCCCTGCTGGCGAGTGGGCGCACACCTCCTGCGGTGCGCGCACGCCCCTAGGTTCGCTCCTGTGAACCGCCATACAGGTATGGCGTTTCGCAGGAACACGCCGCCGTATATTGGCGGCGGCTGGTCAGTAAGTGGTTAATGATACAAAGTATCTTCACGCTGCACAGCAATGTCTTTAGGGTTCCCCCCCCCCCGTCACCATGGCGCCCATCGATGATTATTTTCTGATCACTTCCCAGAATGAGGAACAAAACCACCGAATGACGATCGTTTCTGCGTTACAATCGGGTGATGAAATATTTTGTTTTTTCAGAGGAAGAAGTGAAGTTTCAGATGACTTATTCTGAGTTATGTGCCAAGCTGCAAATATTACAAAACCTCCTCTGATGCAACCGGCAACAATCTCTATTGTCTGAACCCGAAAAACTGTTATTAATTGTTGTTAAAGGGGAACTCCGGCCAGAAACGGGAGACATCGAATGAATGCAGCTCTGTAATCATTAATGCTGAAGTTTTATCTGCTTATATTTTGGTTCCCTCCCTCCCTCAGTAACATGATAAATACATTTTAAACCACTTCTGGACCGGAAGGATTTGCCCCATTAATGACCAGGCCATTTTTTGCAATTTGGCACTGCGTAATTTTAACGGACAATTGCGCGGTCGTGCAACGCTGTATCCAAATAAAATTGATATCCTTTTTTTCCCACAAGCAGAGCTTTCTTTTGGTGGTATTTGATCACCTGTATGATTTTTTATTTTTTGCGCTATAAACATAGAAAAAGCAACAATTCTGAAAAAAAAAATATTGTTGTTTTTTCCAGAACTGTCGCTCTTTTTTTGTTTATAGCGCAAAAAATAAAAATCACACAGGTGATCAAATACCACCAAAAGAAAGTTCTGCTTGTGGGAAAAAAAAGATATCTGGTCTGCCGCAATGTCGCAGTCCCGCTAAAAATCGCTGATCGCCACCATTACTAGTAAAAAAATAATAAAAATGTAATAAATCTTTCCCCTAGTTTGTAAACGCGATAACTTTTGCGCAAACCAATCAAAATACGCTTATTGCGATTTTTTTTTACTAAAAATATGTAGCAGAAAACAAATTGGCCTAAAATGTGAAACAAAAAAAATGTATTTATTTATTTATTTATTTTTTTGGGAATGTTTTATAGCAGAATGTGAAAAATATTGTTTTTCATTTTCTGCTATAGGAAATTCCGGAAAAAAAAAAAATGTAAAAATCAAAATTTTTAACATTTTAGGCCAATTTGTTTTCCGCTATATATTTTTGGTAAAAAAAAAATCACAATAAGCGTATTTTGATTGGTTTGCGCAAAAGTTATCGCGTTTACAAACTACGGGAAAGATTTATGTCATTTTTATTTATTTATTTATTTTTTTACTAGTAATGGCGGTGACCTGCGATTTTTTTTTGCGGGACTGCGACATTGCGGCGGACAGATCAGACCCTTGACTGACATTTTTGACACTTTTGGGGGGGACCAGTGACATTACTACAGTAATCAGTGCTAAAAATATGCACTGTCACTGTACTAATGACACTGGCAGGGAAGGGGTTAACCCAGTAAGTGATCAAGGGGTTAAATGTGTACATAGGGGAGTGATTCTAAATGTATGGGGGCGGGGCTTGTGAAATGACCATAGAGATCTGCGATCCTACATAGAAGGATCACAGGCACTCTGTGATCATCCCAGGGAGAAGGACGGTTTACAACAGCTGACCGTCCTGCTCTCTCAGCGGGGTGTCAGGCGGCAATTGGAGCCGTCTGCCCCGTGCATCGGAGTCCCCGCTGACGAGTGGGGGGCGGGAGCGCGCCGGGCGTATACCTACATCGGTTTGTGCGGGAGGGCCGCCCTGCCACATTACAACTGCGGCGGGTGGTCGGGAAGCGGTTAAACTTTAGAACCCCTGTGATGTCATCACCGGGTCTCCATCCTTCTCTATGCAATGCAGGCAGATCATGGCTGGTGGGAGGGGCCGGCAGGGGGCGGGACATAGCTTCCTGAAAACATCACAGCCCCCTGCTCAGGAGCCCTCAGTCCTGATGCAAGCAGTGGGCTGGATCGTGGGAGGAGTTATGCAAATATCAAAATACCTTGGTGGGTGGGTGTCAGTCTGGAGGAGGGGGCTGTATTTGCATGCAGACCTCCCTAGATAACACCCACATGTGATTCTGAGCCTCTATGAATGAAAGATATGAAATCCAATTAATGAAAGGGGCGGGCAATGGATGGGAGAAAAAGTCTAGATGATGATGGATGTCCTCCAGCCAGGAAAGGAGGCGGGGGTCTATCTGACTTTCTGCAGCTTCTAATGCACATTGTGAGAAGCTCACAGTGTGCAGTGAAATCAGAGTAATCCATTTCAGTGCTAGGAAGATTTTTTTTGGGGGGGGGGTTGCGTCAGGAAGGGGTATTTGTGGGGGAGCTTTTGTCCTAGGAAAGGGGATTTCTGCTATAGTATGGCGAAATTTGGGGAGATTTGTGTTAGGAGGGGGGATTTGTGCTTGGGGGAGGATGTGTGCCAGGAGGGGAGATTTAGTGAGAGTTGTGGTGGGGAGGAGAAAGATTTTGTGCTAGAAAGGAATTTTTTTTTGGGGGGGGGGATTTGTGTTAGGAAGGGGGTTTAGGGAGGAGGATTTGTGCTACGAGGATGGATTTGTGCTGTGGGGGAGGATTTGTGCTGGTGGGAAAATTTGGGGAGGAGGATTTGTGCTAGGAGAGGGGACTTGTGCCATGGGGGAGGATTTGTGCTTGTGCTAAATTTTTTTGGGGGGGGATTTGTGCTAGGAGGGTGATTTTTAGGGGATTTGTGCCGGGCAGAAGAAAGATTTTGTGCTAGGAAGGATTTTTTTTTGAGGGGGAGGGATTTGTTAGGAGGAGAAGTTTGGGGAATTTGTGCTAGGAGGGACAATTGGGGGATTTGTGCTAGGAGGGATGATTGGGGGATTTGTGCTAGGAGGGATAATTGGGGGATTTGTGCTAAGAGGGTGAATTTGGGAGGATTTGTGCTAGGAGGGATGATTGGGGGGGGGGGGATTTGTGCTAGGAGGTAATATTGGGGGGATTTGTACGAGGAGGGGAAATTTGGAGATATGTGTGCTAGGATTCGGAAATTTGGGGGGAGGGGGGTTGTGTTAGAAGAGATGATTGGGGGGATTTGTGCTAGGATGGGGAAATTTGGGGGGATTGTGCTAGGAGGAATGATTGAGGGGATTTGTGCTAGGATGGGGACATTTGGGGGGATTTGTGCAGGGAGGGATGATTTGGGGGATTTGTGCTAGGAGGAGATATTTGGGGAGGGTTGTGCTAGGAGAGATAATTGGGGGGGGGGGGGGTTTGCTAGGTGGCATGATTGGGGTGACTTGTGCTAGGAGGGGAAATTTGGTGGGGGTGGGCTTTGTGCTGGTGGGAGGATTTGTGCTCGATGGGGACAGTTGTGCTTGGAGTGAAAATTTGAGGTGTAGAGTATTTGTGCTAGGAGGGATGATTGTGCGATTTGTGCTAGGATGGGGAACTTTTGAGGGATTTTGCTAGGATGGGGAAATTTGGGGGGATTTGTGCTAGGAGGGATGATTGGGGCGGGGATTTGTGCTGGTGGGAAAATTTGGGGAGGAGGATTTGTGCTAGGAGAGGGGACTTGTGCCGTGGGGGAGGATTTGTGCTTGTGCAAATTTTTTTTGGGGGGGGGAGGGATTTGTGCTAGGAGGGTGATTTTTATGGGATTTGTGCTGGGCAGAAGAAAGATTTTGTGCTAGGAAGGATTTTTTTTGAGGGGGAGGGATTTATTAGGAGGAGAAGTTTGGGGAATTTGTGCTAGGAGTGATGATTGGGGGGTTTGTGCTAGGAGTGATGATTGGGGGGTTTGTGCTAGGAGGAACTATTGGGGGATTTGTGCTAGGAGGGATGATTGGGGGATTTGTGTTAGGAGGGATGATTGGGGGGATTTGTGTTAGGAGGGATGATTGGGGGGATTTATGTTAGGAGGGAATATTGGGGGGATTTGTACTAGGAGGGGAAATTTGGAGAAATTTGTGCTAGGATGGGGAAATTTGGAGAGATTTGTGCTAGGATGGGGAAATTTGGGGGGATTGGTGCTAGAAGGAATGATTGGGGGGATTTGTGCTAAGATGGGGACATTTGGGGGGATTTGTGCTGGGCAGAAGAAAGATTTTGTGCTAGGAAGGATTTTTTTTGAAGGGGAGGGATTTATTAGGAGGAGAATTTTGGGGAATTTGTGCTAGGAGTGATGATTGGGGGGTTTGTGCTAGGAGTGATGATTGGGGGGTTTGTGCTAGGAGGGGAAATTTGGGGGGATTTGTGCTAGGAGGGATGATTGGGGGGAATTTATGTTAGGAGGGAATATTGGGGGGATTTGTACTAGGAGATGAAATTTGGAGAGATTTGTGCTAGGATGGGGAAATGTGGGGGGATTGGTGCTAGAAGGAATGATTGGGGGGATTTGTGCTAAGATGGGGACATTTGGGGGGGTTTGTGCAGGGAGGGATGATTTGGGGGATTTGTGATAGGAGGAGCTATTTGGGGAGGTTTGTGCTAGGATGGGGAAATTTGGGGGAATTTGTGCTAGGAGGAATGATTGGGGGGATTTGTGCTAGGATGGGGACATTTGGGGGGATTTGTGCAGGGAGGGATGATTTGGGGGATTTGTGCTAGGAGGAGATATTTGGGGAGGTTTGTGCTAGGAGAGATAATTGGGGGGGGGGGGGGGGGGGTTGCTAGGTGACATGATTGGGAGACTTGTGCTAGGAGGGGAAATTTGGGGGGATTTGTGCTGGTGGGAGGATTTGTGCTCAGTGGGGGACATTTGTGCTCAGAGTGAAAATTTGAAGTGTAGAGGATTTGTGCAGGGAGGGATGATTGGGGGATTTGTGCTAGGATGGGGAACTTTGTTTTTCTTTTGCTAGAATGGGGAAATTTGGGGGGGATTTGTGCTGGAAGGGATGATTGGGGGGGATTTGTGCTAGGTGGGGAAATCTGGGGGGATTTGTGCTAGATAGGGGGGATTTGTGCTAGGATGGGTACATTTGGGGGGATTTGTGCTAGGATGAGGAAATTTGGGGGGCTTTGTGCTAGAATGGGGAAATTTGGGGGGATTTGTGTTAGGAGGGATGATTGGGGGATTTGTACTAGGAGGGGAAATTTGGGGGGATTTGTGCTAGATTGTGAGGATTTGTGCTCGGAGTGAAAATTTGAGGTGTAGAGGATTTGTGCAGGGAGGGATGATTTGGGGATTTGTGCTAGGATGGGGAACTTTGTTTTTTTTTTTTTGCTAGAATGGGGAAATTTTGGGGGATTTGTGCTAGAAGGGATGATTGGGGGGATTTGTGCTAGGTGGGGAAATCTGGGGGGATTTGTGCTAGATAGGGGGGATTTGTGCTAGGATGGGTACATTTGGGGGGATTTGTGCTAGGATGAGGAAATTTGGGGGGCTTTGTGCTAGAATGGGGAAATTTGGGGGGATTTGTGTTAGGAGGGATGATTGGGGGATTTGTACTAGGAGGGGAAATTTGGGGGGATTTGTGCTAGATTGTGAGGATTTGTGCTAGGATGGATCATTTTTTGGGGGGGGGGGGGGTGGGTGGGGGATTTGTATTAGAAATAGAGATTTTGGGATTGAAAGGATTTGAGCTGGGAGGGAGGATTTCAGCAGGGGCGGGGGTGATTTTTACTGGAAGGAGGGGGGATTTTTTTTGGGAAGAATTTTGAGCTTGTTTTTGAATGGACAGAAATACAAATCTTTTGGCAGGAAAAAACAGCTCCTATAGATATTTTTATCTGAGTATTTAGCTGTTGGTTTGGAGTTCAGCTGTAAAGGGAGATAAGGGAAACCCCAAACTGTTTGGTCTGCCTGTAAAGGGGTGGTCAGTTTGTCAGTGATCCCCGTACTCACCGTATTCCCTCCATCCTCATCCGCAAGCAATGTGAACACAAACTCCGAGTCGGATCCTTTGTTGTAATTGGCGACGGCCTCCGATATCAGTTCAGAGTGACCGGTGGCCCGCACGGCTGGCGGTAACGAAGCCGAATCGATGATCGGACCCAGACTTAGTGCTATCAGAGCCCAGAGAATGGCCACCATCTTCACAATCTCTGCTCTGCGCCCGCTGTGATAGTTGGCACTGCGAGGCGTCTTGTTTTGTTTGTCACTCCAGCCCTTCTACTGGTACAAACAAGATCACCTTCCATTCACAGCTATCTGAGCGAGACGTCGTCTACGTACCCAACAAAGACACGGAGCTTAGAGATTAACAAAACACACTGATCCCTCACCTGTGCGTGCTTGGCACAGATCTACGCCTGATCCGAAGGGCGGCCATGGGTATGGGGTGTTGGGGAACCGGCCAATGCAAAACCACAATCCATCTACAGAAAAGTTGCATCACTAAGGGCTCATTTACACTCGCTTCGACTTTAACACACAATAAAACACCTATCACTTTAATATGATTTTTGTACAATATGTGTTTTTGATGCTTCTGTGATGCTTTATTGAAGCTTGGCAGATGCCCTGTGTGTGTTTATTTTCTATTTTTTTTTAGGGGGCCCAGTAGAACCCCCAGCTCAGTAGTACCCCCACTCAGCAGATCCCCGGCTCATTAGTACCCCTTGTTCAGCAGATCCTTAGTTTATTAGTATCCTCATTCAGCAGATCCCCTGCTCAACAATTCCCCTGGCTCTGCTGATGCCCCACTCAGTAGTACCCCCAACTTTGCTGATTTCCACTTAATAGTAACCCCCAGCTCTGCTAATCCCCTGCTCAGTAGTAACCCCCAGCTCTGCTGATTCCCCCACTTAGTAGTAACCCCCAGCTCTGATGATCCTCTGGTTTGCTGATCCTCCTCTCTGGTCCCCACTAACCTCCCACTATTTTGCTCCTACACTGCACATTAGCATTATTAGTACCCTCATTCAGCAGGTCCTCTGCTCAGCAATACCCCCAGCTCTGCTGATGCCCCACTCAGTAGTATGCCCAACTTTGCTGATTTCAACTCAGTAGAACCCTCAGCTCAGTAGTACCCCCACTCATCAGATCCCCAGCTCATTAGTACCCCTTGTTCAGCAGATCCTTAGCCTATTAGTACCCTCATTCAGCAGATCCCCTGCTCAGAAATACCCCCAGCTCTGCTGATGCCCCACTCAGTAGTAACCCTCAGCTCTGATGATCCTCTGGTTTGCTGATCCTCCTCTCTGGTCCCCACTAACCTCCCACTGTTTTGCTCCTACACTTCGCATTAGCATTATTAGTACCCTCATTCAGCAGGTCCTCTGCTCAGCAATACCCCCAGCTCTGCTGATACCCCACTCAGTAGTATGCCCAACTTTGCTGATTTCCACTCAGTAGAAACCCCAGCTCAGTAGTAGCCCCACTCAGCAGATCCCCAGCTCTTTAGTACCCCTTACTCAGCAGATCCTTAGCCTATTAGTAGCCTCATTCAGCAGATCCCCTGCTCAGAAATACCCCCAGCTCTGCTGATGCCCCATTGAGTAGTAACCCCCAACTTTGCTGATTTCCACCTAATAGTAACCCCCAGCTCTGCTAATCCCCCGCTCAATAGTAATCCCCAGCTCTGCTGATTTCCCCACTCAGTAGTAACCCCCAGCTCTGCTAAAACTCTGGTTTGCTGATCCTCCTCTCTGGTTCCCGCTAACCTCCCACTATATTGCTCCCACACTGTGCATTAGCATTACTAGTACCCTCATTCAGCAGGTCCCCTGCTCAGCAATACTCCCAGCTCTGCTGATTCCCCCACTCAGTAGTACCTCCAACTTTGCTGTTTCCACTTAATAGTAACCCCAGCTCTGCTAATCCCCTGCTCAGTAGTAACCCTCAGCTCTGCTGATTACCCCACTCAGTAGTAACCCCCAGCTCTGATGATCCTCTTGTTTGCTGATCCTCCTCTCTGGTCCCCGCTAACCTCCCGCTATATTGCTCTCACACTGTGCATTAGCATTACAGTATTAGTACCCTCATTCAGCAGATCCCCTGTTTAGCAATACCCCCAGCTCTGCTGATTCCCTCACTCAGTAGTACTCCCATCTTTGCTGATTTCCACTTAATAGTAACCCCCAGCTCTGCTAATCCCCTGCTCAGTAGTAACCCCCAGCTCTGCTGATTCCCCCACTCAGTAGTAACCCCCAGCTCTGCTAAAAGTGCTCTCTAGTCTCCACTAACCTCCCACTATATTGCTCCCACACTGCGCATTAGCATTTTTAGTACCCTCATTCAGCAGGTCCCATGCTCAGCAATACCCCCAGCTCTGCTAATGCCCGACTCAGTAGTATGCCCAACTTTGCTGATTTCCACTCAGTAGTAACTCCCAGTTCTGCGGATCCTCCTCTTTAGTCCCCGCTAACCCCCCACTATATTGCTCCCACACTGCACATTAGCATTATTAGTACCCTCATTCAGCAGATCCCCTGCTCAGCAAATACCTCCTAGCTCTGCTGATTCCTTCACTCAGAAGTACCCCCAACTTTGCTGATTTTCACTTAATAGTAACCCCCAGCTCTGCTAATCCACCGCTCAGTACTATCCCCCAGCTCTGCTGATTCCCCCACTCAGTAGTAACCCCCAGCTCTGCTAAAACTCTGGTTTGCTGATCCTGCCCTTTAGTCCCTACTAACCTCCCACTATATTGTTCCCACACTGAGCATTAGCATTATTAGTATCCTCATTCAGCAGATCCCCTGATCAGCAATACCCCCAGCTCTGCTGATGCCCCACTCTGTAGTACCCCCAACTTTGTTGATTTGCACTTAAGAGTAACCTCCATCTCAGTAGTAACCGCCAGATCTGCTGATTCCCCCACTCAGTAGTAACCCCCAGCTCTGCTGATCCTCTGGTTTGCTGATCCTCCTCTCTGGTCCCCGCTAACCTCCCACTATATTGCTCCCACACTGCGCATTAGTATTATTACTACCCTCATTTAGCAGGTCCCCTGCTCAGCAATACTCCCAGCTCTGCTGATGCTCATCTCAGTAGTATCCCCAACTTTGCAGATTTCCACTTAATAGTAACCCCTAGTTCTGCTGATCCCCCACTCAGTAGTAACCCCGAGCTCTGCTAATCCCCCACTCCGTAGTAACCCCCAGGTCTGCTAATCCCCCACTCAGTTGTAGCCCCCAGCGCTGCTGATTCCCCCACTCAGTGGTACCCCCAACTTTGCTGATTTCCACTCATTAGTAACCCCCAGCTCTGCTAATCCCCGCTCAGTAGTAAACCCCAGCTCTCCTGATTCCCCCACTCATTAGTAACGCCCAGCTCTGCTGAGCCTCTGGTTTGCTGAACCTCCTCTCTCTCTGGTCCGCGCTCACCTCCCACTATACTGCTCCCACACTACACACCACGCTGATCCCCACTCAGTTGTAACTTCCAGTACTGCTGATTCCCCCTCCATAGTAACCCCCAGGTCTGCTGATTCCCACACTCAGTAGTAACCCCCAGCTATGCTGATTCTCTGGTTTGCTGATCTTCATCTCTTTCTGGTCCCTGCTCACTTCCCACTATATTGCTCCCACACTGCACACCACATATGACATCTACTAGTTTCTCCTGCTCCGGTCCCCAAGCTCTGTTGATCCTCTGACGCTTAGTTCTTTCTCTCTGTTCCCCGCTCTCCTTCCTCTATAGCGTTTCCATGTTGCACACCACATGTGTCATCTGTTAGTCTAGTCCGGACCCCGCTAACTTTCCTGCTGCTCCACGCTGCACACCAGATGTGATGTCTGCACCAGACACCTCCAGAATATATACACTTGAACCGGAAGTGACTGCTGATGACCTCTTTTCGGTTTGCTGGTGGTTTCCCAGTGTATCCTGGGAAATCTCACACCTCAAATACCTCCAAAACAAAGCAAAGCTAAAGCTGAATAAAAGCTCTCCAAATGCTGCAGGTCCTGTAAGTGAACATTGTCGTAGACTTCTATGGAGGCTTTGGAGATACTTTGAAGTAGTGATCGACCAATATCGTTTTTTTTACCGCCGATACCGATATTTTGGTCATCGAATATCAGAATCAGCCGATATCTGCCAATATTTTCAGACATTAAATTTTTTTTTTAATGTCTATAGGTAGTGTGGTGGAGGGATTTGGGGGTCTAAGAGACCCCAAACCCCTTCTCTGCACCTAAAGCATTCAAAACGCCAAGTTTGGCTGTTTTGAATGTGGTAAGATTTTGAATTTGGCGCCGCCAGTACCCAGAAGTGATGTCATGACATGAAGTGGCGGTGAAGTAGGATGCCTTGGTCTCCCGGTGGGACAGAAGACCCAGGCGAGCCGCAGCAGGTGGTGGGAGGGGGGGAGGACGTCCCCTCTGCTCCTTGGAATGACAGCCGAGCGGCTTCTCAGCCGCATCAGTTGTCATTGCAAGATAGCCGACCATCGCCTATGGACACCGGTATCGGGGTGATGCCTCTAGCTGCAGACATCACTCCGGTACAAGCACTTTCCCGAAATTTTGGCAATATCGGTAAATCAAAAGCCAATTCCGATATATCGGGGAAAGTCCATATCGGCCCTCTATATATCGGCTTTGCCGATAATCGGTCGATCCCTACTTTGAAGCACCAAGAAACTGACATGAGGTATAGTAGTACCCCCCTTCAGTAGATCCCTGGTTCAGTAGTACCCCTGTTTAGCAGACCCTAAACTCTTCTGAAGCCCCACTGAGTAGTAACCCCAACTCTGCTGATGCCCAACTCAGTAGTCACCTTCAGCAGAGTAGTAACCTTCAGTTCTGTTGATCCCCTACTCAGTAGTAACCCCCAGCTCTGCATATTCCCCCACTCAGTAGTAACCCCCAGCTCTGCTGTTCCTCTGGTTTGCTGATCCTCTTCTCTCTTTAGTCCCCGCTCACCTAGCTCTATATTGCTCCCACACAGCGCACCACGTGTAACATCTACTACTTTCTCCTGCTCCAGTCCCTCAGCTCTGCTGATCCTCTGCTGATCCTGAGCCAGAGGAGGCTCTGATGTGAAGAGTGGGGGTCTATGATGTTAAAGAGGGGACTGAAAACACTGTAAAGGTGGCTGTGATGTAAAGGGGGGGCTGTGATGTAAAGGACCGAGTCATAGAACAGAAATTAGATTTGGACCTCTGGAGAAAGAAAATGTTACTGACCGGACATCTGAGAATTTTAATTCAGTACCCCTGCTTTAGGCTATTTACTGTTCTGAATGAATGTTTATTATGGGCAGTACTAAAATACCACATTATGGAAACTAGATGGAGCAGAGGAGCATAGAAAATGTAACAAGAGATACAATGTAACAAAGAAAAGAATGCTAGTGAAAAATAGCAAGTAAATGCTACTAATGATTCCAAATTTCCTCTAGCGCCCTCTAGCATTTGTACATTAAAAATGTAACTTTGCAAATTCATTGGCCAAATTTGCATTTACATTCAAACAGTGCAATTGTGTTAAAAAAAAAATGTTCTCGCTGGAGGAATGGCTATGCAGTTTTTCACAGGTATAGATGGTGCCTCCAGTGAAGGATAGTCCAATGTGGCATAACCAGTAACTACAGTGCAGGTCTCACATGGTTGTTTTTGAAGGCAGAACAGATACCTACAATATAAATAGCAACACGTGTACAGTGCATTGTGAAAGTATTCGGCCCCCTTGAACTTTTCGACCTTTTGCCACATTTCAGGCTTCAAACATAAAGATATAAAACTGTAATTTTTTGTGAAGAATCAACAACAAGTGGGACACAATCATGAAGTGGAACGAAATTTATTGGATATTTCAAACTTTGTTAACAAATAAAAAACTGAAAAATTGGGTGTGCAAAATTATTCAGCCCCTTTACTTTCAGTGCAGCAAACTCTCTCCAGAAGTTCAGTGAGGATCTCTGAATGATCCAATGTTGACCTAAATGACTAATGATGATAAATAGAATCCACCTGTGTGTAATCAAGTCTCTGTATAAATGCACCTGCACTGTGATAGTCTCAGAGGTCAGTTTGAAGCGCAGAGAGCATCATGAAGAACAAGGAACACACCAGGCAGGTCCGAGATCCTGTTGTGGAGAAGTTTAAAGCCGGATTTGGATACAAAAAGATTTCCCAAGCTTTAAACATCCCAAGGAGCACTGTGCAAGCGATAATATTGAAATGGAAGAAGTATCAGACCACTGCAAATCTACGAAGACCTGGCCGTCCCTCTAAACTTTCAGCTCATACAAGGAGAAGACTGATCAGAGATGCAGCCAAGAGGCCCATGATCACTCTGGATGAACTGCAGAGATCTACAGCTGAGGTGGGAGACTCTGTCCATAGGACAACAATCAGTCGTATACTGCACAAATCTGGCCTTTATGGAAGAGTGGCAAGAAGAAAGCCATTTCTTAAAGATATCCATAAAAAGTGTCGTTTAAAGTTTGCCACAAGCCACCTGGGAGACACCAAACATGTGGAAGAAGGTGCTCTGGTCAGATGAAACCAAAATCAAACTATTTGCAACAATGCAAAACGTTATGTTTGGCGTAAAAGCAACACAGCTCATCACCCTGAACACACCATCCCTACTGTCAAACATGGTGGTGGCAGCATCATGGTTTGGGCCTGCTTTTCTTCAGCAGGGACAGGGAAGATGGTTAAAATTGATGGGAAGATGGATGGAGCCAAATACAGGACCATTCTGGAAGAAAACCTGATGGAGTCTCCAAAAGACCTGAGACTGGGACGGAGATTTGTCTTCCAACAAGACAATGATCCAAAACATAAAGAAAAATCTACAATGGAATGGTTCACAAATAAACATATCCAGGTGTTAGAATGGCCAAGTCAAAGTCCAGACCTGAATCCAATCGAGAATCCGTGTAAAGAACTGAAAACTGCTGTTCACAAACGCTCTCCATCCAACCTCACTGAGCTCGAGCTGTTTTGCAAGGAGGAATGGGCAAAAATTTCAGTCTCTCGATGTGCAAAACTGATAGAGACATACCCCAAGCGACTTACAGCTGTAATCGCAGCAAAAGGTGGCGCTACAAAGTATTAACTTAAGGGGGCTGAATAATTTTGCATGCCCAATTTTTCAGTTTTTTATTTGTTAAAAAAGTTTGAAATATCCAATAAATTTCGTTCCACTTCATGATTGTGTCCCTCTTGTTGTTGATTCTTCACAAAAAATTACAGTTTTATATCTTTATGTTTGAAGCCTGAAATGTGGCAAAAGTCGAAAAGTTCAAGGGGGCTGAATACTTTAGCAATGCACTGTATATGTGACCACGTCCCTGATGACTTCTGTATATGACGAAACGCGTTGGGTGGAGCCTGGTCACGTGACATCACCACGTATGGTAGTCAGCCATCTTTCAGGTTTGAAACATTCCCATTGATATGTGGATAAGCATGCAATTTTATCTACACTGTTTGTGAGTACTTTGGCATCTTTTTAAATAAATGTTATTATCAGTAATACTGCGCAGTGAAGTGTCCTCTTGCCTGTTCCCACATCTTGTATGATTTGAGACCCTGTCCTTGATGAAGTGTGGCATGGCCTGAGGAATACAGCTATCAGGGGGACTTATGGGTGTGGAGAGTTGGAATTGATTAAGTGGTCCATCATTTGGGGTAGGGCTCAGTGTGTATCTCTGCTAATGGTGACGGATCTTTTTCAGCAACCTTTGTGTGGAATTGCATTCACTGGATCCTTATCTTGAATTTTCCATCTCTCATCAATGTGGACTTTTTCACACTTAATACATAAGCGCTGCATTTACAGTATCTCGCAGAAGTGAGTACACCCCTCACATTTTTTTAAATATTTTATTCTATCTTTTCATGTGACAATACTGAAGAAATGACACTTTGCTACAATGTAAAGTAGTGAGTGTACAGCTTGTATAACAGTGTAAATTTGCTGTCCCCTCAAAATAACTCAACACACAGCCATTAATGTCTAAACCGCTGGCAACAAAAGTGAGCACACCCCTAAGTAGAAATGTGCAATTTGGGCTCAATTAGCCATTTTCCCTCCCCGGTGTCATGTGACTCGTTAGTGTTACAAGGCCTCAGGTGTGAATGGGGAGCAGGTGTGTTAAATTTGGTGTTATCGCTCTCACTCTCTCATACTGGTTACTGGAAGTTCAACATGGCATCTCATGGCAAAGAACTCTCTACATAAAGGTGACCTAGGCTAGAAGAAGATTGCCAAGACTCTGAAACTGACTGAGCTGCAGCACAGTGGCCAAGACCATACAGCGGTTTAACAGGACAAGTTCCACTCAGAACAGGCCTCGCCATGGTCAACCAAAGAAGTTGTGTGCACGTCCTCAGTGATATATCCAGAGGTTGTATTTGGGAAATAGACATATGAGTGCTGCCAGCATTGCTGCAGAGGTTTAAGGGGTGGAGGGTCAGTCTGTCAGTGCTCAGACCATACACCGCACACTGGTGGTGGGAGTGTCATGGTCTGGGGCTGCATGAGTGCTGCCGGCACTGGGGAGCTACAATTCATTGAGGGAACCATGAATGCCAACATGTACTGTGACATACTGAAGCAGAACATGATCTCCTCCCTTCAGAGACTGGGCCACAGGGCAGTATTCCAACATGATAAAGTCCCCTCAAAATAACTCAACACACAGCCATTAATGTCTAAACCGCTGGCAACAAAAGTAAGTACACCCCTAAGTGAAAATGTCCAAATTGAGCCCAAAGTGTCAATATTTTGTGTGGCCACCATTATTTTCCATCACTGTCTTAACCTTCTTGGGCATGAAGTTCACCAGAGCTTCACAGAGTTTCCACTGGAGTCCTTTTCGACTCCTTCATGACGACATCATGGAACTGATGGATGTTAGAGACCCTGCGCTCCTCCACCTTCTGTTTGAGGATGCCCCCCCCACAGATACTTAATGGAGTTTAGGTCTGGAGACATGCTTGGCCAGTCCATCACCTTTACCCTCAGCTTCTTTAGCAAGGCAGTGGTCGTGTTGGAGGTGTGTTTGGGGTGTTGGAATACTGCCCTGCGGCCCAGTCTCTGAAGGGAGGGGATCATGCTCTGCTTCAGTATGTCACAGTACATGTTGGCATTCATGGTTCCCTCAATGAACTGTAGCTCCCCAGTGCCAACAGCACTCATGCAGCCCCAGACCATGACACTCCCTCCACCATGCTTGACTATAGGAAGACACACTTGTCTTTGTACTCCTCACCTGGTTGCCACCACACACGCTTGACACCATCTGAACCAAATAAGTTTATCTTGGTCTCATCAGACCACAGGAGATGGTTCCAGTAATCCATGTCCTTAGTCTGCTTGTCTTCAGCAAACTGTTTGCGGGCTTTTTTGTGCATCATCTTTAGAAGAGGCTTCCTTCTTGGATGACAGCCATGCAGACCCATATGATGCAGTGTGTGGCATATGGTCTGAGCACTGACAGACTGACCTTCAACCTCCTTTAACCTCTGCAGCAATGCTGGCAGCAGTCATATGTATGGTTCCCAAAGACAACCTCTGGATATGACGCTGAGCACGTGCACTCAACTTCTGTGGTCGACCATGGCGAGGCCTGTTCTGAGTGGAACCTGTCCTGTTAAACCACTGTATGGTCTTGGCCTCCGTGCTGCAGCTCAGTTTCAGGGTCTTGGCAATCCCCTAATAGCCTAGGGCATCTTTATGTAGAGCAACAATTTATTTTTTTCATCCTCAGAGAGTTCATTGCCATGAAGATGCCATGTTGAACTTCCAGTGACCAGTATGAGAGAGTTAGAGCGATAACACCAAATTTAACACACCTGCTCCCCATTCACACCTGAGACCTTGTAACACTAACGAATCACATGACACCGGGGAGGGAAAATGGCTAATTGGGCCCAATGTGGACATTTTAACTTAGGGGTGTACTCACTTTTGTTGCCAGTGGTTTAGACATTAATGGCTGTGTGTTGAGTTATTTTGAGGGGACAGTAAATTTACACTGTTATACAAGCTGTACACTCACTACTTTACATTGTAGCAAAGTGTCATTTCTTCAGTGTTGTCACATGAAAAGATAGAATAAAACATTTACAAAAATGTGAGGGGTGTACTCAGATGCAGAAATCCCCTTTAAGCTGCAGCTGTGTTTGTCCTGAAGGATATCGAATGTACGGACACCTGGGAGTCCTTTTACTGTAAATCCCAGAGAGAGAGCCAAACCTCAGACACCCAACCTGAGCCGGGATTGATCTGCTGGGTACACAATGCGTCAGGCGGGATTGTCGCAGGTAACCATGCGTATACAATGTACACAGACGGCTCCCTCCCTCCCTGGGAAGGTGACACCGGAGACACAACCATTCTGATTGTCACTCTCAGGATTTCATTCCCCGCGTGACATCACAGCATGAGGGATCAAAACGCAGTGCGACTTCTCACCTGTAACAGAAAAACGGGAATTTGTTACAGCTGACCCTCGACCATTTCATATTTTTTTCCCCCCCCACAAACAGAGCTTTCTTTTGGCGGTATTTGATCACCTCTGCGTTTTTATTTTTTTTATTTTTTGCGCTATGAACAAAAAAAAACAACAATTTTGAAAAAAAAAAAAAAAAATATATATATATATATATATATATATATATATATATATTTTTTAAAAAAATATAAAAAAAAAAAATATATATATATATATATATATATATATTTTACTTTCTGATATAAGACATCCAATAAAAAAATAAAAAAAAATATCAAAATGTACACGCTTATCGCACATATATTATTAATTTTATTTTTTAGATTTGTATGGGTTGGAATTTACCCACAGTTATTATTCTATGGATTACACTCTGCACTAGACCTGCCCCCCCCCCCCCCCCCAGGATATCCCCTCAACATGGATGGGTCTTTTTGTCACAGCCCCGGGTTAGACTTGTGTCTGCCGCCCCTTCACCCTTCTTTTTAGATGCTGGTAATTAATTTAATTTAATAATTATATTTTTTTATTTTTTTTATTTATTTTTTTCATTTATTTTTTTGTTGGAACCATTCAATATTTTTTTTTTTTTTTCCAAAATGGAACCATTCAATATTTTTATACATGTTTTCATTTATTTAGATTTTTAGATCTCTTTGCATTATACTCTTGAAGAAGCTGGTATATACTGGTTTTTAGATCTCTTTGCGTTATACTCTTGAAGAAGCGGATAGGGTTCCGCGAAACGCGTCAACATGCCAAGTGGTTTTATTCATCATGTCTATATCAATCATGTATTTATTTCTTATATATATTATCATGTAATTGTATTATGTATTTACTGTATCTATCATGAATTGTTATGTCAGTTCTCAAATACATATGTATTTTTACTTCATTCAGGAATTGTTTTTTTTTTCTTTGCATTTATTTTCGCTTTATTTTTCTATTTCTCAGACTAACTTGTTAACATATGTACTCTATATATCTACTTTGGTAAAGTGGTTGGCCTCACTCAACGTCCCAGGACCTTCTTTAAATATTTCTTTTATATTTTTTTTACTCGTAATGGCAGTGAACAGCAGGACTGCGACATTACGGCAGACAAATCAGACACTTTTTTGGGACCAGTGACATGAATACAGTGATCAGTGCGATAAAAAATATGCACTGTCACTGTACCAATGACACTGGCTGGGAAGGGGGTTAACATCAAGGGCGATCAAAGGGTTAAATGTGTGCCTAGCCACTTGCCGACCGCCGCACGACTATCTACGTCGGCGGTCAGCCCCTCACAGGCAAACTAACGTAGGTCTACGTCGCTTGCCTGTGAGGGTCTAGGGAGCGAGCGCGCGCCGCCGGAGGCGCGCTCCCGCTCCCGCGTGGTCACGGACCCCCCCGCGCGTGTGACCAGCGGACCCGATGTCCGCCGGTCACTCGGCGATCGGCGGGGGAGAGGGAGAATGTCAGGCAGCTTGTGTAAACAAGCCACCTGTCATTCTCCTCGCTGTAAAGACACTGATCACACGGATCTAGTATGTAGATCCGTTGATCAGTGTCCTTACAGCTCAAGCCACAGCCAATCACAGTAGAAAGCACGCCCCTAGGGACACATACAGCCCCTCCCTCCCTAATAAAGTTAACCCCTTCACTACCAGTGTATTTTTACAGTAACAGTGCATATGTATAGCACTGATTACTGTAGTAATGTCACTGGTAACCCCAAAAGTGTCACAGATGTCAGTGAAGGGTCCGATCTGTCCGCCCCAATGTCGCAGTACCGCAAAAAAAATCGCAGATCGCCGCCATTACGCGTTAAAAAAAAAACAACAAAAATGACAAAAATCTTTCCCTTTGTTAGTAAACGCGATAACTTTTGCGCAAACCAATCAAAATACGCTTTTTGCGATTTTTTTTTTACCAAACATATGTAGCATAAAACAAATTGGCCGAAAATGTTAAAAAATTTTGATTTTTACATTTTTTTGGGGGGAATTTCATATAAAAAAAATGTGAAAAATATTGCTATTTTTGCAAAATTGACGCTCTTTTTTTGTTTATAGCGCATGATCAAAAAATCGCACAGGTGATCAAATACCGCCAAAAGAAAGCTCTGTTTGTGGGAAAAAAAGGACACCAAATTTGTTTAGGTACAGCGTCGCACGACCGCGCAATTGTCCGGTAAAGTCATGCAGTGCCGAATCGCAAAATACCCCCTGGTCAGGAAGGGGGTAAAATCTTCCGGGGCTTAAGTGGCTAGGGAGTGCTGTGGGGGAGGTGCTTATACTGTGGGAAGACAGAGATCTGTTTTCTTGCTTAGCAGAAACACAGGATCTGTGTCTTCCCCCCTCAGCGAACAGCGATCTGCCTCCTTTACATAGGCAGACCGCCGATCTCCAGCTCTTGGGAACGATCGGTGGGTCCCTGCGGACATCGGGTCCACCGGACCCGCTGATTGGCTCCCACTGTGTCCAATCACTAGGTACGTGATTTCCCCTGTAGGAGCCACTGCTCCGCAGTATATACAGTATACCTGGGGCAGTTGGCAAGTGGTTAATCTACTTATATTTTGCCCTCCCCCCATCAATATGATAATGACATTTTTAACCACTTGAGCTCTGGAAGGTTTTACCCCTTTCATGTCCAGGGGATTATTTTCTATTCGCCACTTTAAAAGTAATAAGGTGCTGCACTGTCTATTAGGCCTGCGGAATATAATCGGTGAATCGATGCATCGCGATGCGATCCTTTGCGATTCTGCATCGATTCAGGGGGACGGCAGCATCAATTAGGAAATGATGTCATCCAAGCTGCGCCACGCCCTCCTGCGAGAAAAAAAGTAAAAAAAACACAGCTGATTGGTGGATTAGTGCAGGAGCTTAATAAAAAGGCTCCGCCCCTTCCTCTTCCCTCTTTGACCCCCGTGTGGTATCGGCGTCCCACCTGCGGCCTTGCAGCCAGCCAGCCAAGCCAGTCCACACTCCACACAGGAGCCCCGAGTGTTGCAGCCAGCCAGGACCTGGAGCCCCAAGCATCCCCATCGCAGCCAGCCAGCGCCGCCTCACCGTGGTCGTCCCAGGCCCAGCCACCACGCCAGCCACTGGAGCCCAGAGAGCAGAGCACTGTCCTCCTCAGTGTGGTATGCAATGCAGTGCACAACAACCCACACACAGGAGGTATGTAAGTCCGAATTAACCACTTTACCACCGGAGGATTTTGCTGTCTTACGTCCGGGCCACTTTTTGCGATTCAGCACTGTGCAACTTTAACAGACAATTGCGTGGTCGTGCGACGCTGTACCCAAACAAAATTGACATCCTTTTTTTCCCACAAACAGAGCTTTCTTTTGGTGGTATTTGATCACCTGTGTGATTTTTACTTTTTGCGCTATAAACAAAAAAAGAGCGACAATTCTGAAAAAATAACAATATTTTTCAAATTTTTTTATATGAAATTCCCCCCCCAAAAAAATGTAAAAATCAAAATGTTTTATTATTTTAGGCCAATTTGTTTTCTGCTACCTATTTTTGGTAAAAAAAAAATTGCAATAAGCATATTTTGATTGGTTTGCGCAAAAGTTATTGCGTTTAAGGGAAAGATTTCTGTCGTTTTTGGTGGTTTTTTTTTTTAACGAGTAATGGCGGCAATCTGCGATTTTTTTTTGCGGGACTGCGACATTGCGGCGGACAGATCGGACCCTTGACTGACATTTTTGACACTTTTGGGGGTACCAGTGACATTACTGCAGTAATCAGTGCTATAAATATGCACTGTTACTGTAAAAATAACACTGGCAGGGAAGGGGTTAATTTTTATTGGAGAGGGAGGGGTTAATGTATGCCTGGTGCTTACTGATGTGTGTGGGGGGGAGGGGACTGAGTGACACAGGGACAGATCACAGGTTCAGCTATGTTGAATCCTGTAATCTGTCACTGTCTGTCACAGAGGAGATCCGCCCGCTCTGTTTACACAAGTGGGAGGATCTCCACACTCGATTCCCCGATGATCAGGGAAGAGCAGCGGCGATCGCCGCCGCCGCTCCTCCCCTGGCCCGACTCCCGCTGTGACTGAATACAGCGGCAGCGAGCCTCCGGCGGCGCACGCGCGCCGCCAAGAGAGGCGAATGTCTGGCGACGTGGGTCTACGTCGCCAGACGTTATCCAGCCACTGTGCCGCAGTGAGCAGCGGTAAAGTAGTTAATAATGTATGTATCACAAATGAATAATTAGTGAGTCAGCAGCAGAGCAGTGTAGTAGTTGTTGAGCAGTGCACATTTATTTAGTGGCCTGGCCTGAGCTGAGGTCTCTCTGGTGGCAAGGGGCTATTATGGGGGTCTCTGTATCTCTGGGGGGGGGGGTGTCTGTGATGGGGGGGACCCGGGACAGGGGGGCGGTTGGGGACACTAGGAGCATCTCTGTTCTGCGGTGGAAGGGGGGGTCTCTCTGTCATTGACAGCGGTGGAGGGGGGTCTCTACTTCAGCTGTGGGGGAAGGGGGGTCAGTGTCAGTGGGGGGTCTCTGTCAGTGTCAGCTGTGGGGGAAAGGGGGGGATCTCTGTCAGTGTCAGCTAAGCTGTGGGGGAAGTTGTGGGGGAAGGGGGGGTCTCTTCAGTGTCAGGCAGCTGTGTTGGAAGGGGGGGGTGTCTGGCTCAGTGCATTCATAAAAGGGACTGACAGACAGACAGACGCAAGTAATATTTTATGAAAGATGTTGCTTGCTTGTTGCGGATTCGTTTACAAGTTTGGCAACTTTTTTTTTTTTTGGTGCCGAAACCCGGGAACGACGTCCCAAACTGAAAGTGAGAGGAAAATGGAAATCCCGCAAAATTTGGGGGTTTTTCATTTTACTTTCAATGATAATCATAAAAACACAGGACAAATAGAGAGGGGGAATCTTTCCAGCGTGGGACAACAGAGACAGCTGTATTAGAACATCTGTCCGTCTTTTATTGCTATGGCCCTCCAGCTGACAGATGTTCAGGAACTGCAATTCCAATCATGCCTAGTTACAGTGGGTACGGAAAGTATTCAGACCCCCTTAAATTTTTCACTCTTTGTTATATTGCAGCCATTTGCTAAAATCATTTAAGTTCATTCTTCTTCCTCATGAATGTACACATAGCACCCCATACTGACAGAAAAACACAGAATTGTTGACATTGTTGCAGATTTATTAAAAAAGAAAAACTGAAATATCACATGGTCCTAAGTATTCAGACCCTTTGCTGTGACACTCATATATTTAACTCAGGTGCTTTCCATTTCTTCTGATCATCCTTGAGATGGTTCTACACCTTCATTTGAGTCCAGCTGTGTTTGATTATACTGATTGGACTTGATTAGGAAAGCCACACACCTGTCTATATAAGACCTTCCAGATCACAATGCATGTCAGAGCAAATGAGAATCATGAGGTCAAAGGAACTGCCTGAAGAGCTCAGAGACAGAATTGTGGCAAGGCACAGATCTGGCCAAGGTTACAAAAAGATTTCTGCTGCACTTAAGGTTCCTAAGAGCACAGTGGCCTCCATAATCCTCAAATGGAAGACGTTTGGGACGACCAGAACCCTTCCTAGAGCTGGCCGTCCGGCCAAACTGAGCTATCGGGGGAGAAGAGCCTTGGTGAGAGAGGTAAAGAAGAACCCAAAGATCACTGTGGCTGAGCTCCAGAGATGCAGTCAGGAGATGGGAGAAAGTTGTAGAAAGTCAACCATCACTGCAGCCCTCCACCAATCGGGGCTTTATGGCAGAGTGGCCCGACGGAAGCCTCTCCTCAGTGTAAGACACATGAAAGCCTGCATGGAGTTTGCTAAAAAAACACCTGAAGGACTCCAAGATGGTGAGAAATAAGATTCTCTGGTCTGATGAGACCAAAATAGAACTTTTTGGCCTTAATTCTAAGCGGTATGTGTGGAGAAAACCAGGCACTGCTCATCACCTGTCCAATACAGTCCCAACAGTGAAGCATGGTGGTGGCAGCATCATGCTGTGGGGGTGTTTTTCAGCTACAGGGACAGGACGACTGGTTGCAATCGAGGGAAAGATGAATGCGGCCAAGTACAGGGATATCCTGGACAAAAACCTTCTCCAGAGTGCTCTGGACCGCAGACTGGGCCGAAGGTTTACCTTCCAACAAGACAATGACCCAAAGCACACAGCTAAAATAACGAAGGAGTGGCTTCACAACAACTCCGTGACTGTTCTTGAATGGCCCAGCCAGAGCCCTGACTTAAACCCAACTGAGCATCTCTGAAGAGACCTAAAAATGGCTGTCCACCAACGTTTACCATCCAACCTGACAGAACTGGAGAGGATCTGCAAGGAGGAATGGCAGAGGATCCCCAAATCCAGGTGTGAAAGACTTGTTGCATCTTTCCCAAAAAGACTCCTGGCTGTATTAGATCAAAAGGGGGCTTCTACTAAATACTGAGCAAAGGGTCTGAATACTTAGGACCATGTGATATTTCAGTTTTTCTTTTTTAATAAATCTGCAACAATGTCAACAATTCTGTGTTTTTCTGTCAGTATGGGGTGCTATGTGTACATTCATGAGGAAGAAGAATGAACTTAAATGATTTTAGCAAATGGCTGCAATATAACAAAGAGTGAAAAATTTAAGGGGGTCTGAATACTTTCCGTACCCACTGTATGTCTGACTGTGTGAATGTCATAGATGCCTCATGGGAATTGTAGTTCCTGAACAGCTGGAGGGCCATAGTTTGGACACCCCTGTATCTAATACATCTCCTCTCCTCCACTCTATCCAAAATCAAAAATAAAAGTTTTGCCTTTAGTTGTACTTTAAAAGGTTTAGACCTTATATTAATATTTTCTTTTCTTTTATGAAGCTGTAAACTGCACTGCTACAGTTTGATGCCATTACTAATTTTACTGTTACTTCTAGTAAATAAGTGTTGTTGTCTGTCTCTGCTATGCTATTTTCAGACCTTCCTATATGTTTGCAGTGCAAGTGCACTATGCAGGCCATGCCAGGGTCCAGGGAAGTGTCCTTTAACCACTTGCCGACCAGGCACGTTGACCGTACTGCTGCAAAGTGGTTCGTTATCGTCCAGCGACGTCGCTGGACTCCTCCCCCTGTAGGCGGCGCTCGCGTGCCGCCGGAGGCGCGCTCCCGCTGTTTTCAGTCACAGCGGGAGTCAGGCCAGGGGAGGAGCGGCGGCGATAGTCGGGGATTGATCGTCTTCCCCGATCGTCTGGGAATCGAGTTTGGAGATCCGCGCGCCTGTGTAAACAGAGCGGGCGGATCTCCCAAGTGACAGGGAGTGACAGATCACAGGATTCAGCGTAGCTGAACCTGCGATCTGTCCCTGTGTCACTCAGTCACCTCCCCCCACACGCGTTAGTAAGCACCAGGCATCATCGCCGCCGCTCTTCCCCGATCGTCGGGGATCTAGTGTGGAGATCCGCCCGCTTTTGTAAACAGAGTGGGTGGATCTCCTAAGTGACAGGCAGGGTCAGATTGCAGGGTTCAGCATAGCTGAACCCTGGATCTGTCCTTGTGTCACACAGTCACCTCCCCCCACACACGTTAGTAAGCACCAGGCATACATTAACCCCTCCCTCTCCAATAAAATTAACCCCTTCCCTGCCAGTGTATTTGTACAGTAACAGTGCATATGTATAGCACTGATTACTGTAGTAATGTCACTGGAACCCCAAAAGTGTCAAAAATGTCAGTCAAGGGTCCGATCTGTCCACCGCAATGTCGCAGTCCCGCAAAAAAAATCGCAGATCGCCGCCATTACTCGTTAAAAAAAAAAACACCAAAAATGACAGAAATCTTTCCCTTAGTTAGTAAACGCAATAACTTTTGCGCAAACCAATCAAAATACGCTTATTGTGATTTTTTTTTTACCAAACATATGTAGCAGAAAACAAATTGGCCAAAAATTTTAAAAAAATTTGATTTTTACATTTTTTTTGGGGAGGAATTTCATATAAAAAAATGTGAAAAATATTGTTATTTTTTCAAAATAAACGCTATTTTTTTGTTTATAGCGCAAAAAGTAAAAATCGCACAGGTGATCAAATACCACCAAAAGAAAGCTCTGTTTGTGGGGAAAAAAGGACGTAAATTTCGTTTGGGTACGGTGTCGCACGACCGCGCAATTGTCAGTTAAAGTCGCACAGCGCCGAATCGCAAAAAGTGGCCTGGACGTAAGACAGCAAAATCCTCCGGTGGTAAAGTGGTTAAAAGCAAATGAAAATTAAGAATGATTCTTTAATTTGTGACTGCTTGTTTGTTTGTTTTTTTGATAGAGTTTTGAAAACCATTGGGCAGTGGGCTGGGCATTGGGCATTGGGCATTGGGCATTGGGCAGTAATCGTGATTAGTGTTGAGCGAACACGGACTGTATTATTCGTGTTCGTACCGAATAATTGGATTTTTTGTACCCGAACACGGACACGGACACTTTACTGTATGTTCGGGTAAAAATCCGTGTTCGGTCGTTTTATTTCCGGGTTTTGCATGCTTTGGCGCTCTTTTCATGGCGGGCTTTCAACAGCCAATCAACAATCGTTTAACTGGTGTGCCTTAAGCCATCCCAGCCATGCCTGCAAATGTCTCAGTAGCTGTGATTGGCCGTCTGAAGCATGTGACCAAGTCTTTATAAGTTCGAGGCAGCCGCAGCGGCGTCATTCTGCTGCTTAGATTCAGGGACAGAGCACACATCAACGTGCTGGCTGCTGATTAGGGAAAGATAGGCAGGAAAAAACCATTTGTGTCCGGATAGAATTGAGGGACAGGTCGGAGTGTTTAGGCAGGGCGAGTTGTAGGCATTTTAGGGATAGAGTCTGCTGAATTATATAGGGTCAGTGTCTTCTACAAACTACAATCGATATTGCTGTGTGGGGGGTGGGGTGAATCTGCACTCAATCCTGATCTACGATCTCTTCTCAATCCTGTTAGGGACAGAGTCTGCTGAATTTTAGGGAAACTGTGTTCTACAAACTACAATCGATATTGCTGTGTGGTGTGGGATTGGAGATAGGCAGGTGTCAGTGATCCACATCCATTTTTCTGTGTGTGAGCTGCAGTGAACACAATCTTTTTGGGCTGCAGTGAACACAATCTTTTTGGGCTGCAGTGAACACAATCTTTTTGGGCTGCAGTGAACACAATCTTTTTGGGGTGCAGTGAACAAAATCTTTTTGGGGTGCAGTGAACACAATCCTTTTTGGTGTGCAGTGAACACAATCTTTGTGGGGTGCAGTGAACAAAATCCTTTGTGGGGTGCAGTGAACACAATCTTTTTGGGGTGCAGTGAACAAAATCCTTTTTGGGGTGCAGTGAACAACATCCTTTTTGGGGTGCAGTGAACACAATCTTTTTGGGGTGCAGTGAACAAAATCCTTTGTGGGGTGCAGTGAACACAATCTTTTTGGGGTGCAGTGAACACAATCTTTTTGGGGTGGAGTGAACAACATCCTTTTTGGGGTGCAGTGAACAAAATCCTTTTTGGGGTGCAGTGAACAAAATCATTTTTGGGGTGCAGTGAACACAATCTTTTTGGGGTGCAGTGAACACAATCTTTGTGGGGTGCAGTGAACACAATCTTTTTGGGGTGGAGTGAACAACATCCTTTTTGGGGTGCAGTGAACAACATCCTTTTTGGGGTGCAGTGAACACAATCTTTTTGGGGTGCAGTGAACACAATCTTTGTGGGGTACAGTGAACAGAATCTTTGTGGGGTGCAGTGAACACAATCTTTGGGGGGTACAGTGAACACAATCTTTGTGAGGTGCAGTGAACACAATCTTTGTGGGGTGCAGTGAACACAATCATTGTGGGGTGCAGTGAACTCAATCTTTGTGGGGTACAGTGAACACAATCTCATACTGAAGGTTTGAGGGTGCTGCCTGTTCCATACTCCCCCTACTCCTCATCTAGCCTTTTAGGGGTACAAACAATAGTAATTGGGGCCTAGTGTGGTTGTGTACGTGTGATATACATACACTTTTTTGGGATCATATTTTCTATTCCGCTATTTAATCAAAAACCTTTGGGGATCAGTTAAATTGGGGGATAGTCTGTGTTGGTACGTGTGAGAGAGATCCACCTTTCCAAGTTGTTGGGGTTCATCTCATACTTCTGAAGGTTTGAGGGTGCTGCCTGTTCCATACTCCCCCTACTCCTAGCCTTTTAGGGGTACAAACAATAGTAATTGGGGCCTAGTGTGGTTGTGTACGTGTGATATACATACACTTTTTTGGGATCATATTTTCTATTCCGCTATTTAATCAAAAACCTTTGGGGATCAGTTAAATTGGGGGATAGTCTGTGTTGGTACGTGTGAGAGAGATCCACCTTTCCAAGTTGTTGGGGTTCATCTCATACTTCTGAAGGTTTGAGGGTGCTGCCTGTTCCATACTCCCCCTACTCCTAGCCTTTTAGGGGTACAAACAATAGTAATTGGGGCCTAGTGTGGTTGTGTACGTGTGATATACATACACTTTTTTGGGATCATATTTTCTATTCCGCTATTTAATCAAAAACCTTTGGGGATCAGTTAAATTGGGGGATAGTCTGTGTTGGTACGTGTGAGAGAGATCCACCTTTCCAAGTTGTTGGGGTTCATCTCATACTTCTGAAGGTTTGAGGGTGCTGCCTGTTCCATACTCCCCCTACTCCTAGCCTTTTAGGGGTACAAACAATAGTAATTGGGGCCTAGTGTGGTTGTGTACGTGTGATATACATACACTTTTTTGGGATCATATTTTCTATTCCGCTATTTAATCAAAAACCTCTGGGGATCAGTTAAATTGGGGGATAGTCTGTGTTGGTACGTGTGAGAGAGATCCACCTTTCCAAGTTGTTGGGGTTCATCTCATACTTCTGAAGGTTTGAGGGTGCTGCCTGTTCCATACTCCCCCTACTCCTAGCCTTTTAGGGGTACAAACAATAGTAATTGGGGCCTAGTGTGGTTGTGTACGTGTGATATACATACACTTTTTTGGGATCATATTTTCTATTCCGCTATTTAATCAAAAACCTCTGGGGATCAGTTAAATTGGGGGATAGTCTGTGTTGGTACGTGTGAGAGAGATCCACCTTTCCAAGTTGTCGGGGTTCATCTCATACTTCTGAAGGTTTGAGGGTGCTGCCTGTTCCATACTCCCCCCTACTCCTAGCCTTTTAGGGGTACAAACAATAGTAATTGGGGCCTAGTGTGGTTGTGTACGTGTGATATACATACACTTTTTTGGGATCATATTTTCTATTCCGCTATTTAATCAAAAACCTTTGGGGATCAGTTAAATTGGGGGATAGTCTGTGTTGGTACGTGTGAGAGAGATCCACCTTTCCAAGTTGTTGGGGTTCATCTCATACTTCTGAAGGTTTGAGGGTGCTGCCTGTTCCATACTCCCCCTACTCCTAGCCTTTTAGGGGTACAAACAATAGTAATTGGGGCCTAGTGTGGTTGTGTACGTGTGATATACATACACTTTTTTGGGATCATATTTTCTATTCCGCTATTTAATCAAAAACCTCTGGGGATCAGTTAAATTGGGGGATAGTCTGTGTTGGTACGTGTGAGAGAGATCCACCTTTCCAAGTTGTTGGGGTTCATCTCATACTTCTGAAGGTTTGAGGGTGCTGCCTGTTCCATACTCCCCCTACTCCTAGCCTTTTAGGGGTACAAACAATAGTAATTGGGGCCTAGTGTGGTTGTGTACGTGTGATATACATACACTTTTTTGGGATCATATTTTCTATTCCGCTATTTAATCAAAAACCTCTGGGGATCAGTTAAATTGGGGGATAGTCTGTGTTGGTACGTGTGAGAGAGATCCACCTTTCCAAGTTGTTGGGGTTCATCTCATACTTCTGAAGGTTTGAGGGTGCTGCCTGTTCCATACTCCCCCTACTCCTAGCCTTTTAGGGGTACAAACAATAGTAATTGGGGCCTAGTGTGGTTGTGTACGTGTGATATACATACACTTTTTTGGGATCATATTTTCTATTCCGCTATTTAATCAAAAACCTCTGGGGATCAGTTAAATTGGGGGATAGTCTGTGTTGGTACGTGTGAGAGAGATCCACCTTTCCAAGTTGTTGGGGTTCATCTCATACTTCTGAAGGTTTGAGGGTGCTGCCTGTTCCATACTCCCCCTACTCCTAGCCTTTTAGGGGTACAAACAATAGTAATTGGGGCCTAGTGTGGTTGTGTACGTGTGATATACATACACTTTTTTGGGATCATATTTTCTATTCCGCTATTTAATCAAAAACCTCTGGGGATCAGTTAAATTGGGGGATAGTCTGTGTTGGTACGTGTGAGAGAGATCCACCTTTCCAAGTTGTTGGGGTTCATCTCATACTTCTGAAGGTTTGAGGGTGCTGCCTGTTCCATACTCCCCCTACTCCTAGCCTTTTAGGGGTACAAACAATAGTAATTGGGGCCTAGTGTGGTTGTGTACGTGTGATATACATACACTTTTTTGGGATCATATTTTCTATTCCGCTATTTAATCAAAAACCTCTGGGGATCAGTTAAATTGGGGGATAGTCTGTGTTGGTACGTGTGAGAGAGATCCACCTTTCCAAGTTGTTGGGGTTCATCTCATACTTCTGAAGGTTTGAGGGTGCTGCCTGTTCCATACTCCCCCTACTCCTAGCCTTTTAGGGGTACAAACAATAGTAATTGGGGCCTAGTGTGGTTGTGTACGTGTGATATACATACACTTTTTTGGGATCATATTTTCTATTCCGCTATTTAATCAAAAACCTCTGGGGATCAGTTAAATTGGGGGATAGTCTGTGTTGGTACGTGTGAGAGAGATCCACCTTTCCAAGTTGTTGGGGTTCATCTCATACTTCTGAAGGTTTGAGGGTGCTGCCTGTTCCATACTCCCCCTACTCCTAGCCTTTTAGGGGTACAAACAATAGTAATTGGGGCCTAGTGTGGTTGTGTACGTGTGATATACATACACTTTTTTGGGATCATATTTTCTATTCCGCTATTTAATCAAAAACCTTTGGGGATCAGTTAAATTGGGGGATAGTCTGTGTTGGTACGTGTGAGAGAGATCCACCTTTCCAAGTTGTTGGGGTTCATCTCATACTTCTGAAGGTTTGAGGGTGCTGCCTGTTCCATACCCCCCCTACTCCTCATCTAGCCTTTTAGGGGTACAAACAATAGTAATTGGGGCCTAGTGTGGTTGTGTACGTGCGAGATACATACACTTTTTTTGATCATATTTCCTATTCCGCTATTCAATAAAAACCTTTGAGGATCAATTGAATTGCGGGATAGTCTGTGTCGGTACGTGTGAGAGAGATCCACCTTTCCAAGTTGTTGGGGTTCATCTCATACTTCTGAAGGTTTGAGGGTGCTGCCTGTTCCATACCCCCCCTACTCCTCATCTAGCCTTTTAGGGGTACAAACAATAGTAATTGGGGCCTAGTGTGGTTGTGTACGTGCGAGATACATACACTTTTTTTGATCATATTTCCTATTCCGCTATTCAATAAAAACCTTTGAGGATCAATTGAATTGCGGGATAGTCTGTGTCGGTACGTGTGAGAGAGATCCACCTTTCCAAGTTGTTGGGGTTCATCTCATACTTCTGAAGGTTTGAGGGTGCTGCCTGTTCCATACTCCCCCTACTCCTCATCTAGCCTTTTAGGGGTACAAACAATAGTAATTGGGGCCTAGTGTGGTTGTGTACGTGCGAGATACATACACTTTTTTTGATCATATTTCCTATTCCGCTATTCAATAAAAACCTTTGAGGATCAATTGAATTGCGGGATAGTCTGTGTCGGTACGTGTGAGAGAGATCCACCTTTCCAAGTTGTTGGGGTTCATCTCATACTTCTGAAGGTTTGAGGGTGCTGCCTGTTCCATACCCCCCCTACTCCTCATCTAGCCTTTTAGGGGTACAAACAATAGTAATTGGGGCCTAGTGTGGTTGTGTACGTGCGAGATACATACACTTTTTTTGATCATATTTCCTATTCCGCTATTCAATAAAAACCTTTGAGGATCAATTGAATTGCGGGATAGTCTGTGTCGGTACGTGTGAGAGAGATCCACCTTTCCAAGTTGTTGGGGTTCATCTCATACTTCTGAAGGTTTGAGGGTGCTGCCTGTTCCATACTCCCCCTACTCCTCATCTAGCCTTTTAGGGGTACAAACAATAGTAATTGGGGCCTAGTGTGGTTGTGTACGTGTGATATACATACACTTTTTTTGGATCATATTTTCTATTCCGCTATTCAATAAAAACCTTTCTAGGGCAAGATCTTAAATTACAGAAATATGAGGAGACCGTCAAATAAGGGCCGTGGCCTGGGTCGTGGTGCTGCTGGTAGAGCTCCTGTTGCAAGGAGAGGACATGGTCGATCTGTGCCAGCTACACGCACAAGTGAAACACCTTCCTCAAGTGTGAGTAGGCGACAGAACCTGCATCAGTATTTGGTAGGGCATCAAACGCCCCTAGAAGTGATGAGGCCAGAACAAGTTGAGGCGATAGTAGATTGGTTTGCTGCTGACAGTGCCTCCAGTTCCTTCACATTGTCTCCCACCCAGTCTACTGCAGAAAGGTCAGAGTTGGCACCTGCAGCCAATGTCCAACCGTCTTTCACCTCACCCCCTTGCAAATCAGGCCAGCAGTCTGAGCCCCAAGCCATACAGCAGTCTCTTATTCTTTTTGAGGACTCTGTCAGCAGGGTTTCCCAGGGCCATCCACCTAGCCCTGCCCCAGAAGTGGAAGAGATTGAGTGCAGCGATGCCCAACCACTTATTCCTCAAGATGAGTACATGCAAGGATCATCGCAGCACGTCTCCGATGATGACGAAACGCAGGTGCCAACTGCTGCGGCGTTCAGCATTGTGGAGACCGACAAGGAGGGCAGGGGTGAAGACTGGGTGGAAGATGATGTGGAGGACGATGAGGTCCTCGACCCCACATGGAATGAACGTCATGCAGGTGAACTGAGTAGTTTGGAGGAAGAGGCGGTGGTCGCACAGAGCCACCAGCACAGCAGAAGAGGGAGCAGGGTGCAGAAGCGGAGCGGCCGTGCCCTAGACACTACGCCCGCTACTGCCCAACGCAGCAAGGGAACGAGCGCACCAAAGTCAGCTCAAAGGAGTTCTCTATCGTGGAAGTTCTTTAGAAAATGTGCTGATGACAGGACACGAGTGGTTTGCACCCTGTGCAATCAGAGCTTGAAGCGAGGCATGAACCTTCTCAACCTGAGCACAACCTGCATGATCAGGCATCTAAGTGCAAAGCACGAGCTGCAGTGGAGTACACACCTTCAAAACCAAGAAACGTCTCTGGCTCATCCTGCTTCCTCTTCTGCTGCAGTCTCGGCCGCTCCAGCCACATCTGTAGTGATACCGGCACCTGCCACCCCGCAAACAGACGATCTGTCAGCAACACCACCACCTGGGTCACCAACAACCATCTCCACAATGTCCCGTGGAAGCGTTCAGCTTTCCATCTCCCAAACACTTGAGAGGAAGAGGAAGTACCCCCCTACCCACCCGCGATCCCTGGCCCTGAATGCCAGCATTTCAAAATTATTGGCCTTTGAAATGCTGTCATTCCGTCTGGTGGAGACGCACAGTTTTAAAAACCTTATGTCGGTGGCTGTCCCACAGTACGTCGTGCCCAGCCGCCACTACTTTTCCAGGCAAGCCATCCCTTCCCTGCACAACCAAGTGGGGGAAAAAATCAGGTGTGCACTGCGCAACGCCATCTGTGCCAAGGTCCACCTAACTACGGATACGTGGACCAGTAAGCACGGTCAGGGGCGTTATATCTCCCTAACGGCACACTGGGTAAATGCAGTGGCGGATGGGCCTGAGGCGGATAGCAATTTGGCGCATGTCCTTCCACCACCGAGGATTGCAGGGCGCTTCAGTTTGCCTCCTGTTCCTAACTCCTCCTACTCCGCTTCCTCATCCTCTACCGCCTCCTCATCCGGACAGCGTAACACCTTCACCACCAACTTCAGCACGGCCAGGGGTAAACGACAGCAGGCAGTTTTACAACTTGCCTGTTTGGGGGACAAACCACACACCGCGCAGGAGTTGTGGAGGAGCATGGAACAGCAGACAAATGAGTGGTTGCTGCCAGCGAGCCTCAAGCCCGGCCTGGTGGTGTGCGATAACGGGCGAAATCTCATAGCAGCTCTGGGCCTAGCCGGTTTGACGCACATCCCTTGCCTGGCGCATGTGCTGAATTTGGTGGTGCAGAGGTTCCTTAAAAACTACCCCGATATGTCAGAGCTGCTGCAGAAAGTGCGGGCCGTTTGTGCGCACTTTCGGCGTTCTCACCCTGCTGCTGCTCGCCTGGCAGCGCTGCAGCGTAACTTCGGCCTTCCCGCTCACCGCCTCATATGTGACGTGCCCACAAGGTGGAACTCCACCTTGCACATGCTGGAAAGACTGTGCGAGCAGCAGCAGGCCATAGTGGAGTTTCAGCTGCAGCACGCACGCGTGAGTCGCTCTGCGGAACAGCACCACTTCACCACCAATAACTGGGCCTCCATGCGAGACCTGTGTGCCTTGTTGCGCTGTTTTGAGTACTCCACCAACATGGCCAGTGGCAATGACGCCGTTCTCAGCTTAACTATCCCACTTCTATGCCTCCTTGAAAAAACAATTCGGGCGATGATGGAAGAGGATGTGGCACAGGATGAGGAGGAGGAGGAGGATGAAGAGGTAACATTTCCAAGGCTTTCAGGGCAGTCATTCGCAAGGGGCTCCGAGGGTGGGTTCCTGCACACGCAAACGCCAGGGACGCAATTGTCCAGCAGGGGCACAGTTCTGGAGGATGAGGAGGATGAGGAGGAGGAGGAGCTGGAGGAGGAGATGGAACCATGTTCACAGCAGGGTGGCACCCAGGCCAGCTCATGGCCATCACTGGTGCGTGGCTGGGGGGATACAGAGGACACGGACCATACACCTCCCACAGAGGACAGCCTTTCGTTGCCTCTGGGCAGCCTGGCACACATGAGCGATTACATGCTGCAGTGTCTCCACAACGACCGCCGAGTTGCCCACATTCTAACTTGTGCTGATTACTGGGTGGCCACGCTGCTGGATCCCCGTTACAAGGACAACGTACCGTCCTTAATTCACTCACTGGAGCGCGATCGCAAGATGCGCGAGTACAAGCGCACGCTGGTAGACGCCATGCTGCTGGCATTCCCATCTGACAGCGGGGCCACAGTGGAAGCACAAGGCAGAGGAGGAGGAGGAGGAGGTCGCCAACGCAACCAGGGCACCGCCAGCACCTCAGAAGGCAGGGTTAGCATGGCCGAAATGTGGAAAAGCTTTGTCAGCACGCCACAACAAACAGCAGCACCAGCAGCTCAGATGGAACGTCTTAGCAGGAGGCAGCATTTTACCAACATGGTGGAGCAGTATGTGTGCACACGCCTACATGTAGTGAATGACGGGTCTGCCCCCTTCAACTTCTGGGTCTCCAAATTGGGCACATGGCCTGAGCTTGCCCTTTACGCCTTGGAGGTGCTGGCGTGCCCTGCAGCCAGTGTATTATCTGAACGGGTATTTAGCACGGCTGGGGGCGTTATAACAGACAAGCGCAGCCGCCTGTCCAGAGACAATGTGGACAAGCTCACGTTCATTAAAATGAACCAGGCATGGATCCCACGGGACTTTTCCGTACCTTATGCAGAATAGCAATGGATACCGACCTTACCCACCCATTGTTCCATTTTTGCTCTTTCTCACTCTTTTGGGGTGTACCCTCATTTAAAATTTGTGAAAAGAAGCAGTGTTGGCTACCTCGTCCTCCTCCTCAGGGCCAGATTAATGTAGGGTCTATTGGAGCTGCAGCTCCAGGCCCCTACCTTTTATATAGGCCCCGGGTTGGCCATATTCACTGTTACCGCTCTTCTGTCACTTGTAAACACAGAAGTCTGGCTTCTATGCTCGCTTCCCCAGGCAGCACCCTCAGAACCTCCCCACACAGCGTGAAGGCCGGACAAGGAGGGACAGTTGGCGATGCATGGATGTGTTTATGGGCTTCAGAGACAGCATCCCATGTTGAATTAGGCATGCATGGCTGCACCCTTCCTCCTCTGGGTGCATGGCAAGGCACGGCCCTAAGGCCCTTCAAAATCCTCAGCACCAAGCCCATGATGCTGTTAATCCGGCCCTGGTCCTCCTCCACCGCCGCTTCCACCTACACCGCCCATAGGTGTGCGCAGCCTATTGCATTAAGGTGTGCACCCCAAAGTTGAAATACACATGCATGTGTTTGCCAGCAGGGAGAGTAATGTATCGGGGCCATGTACCTGTAGGCAAGGAGAAATAGAGCAGAGCAGGTCCCAGGGAGATCTTTCCCATCTCCTCACTGGCAATGCTATGTGCCCTAGGTGATTAGGGTGTGCCCAGGCACACCCAGCACACCCTGTGCGCATGCCTATGTCACCGCCACATCCACCACCACCTCAACCTCCCTCCTACTCCATATGGGCCTCGTCCTTCAGAGATGAAGAAGAACATTGTTTTATTTTTCTGTTTTTTTTTGTTGTTTTAAGTTATTTCCCTATCCACATTTGTTTGCAGAGCACTTGCCATGCTCTTAATTACGTTTTGCTGCCATTTGCAGCACTCTAGCCCTTTCCTTTGGTGTTTTAGAGCCATTTTAGTGCCTTAAAGTTCGGGTCCCCATTGACTTCAATGGGGTTCGGTGTCCGGGAAAAGTTCGGTAAAAGTCCGGGACACGGACCCGGACTTTTTTTTAAAGTTCGGCCGAACCCGTCGAACACGGACATCTAGGTGTCCGCTCAACCCTAATCGTGATGCATCGTGGAATCGATTTGTGAGGTAAGTGTATATGCGCAGCCCTACTGTCTATATATATATATATATACTATACGTGTGCTATGATTTGTTAAAAACATGTATGGTAGCAGTAGTAATACTGTCACTAATGAAGGACTTTCTGCACTGAGACATGAACAGCTAAAGTTTGGGATAAGCCCTGCATTACCCCAAACCTTATTCTTTCTAAAAAGTAAGAAAATTGTATATATACAGTATATAAAAGGATATAATGTTTACTGGAAGTAAAGCATATATCAATACATGTGATACAGCCATGTTTTTTTTAATTTTGAGGTACAAAGGTAAACTTAGAGTTTAATTTTTGTTAAAAGCTATTTGTATATCTGTATCTGCGCTTTTATAACCTTCTCTTTTTAACATAATTACAGTAAACCACCGCTCCATCGCGGGTCCGTTTTTGCGGTCCCGGTATATCGCGTTTTTTTTTTTGTAATGTTATTTTACTATATAAATCATTAAAAATGAAATATTTTTGTGTTTTCCATAGCTCTTGCTCTGTCTCTCAGTATCTTTTATGTGTTTAAATGAGTTTCTATTGTTTTAAAAGTGTGTTTAAAGACCTTAACCACTTAAGCCCCGGAAGATTTTACCCCCTTCCTGACCAGGGGGTATTTTGCGATTCCGCACTGCGTGACTTTAACGGACAATTGCGCGGTCGTGCGACGCTGTACCTAAACGAATTTGACGTCCTTTTTTTCCCACAAACAGAGCTTTCTTTTGGTGGTATTTGATCACCTGTGCGATTTTTTGATCACGCGCTATAAACAAAAAAAGAGCATCAATTTTGCAAAAATAACAATATTTTTCACATTTTTTTATATGAAATTCCCCCCAAAAAAAAAGTAAAAATCAAAATTTTTTAAAATTTTCGGCCAATTTGTTTTATGCTACATATGTTTGGTAAAAAAAATCGCAAAAAGCGTATTTTTTTTATTGGTTTGCGCAAAATTTATCGCGTTTACTAACAAAGGGAAAGATTTTTGTCATTTTTGTTGTTTTTTTTTTTAACGCGTAATGGCGGCGATCTGCGATTTTTTTGCGGTACTGCGACATTGGGGCAGACAGATTGGATCCTTGACTGACATTTGTGACACTTTTGGGGTTACCAGTGACATTTCTACAGTAATCAGTGCTATATATATGCACTGTTACTGTAAAAATACACTGGTTGTGAAGGGGTTAACTTTATTTGGGAGGGAGGGGCTGTGTGTGTCCCTAGGGGCGTGCTTTCTACTGTGATTGGCTGTGGCTTGAGCTGTAAGGACACTGATCAACGGATCTACATAGTAGATCCGTTTGATCAGTGTCTTTACAGCGAGGAGAATGACAGGTGGCTTGTTTACACAAGCTGCCTGACATTCTCCCTCTCCCCCGCCGATCGCCGAGTGACCGGCGGACATCGGGTCCGCTGGTCACACGCGCGGGGGGGTCCGTGACCACGCGGGAGTGGGAGCGCGCCTCCGGGGGCACGCGCTCGCTCCCTAGACCCTCACAAGCTAGTGACGTAGCCCTACGTCACTTTGCCTGTGAGGGGCTGACTGCCGACGTAGATCGGCGTTAGGCAGTCGGCAAGTGGTTAAAATGCTTTTACACGTACAGTGACAGTAAAAAAACATGCCAACAATGCATTTTAATAGGGTTTTTCTATTTCGCGGATTTTCACTTTTCGCGGCTGGGTCCGGAACGTAACCCCCGCAATGGAGGGGGGTTTACTGTACAGCCATTTCTGTTAAAACCATTCATTTTGAACCATTTTAATGTGGTCAAGTATTGTAAAATAATTATGCCATATGTCTCATTTTATCGTTATTACCACCGTACAACCTTGTTTTACGTATATATCTATTAAAACATCTCTCTTGTGTCTTATTTACGCTAATAAACTGTTTAAACACACAAAAAAAAAAAAAAACATGTATGGTAATATCTAAAAATGTGCAATCCTAAAATCGAATCATCGATACAAATGTAAATAAAACAAAAAAAACATGCGTTATGCAATAATGTGGCGGGTCCAATATACATTTCTGTAATCCAAGGGTGGGGATGCCAGTAAGGCAGTGTTAATTTTGGCAGCAAATTTCAATTTAGTTTTAGTCTTAGTCTTAGGACTAAAATGGCATTTTAGTTTTAGTCCTATTTTAGTCTTCTGCAAGTGTTTTAGTTTTAGTCGTATTTAGTCGACTAAAACTCCAGTATATTTTAGTCGACTAAAACGCCCTACATTAAAACTCATTTTAGTCATCTATAATCAAATGGGTGTAGTTCAATTGTAATTTGTAATGCATTATTTAAGCATTTCTCTACAATTTCCAAACTCATTATATACTACTGCTGGTCCTGGAGTGAAAAATCTAATATGTTATTATTTATGCTTTGAGCATGCACCAGTGTTAATTTTTGGCAGCAAATTTCGATTTAGTTTTAGTTATAGTCTTTTGACTAAAATGCCATTTTAGTTTTAGTCGTATTTTAGTCTTAAGACTAAAATGCCATTTTAGTTTTAGTTGTATTTTAGTCATCTGAATTGTGTTAGTCGACGAAAACGTTTTAGTCGGTTTTAGTCGACGAAATTAACACTGCAGTAAGGTCAATAATGTGATTCCACGCAGTGACCCTTCACCGGAAAATTCAATTAATAATCTTGTGTGGGGCCTGAGCGCTGTTCTGTTTCTTTGCTCCTCTTCCTCATGTTTACTTCTCCATGCCGCTCTTCCTTCCTCCTCTTATCTTCTTCTCTTCACTTTATATGTTACATCTATCTTAGTTGTTCTTTCAGCATATACCCCATGCTATGTCTCTGATGGCTGGGACCTTCTCGTCGACTCCCCTCCCCTCTACTCCCTACAAGTTCTTTGACTGACTCCTTGGTTTGAAGCTTGACTCCTGCACTATTAGGGAGTCCATCCGTCGGTACCGCATCTGTAACCGACACACGTAAGAATCACAAAAATTTGGTTGTTGATTGTTTATTTTTCTCAACTGTTAATGCATATACTATAAGGTACATCTATCATTGCACACTGCCGTTTTGGAATTGCGCCCACCCCTCTCCAGATAATCTTTTCTTTTTCTCTACCGCCCTGAAGTTGTGTGCTGCGTTGTATCTGGCAAATACTGTATGTTTTGTATCATTCTGTTTTGCTTGATGCACTTTTTCCATGTTTGTATCTCAACCGTTTACTAAATAAAGAAATGAATAAAAATAATTTTTGTGTGAAAGTGCTTAATGCAATGTGTCGACCTCTGTGCTCTGTGTGTACTAGCCTCTCACCTGAGAAAATGTGAAATGTTCTAATTTTAAATTTTAAATTTCCAAAAGGCCTGTAGTACTTTCTGATCACCACTAGATGTCCTTGGTGTTTCAAGCTAAGGCCCTCTGCTTAGTGTGTATGTATGCCGTATCCACGGATCACCTCGCCATTCAACCACTTCTGGACCGGAAGGATTTACCCCCTTAATGACCAGGCCATATTTTGTGATTCGGCACTGCGTTACTTTAATGGACAATTGCGCGGTCGTGCGACGCTGTACCCAAATAAAATTGATGTCCTTTTTTTTCCCACAAATAGAGTTTTCTTTTGGTTGTATTTGATCACCTGTACGATTTTTATTTTTTGCGCTATAAAAAAAAAAAAAGAGCCACAATTCTGGAAAAAAAACAATATTTTTCACTTTCTACTATATAACATTCTCAAAAAAAAAATTAAATATCAAAATTTTTTAACATTTTAGGCCAATTTGTTTTCTGCTACATATTTTTGGTAAAAAAAATTGCAATAAGTGTATTTTGATTGGTTTGCGCAAAAGTTATCACATCTACAAACTAGGGGAAAGATTTATGTCATTTTTATTGTTTTTTTTTTTTTTTACTAGTAATGGCAGCGATCTTTTTAGCGGGACTGCAACATTGCGACAGATCAGACCCCTAACTGACATTTTTGACACTTTTGGGTGGGACCAGTGACATTACTACAGTAATCAGTGCTCAAAATACGCACTGTCACTGTACTAAAGCCATTGGCAGGGAAGGGGTTAACACTGTGGGGGATCAAGGGGTTAAATATGAGCCTAGGGGAGTGGTTCTAACTGTTGGGGGACGTGGCTTCTGAAATGACCATAGACACATGTGATCCTATATAGCATATATGATCATTTCAGGGAGAATCAGCGGGGAACAATCGCGGGTGTCAGGCGGCAATCAGAGCCGCCTGACATGTGCATCGACTTCCCCGCTGCCGACTAGCTCCCTGCTCGCGACCGACGTAGACCTACGTTGGTTTGCCTGGGGGAGCCACACTGCCGCAGTAAAAGGGAGCGTGTGGTCGGCAAGCAGTTAACGAGGAGTGGGGGTACATACTAGTGTAGTATTTCCAATCATTTATTGAATAAAAAGTGTACAGACTTACAAAAAAATAGTTGTATCCAGCGTTCTATGCAAGCGCTGTAATCCTTCCAGGATCAGTGTCACTTCCGGTAACTACGTTTGCCCAATGTGTTACGTCACAATCACGTGACTTCTTCAGGGAATCCCCTGCCCTACGCGTGACGTAACACATAGGGCAAACAGAGTTACCGGAAGTGACGTTGATCCTGGAAGGATTACGGCACTTGCATAGAACGTTGGATACTACTATTTTTTATGTCACTCTGAACACATTTTATTCAATAAATGTTTGGAAATACTACACTATGAAAGTCTCTTCACGTACCCCTACTCCTCATTAAATGGCGAGGTGATCCGTGGATACGGCATACATACACACTAAGCAGGGGGCCTTAGCTTGAAACACCAAGGACATCTAGCAGTGAACAGGAAGTACTACAGGCCGGTAACTCCGTTTGCCCTACGTGTTACGTCACAATCACATGACATCTTCAAGGGATCCCCTGCCCTACACGTGACATAAAACATAGGGCAAATGGAGTTACCGGAAGTGACCTTGATCCCGGAAGGATTACGGCGCTTGTATAGAATGCTGGATACTACTATTTTTTATGTAAGTCTGTACACTTTTTATTCAATAAATGTTTGGAAATACTACACTATGAAATTCTCTTCACGTACCCCTACTCCTCATTAAATGGCGAGGTGATCGAACCCCTAACTGACATTTTTGACACTTTTGGGGGGACCAGTGACATTACTACAGTAATCAGTGCTAAAAAGATGCACTGTTACTGTAATAATGACACTGGCAAGGAAGGGGTTAACCCAGTGACGATCAAAGGGTTAAGTGTGATCCTAGAGAGTGTTTTCTAACTGTACTGGGGAGGGACTTGTGGAATCAACACAGAGACCTGTGATTCTAAATAGGAGGGTCACAGGAGCTCTGTGTTCATTCCAGAGAGAACGACGGTCTGCTGTGTTTACAACAGCAGACCGTCGTTCTCTCTCCTCGGGGCTCGATTGTGGGTGCCCGTCGGCAATTGGCTTCTCCACTGCCTAATGGGGGTGGGCGTGTGCCCCCAGGAGCGCTCCCACAAACCTCTGTACAGGTACGGCAATTCGCGCAGCCAAGCCAGCCTGCCGCAGTATATCTGTGGCGGGCGGTCGGCAAGTGGTTAATGGCCGCCAGGACCTGCCGAAAGTTGTAAATTCTGTGTGCGGGGAGAGAAGAAAATGGAGACAAATAATCTTTCAAAAGAAATAATAATGATTCATTCAAAAAACTGCACTGGTCCTGGACTGATCCATTGAGGGTTCTGCTTTTTCTGATTTCTAGAGGTGAAAGGATTTATGGGATCCCCGTAATCATCATGAAGTGTTATATTCTGGGCATAATAAGGAATTAGAGTATAAATCAGGCCAATTATATCATGGGTGGTGGAGAATTCCCTTTATTAGTTTACTTCCCATTTGGTGGATTTTGATGATGCCTCCAGGGAAACAAATTTTAGGGTCTGCTCCAACCAATCACCATTGGACAGAATTGTCGAGAGTCTCCCATCACTTATACTTATATGTTATCTGCTACACTTTATGGCCAAAAGAATATTGATCTCCTAACCAAGTGAAGGAGTTCTGATGTCTCCAGTGAAGGGTCCCGGTAATATTCCATCGTACAAAGACATGGTAGACAATTGTGGTCTTCCAACCTTGTGGTAACAGTTTGGTGAAGACTCTATTTCTGCTCTACTATGACTGTGCAACCCCCCTTACATCAGAGACCCCCACAAAGAGCTCCGCTTACATCAGAGACCCCCAACATCAGAGACCCCTCACAGAGGCCCCCCTTACATCAGAGACCCTCACAGAGGCCCCCTTAATCAGAGGCCCCCTTACATTAGAGACCCCCACAGAGTCCCCTCCTACATCAGAGACCCCCCACAGAGCCCACCTTACATCAGAGACCCCCCCCACACAGAGCCCCCCTTACATCAGAGACCCCCACACAGAGCTCCCCTTACATCAGAGACCCCCAACAGAGCCCCCCTTACATCAGAGACCCCTCACAGAGGCCCCCTTACATCAGAGACCCTCACAGAGGCCCCCTTACATCAGAGACCCTCAGAGAGACCCCCTTACATCAAAGACCCAATTACACTAGAGTCCCCCACAGAGCCCCACCTTACATCAAAGACCCCCTTACATTAGAGACCCCCACAGAGCCCCCTTACATCAGAGACCCCCCACAGAGCACCCCTTACATCAGAGACCCCCACAGAGCCCCCCTTACATCAGAGACCCCCCACAGAGCACCCCTTACATCAGAGACCCCCCACACAGAGCCCCCCTTACATCAGAGACCCCCCACACAGAGCCCCCCTTACATCAGAGACCCCCCCACAGAGCTCCCCTTACATCAGAGACCCCCAACAGAACCCCCCTTACATCAGAGACCCCCCACACAGAGCCCCCCTTACATTAGAGACCCCCCCACACAGAGGCCACAGCGGGAAGTAAGCGGCGGCTGTGGCCTGTGTTAACCCTGTCCAGGCCGCGGTTGCTGCTTACCACCCGCTGTGCAGCATGATCATCTGCCAGCTGTGATGCCCGCACGTTGCCCCTGTTGCCCATGGCGCCTTGTGCGGCCTCACAGCTCACACACCCCAAAGGCCGGCCCTGGTTTGACCAGTTTAGTGTGGAGGAACTCCAGTGTCCTACACAGAGCCCTAATCGCAACCCTACTAAACACCTTTGGGATGAATTGGAACGCCAGTTGTGATCCAGGTCTTCTCATCCAACATTTGAACCTGACCTCAGAAATAGGCACAAATTGTCAAAGACACCCTCCAAAATCTTGTGAAATGCCTTAGCTAAAGAGTTGAAGATCTTATAGCTAGAGTCTAGAGATGGTCCGAACATCCCCCGGTTCCTGCCAGAACTATTGGACATCGCAAAAGTTCGGACCAGAACCCCATTAAAGTCTATAGGACCCCAATTTGAAAAATCAGAAGTCCCCATTTTGAAAGCTTATATGCAAGTTACTGGCAAAAAAAGGGGTATGGGGGCCCGGGTACTGCCCTGGGGGATATGTATCAATGCAAATTTTTTTGGGATGAATCGGAGTGCCAATGGTGAGCCAGGTTTTCTCATCCAACATCAGTACCTGACCTCCCAATGGTTCTTTTGGCTCAATAGATGCAAAATCTCATAGATACAGTCCACTATTGTTTAGGAAGCCTTCCTAGAAGAGCGGCACCAGCTCCATAAAGACATTGTGTGACCAGTTTGGTGTGGAGGAACTCGAATGTTCTACACTGAGCCCTGACCTCAATCCTACCGAACACCTTTGGGATGAATTGGAATGGCAATGGTGAGTCCAGGTCTTTTTATTCACCATCAGTACTTAACCCTACAAATGTTCTTTTGGACACAAATTCCCACAAACACACTCCATAGTTTTTTGGGAAGCCTTCCCAGAAGAGTGGAGCCAACTTTGTAAAGACATGGTGTGACCAGTTTGGTGTGGAGGAACTTAGGTGTGCTGCACGGAGCCCTGACCTCAACCCTACTGAACACTGTTGGCATGAAATGTAATGATGATGGTGAGCAATGTCTTCTCATCCAGTATTAGTATCTATGGACACAAATTCTCAAAGACGCCCTCCAAAATCTTGAGGAAAATCTTCCCAGAAGAGTGAAGGATGTTATAACCTTAAAGAGGGAAACTCCATATTAATGGCCATGGGAGGGGTCAAGTCAATTTTCATGACCGTTGGGGAGGGGGGGGGGGGCAAACTCCATAGAAGTAGCCATGTGGGAGAGGGACAACTCCATATTAATGGCCATGGGGGAGGGGGACAACTCCATATTAATGGCCATGGGGGAGAGGGGACAACTCCATATCAATGGCCAATGCATTTCCATGTAAAATCAGTAAATTAACCACTTGCCGACTGCCTAACGCCGATCTACGTCGGCAGTCAGCCCCTCACAGGCAAAGTGACGTAGGGCTACGTCACTAGCTTGTGAGGGTCTAGGGAGCGAGCGCGCGCCGCCGGAGGCGCGCTCCCGCTCCCGCGTGGTCACGGACCCCCCCGCGCGTGTGACCAGCGGACCTGATGTCCGCCGGTCACTCTGCGATCGGCGGGGGAGAGGGAGAATGTCAGGCAGCTTGTGTAAACAAGCCACCTGTCATTCTCCTCGCTGTAAAGACACTGATTACACGGATCTAGTATGTAGATCCGTTGACCAGTGTCCTTACAGCTCAAGCCACAGCCAATCACAGTAGAAAGCACGCCCCTAGGGATACACACAGCCCCTCCCTCCCAAATAAAGTTAACCCCTTCACTACCAGTGTATTTTTACAGTAACAGTGCATATGTATAGCACTGATTACTGTAGAAATGTCACTGGTAATCCCAAAAGTGTCAAAAATGTCAGTCAAGGGTCCGATCTGTCCGCCGCAATGTCGCAGTACCGCAAAAAAATCGCAGATCGCCGCCATTACGCGTTAAAAAAAAAAAACAACAAAAATGACAAAAATCTTTCCCTTTGTTAGTAAACGCGATAACTTTTGCGCAAACCAATCAAAATACGCTTTTTGCGATTTTTTTTAACCAAACATAGGTAGGATAAAACAAATTGGCCAAAAATGTTAAAAAATTTTGATTTTCACATTTTTTTTTTGGGGAATTTCATATAAAAAAATGTGAAAAATATTGCTATTTTTGCAAAATTGTCGCTCTTTTTTTGTTTATAGCGCGTGATCAAAAAATCGCACAGGTGATCAAATACCACCAAAAGAAAGCTCTGTTTGTGGGAAAAAAAGGACGTCAAATTCGTTTAGGTACAGCGTCAATTGTCCGTTAAAGTCACGCAGTGCCGAATCGCAAAATACCCCCTGGTCTTTTAGCAGGAAAATCCTCCGGGGCTTAAGTGGTTAAAGTCCTGCATGCTGCATCTTTGATGTGGCTTTAGAAAACGCACTGTGTAATAGAATTCAATAGAAATGCACCTAAAATCCAGGTAAAACGCACATACAATCACACTGTTTTTATTAATATTTATTTGTGCAACTTCTGCAGTCATGCAAAAACATTTAACAGTGTAATTTTATAAAATAATTTTTTGAGGGCGCATTTAGGGGCGGGGCAGGGTAGGGGTTAGGTGGGGCAAGTAGTGGCGAGTATCCCTTAAGGCCTGGCTAGTAGCTCAGGACTTGAAATTTTGAGCCCTGATATATGGTTTATATATATAGATAGATTTATAAAACTCTGGGGCAAGTAGTTAGACACTTCAAGGCTGAATCCTTCACAAGTAGTTGTTAGGGTGTAGCACATAAATGGGATTCTCCCTTTTTTTTTTCTTTTGGATTTGGGAGGGGATAATAAAGTACTCAAGTAGATGAGAGTTTAAGTTTATGGAAAATAACAGATGGGATTTCTTGAGATTATCACAAGTAAACAAAAGAGGTGTAGGATTGATTACACAAGGAGGTTTTAATAATCACTTAATACTAAATAGAGCATGAGAAGTTCTGGAGAACCTCTAAGATAGAGAGAGTCTTATATATATGGTATATTTATAGGATGAGTAAGTTATAAGGGTTCTAGAGGGTATATTTCTGTATAAGTAGATTATTGTTTATACATGTATTTAGTATTCCCTGTACACTATATTGTCAAAAGTATTGGGACGCCTGCCTTTACACACATATGAACTTTAACCACTTTAAGACCGGAGGATTTTGCTGCTTAACCTCCCTGGCGGTATGATCCTTTCCGATTTTAGGTGCTGGAAGCGGTACCATTATTTTACATGTAATTCTTAAGAATGAGCAGCCCAAACCAACTATTTACATATGTTTTTTTTTTTTTTCCTGTGCTACTGTGCGTTCTTCTTTATAACATCTCGGGTATGATAAAGTTTGAAACACTAAATTATAATATAATAAATAACTATAAATAAGTTAAAGTATGTATGTATGTATATATATATATAGTGTGTGTGTGTGTATATATATATAAAGTACAGTAAAACTGCAGGAAAGGGCACTGGGGGGCAAACTATTGTGAATTTATTTCATTTTGCAATGTATCAGTGTGCTTGGTGTGCTTTACTTTTGAATTTGCCGCCGGTTCCACCCCCCCTGCGAGCGTCACATCGCAGGAGACGGAACCCGGGGCACAGAGAGCATCGGGAGGAAAATCCGCCGCCGAACACCGCACACACAAGGTAAGTAACCCCTCTACCAGGATCCAGCGATCTTCCTAGCGGTACCCCGAGTGTGGCTCGGGGGTTACCGCTTTTGGCACTGAAATTCAACCCTGAGCCACACTCGGGAATACCGCTAAGAAGGTTAATGACCAGATATCTTTCTACAACTTGGCACTGCGACCCTGTACCCAAATAAAATTGATGTCCTTTTTTTCTCCACAAACAGAGATTTCTTTTCGGGGTATTTGATCACATCTGCGCTTTTTATTTTTTTGCGATATTAATAAAAAAAAAAGAGCGAAAATTTTGCAAAAAATTGACATTTTCTACTTTGACAGTTTAAAAAAAAAACAATATTTTCACATTCTGATATATAACTTTCCCAAAAAAAAATAAAAAAATAAAAATTTTTTAACATTTTAGGCCAATTTGTTTTCTGCTACATATTTATGGTAAAAAAAAAATCACAATAAGCGTATTTTGATTGGTTTGCGCAAAAGTTATCGTGTTTACTAACTACGGGAAAGATTTGTTATTTTTATTGTTTTTTTTTTTTTTACTAGTAATGGGGGATGACCAGCAATTTTTTGCGGGAATGCGACATTGCGGCGGACAGATCGGACCCCTGACTGACATTTTTGACACTTTTGGGAGTACCAGTGACATTACTAAAGTAATCAGGGCTAAAAATATGCTCTGTAATAATGACATTGGCAGGGAAGGGGTTAACACTGTTGGTGATCAAGGGGTTAAATGTATGCCTCATGCTTACTGACATGTGTGGGGGGAGGGGGTTCTGTGACACAGACAGGGATCGTAGGTTGAGCTATGCTGAATCCTGTGATCTGTCCCTGTCTGTCACTGAGAAGATCCGTCTGCTTTGTTTACACAAGCAGGCGGATCTTCTCACACTTTCCCCGACAATCGGGGAAGAGAGACGGTATCTATGGACACAAATTCTCAAAGACACCCTCCAAAATCTTGAGGAAAATCTTCCCAGAAGAGTGAAGGATGTTATAACCTTAAAGAGGGAAACTCCATATTAATGGCCATGGGAGGGGTCAAGTCAATTTTCATGACCGTTGGGGAGGGGGGGGGGGCAAACTCCATAGAAGTAGCCATGTGGGAGAGGGACAACTTCCTATTAATAGCCATGGGGGAGGGGGACAACTCCATATCAATGGCCAATGGATTTCCATGTAAAATCAGTAAATTAACCACTTGCCGACTGCCTAACGCCGATCTACGTCGGCAGTCAGCCCCTCACAGGCAAAGTGACGTAGGGCTACGTCACTAGCTTGTGAGGGTCTAGGGAGCGAGCGCGCGCCGCCGGAGGCGCGCTCCCGCTCCCGCGCGGTCACGGACCCCCCCGCGCGTGTGACCAGCGGACCCGATGTCCGCCGGCCACTCGGCGATCGTCGGGGGAGAGGGAGAATGTCAGGCAGCTTGTGTAAACAAGCTGCCTGTCATTCTCCTCGCTGTAAAGACACTGATCACTCGGATCTAGTATGTAGATCCGTTGATCAGTGTCCTTACAGCTCAAGCCACAGCCAATCACAGTAAGAATCACGCCCCTAGGGACACAAACAGCCCCTCCCTCTCAAATAAAGTTAACCCCTTCACTACCAGTGTATTTTTACAGTAACAGTGCATATGTATAGCACTGATTACTGTAGAAATGTCACTGGTAACCCCAAAAGTGTCAAAAATGTCAGTCAAGGGTCCGATCTGTCCGCCGCAATGTCGCAGTACCGCAAAAAAATCGCAGATCGCCGCCATTACGCGTTAAAAAAAAAAACAACAAAAATGACAAAAATCTTTCCCTTTGTTAGTAAACGCGATAACTTTTGCGCAAACCAATCAAAATACGCTTTTTGCGATTTTTTTTAACCAAACATAGGTAGGATAAAACAAATTGGCCAAAAATGTTAAAAAATTTTGATTTTCACATTTTTTTTTTGGGGAATTTCATATAAAAAAATGTGAAAAATATTGCTATTTTTGCAAAATTGTCGCTCTTTTTTTGTTTATAGCGCGTGATCAAAAAATCGCACAGGTGATCAAATACCACCAAAAGAAAGCTCTGTTTGTGGGAAAAAAAGGACATCAAATTCGTTTAGGTACAGCGTCGCACGACCGCGCAATTGTCCGTTAAAGTCACGCAGTGCCGAATCGCAAAATACCCCCTGGTCTTTTAGCAGGAAAATCCTCCGGGGCTTAAGTGGTTAAAGTCCTGCATGCTGCATCTTTGATGTGGCTTTAGAAAACGCACTGTGTAATAGAATTCAATAGAAATGCACCTAAAATCCAGGTAAAACGCACATACAATCACACTGTTGTTATTAATATTTATTTGTGCAACTTCTGCAGTCATGCAAAAACATTTAACAGCAATTTTTTGCGGGAATGCGACATTGCGGCGGACAGATCGGACCCCTGACTGACATTTTTGACACTTTTGGGAGTACCAGTGACATTACTAAAGTAATCAGGGCTAAAAATATGCTCTGTAATAATGACATTGGCAGGGAAGGGGTTAACACTGTTGGTGATCAAGGGGTTAAATGTATGCCTCATGCTTACTGACATGTGTGGGGGGAGGGGGTTCTGTGACACAGACAGGGATCGTAGGTTGAGCTATGCTGAATCCTGTGATCTGTCCCTGTCTGTCACTGAGAAGATCCGTCTGCTTTGTTTACACAAGCAGGCGGATCTTCTCACACTTTCCCCGACAATCGGGGAAGAGAGACGGTGATCGCCGCCTCTCCTCCTCTGGCTCGATTCCCGATGTGTCTAAACACAGCAGGAGCGAGCGCCGCTGAGACAGCAGACAATCCAGTGACGAGGTTCTACGTCGCTGGACCCAGGGCTGCCACTGTGCTGCAGTAGCAGCACAGTGAGCAGTCTTGAAGTGGTTAATGGCATCCCAGTCTTAGTCCGTAGGGTTCAGTAGTGAGTTGGCCCACCCTTAGCAGCTATAACAGCTTCAACTCTTCTGGGAAGGCCTTCCACAAGGTTTAGGAGTGTGTCTATGGGAATGTTTAACCATTCTTCCAGAAGCGCATTTGTGAGATCAGGCACTGATGTAGGACGAGAATTCCTGGCTCGCAGTCTATGCTCTAATTCATTCCAAAGGTGTTCTATAGGGTTGAGGTTTAGGACTCTGTGCAGGCCAGTCACGTTCCTCCACCCCAAACTCGCTCATCCATGTCTTTATGGACCTTGCTTTGTGCACTGGCCCAAATTAATACCAGTACCTTTGATAATATAGTGTATGTTAATGGGATGTCTAACTATTAAGATAACTGGAGACAAGAGTTTTGTTTAAACTGTATGTATATGTTGTGTAAAAAGGAAAAAAAAAAGAAAACGTTAATAAAGATTATCTGATTAAAAAAAAAGTAATAAAAATAAAAACAAAGACATTTAGTGTAGAGAAACTGTAGAGTGTAGAGTGTACTGCATAGAGTCCTTGCCCCAACCCTACTGAACACCTTTGGGATGATTTGAAATGCCAGGTCTTCTCATCCAACATCAGTACCTGACCTCACAAATGGGCTCAAATTCCCACAGACACCCTCCAAAATCTTGTGGAAAGCCTTCCCAGAAGAGCGGAGTATGTTATAGCCACAAAGGGGGCAACTCCATAATAATGGTCATGGTTTTGGAATAAAATGCCCAACAGTTCAACCTTATGGTAACAGTTTGGTGAAGACCCCTTTTTGTTCCACCATGACTGTGCCCCTGTGTACAAAGCCAGCTCCATAAAGACATGGTGTGACCAGTTTTCTGTGGAGAAACTTGTGTCCTGCACAGAGCCCTGACCTCAACCCTACTGAGCACCTTTTGGGATGAATTGGATTGCCGATGGTGGATCTTCTCATCCAACACCAATGTCACGGTCTTGGTTCAGGCTCAGAGGCCAGTGGCTGTAGCAGTAGAGAGGTTCACGCAATAATCATTTGGAAGAATAAACAAGCAGATCCTCCTACCGAATGACGTGGACTCACCCAAGGCACGGGGTCTACGCACTTCTCAGTCACCACCAGAGCTTCTGATGGTGGAGATGGGTTTTGCTGCACGCTAAAATCAGGTTGTGACCCTCTGGATTGAACCCTTAGGTAGAGAGCAAGCCGGGGGTCAGGTAACGGATGATGTAGATAATGAAAAAGCAGAAGAATAGTCTATAAACAAGGTCAGAAATGAGCAGTAGCTGGTAGCTGGGGTGGATCAGAAAGATGCATAGTCAATGAACAAGTCAGGGTTCAATAACGCGTGGTACCAAATATAAGGATATCAGCTGGTATGCAAGGAGCAAAATATCGGCTGGAGAGAGAGCACAATAATCTGGCATACAGGAAGTGCAAGGACAGGTCTTAAATAGGAAGTTTATGGGAGGAGCAAAGAGTTCAACGTTCAGCAGAGACAAGGTATAAAGCAGGAAAGTCCACAGGACCAGACAAGGCTCTGTCCAGCATTTCAGGTGGTACAGCGAAAAAAGCCACAGCCAGACACTGCAGAGGTCCAGGGTTCAGATCTGGATCCTGATCTCCCAAATATTGGTTTAGCTTAATGGACACAAACTCCCATACACACAGTCCAAAATTTTGTGGGAAGTCTTTCCAGAAGAGTGATCCCAGCTCCATAAAGACATGGTTTGACCAGTTTGATGTGGAGGAACTCAGGTCTCCTGCACAGAACCCAGAACTCAACCCTACTGAACACCTTTGGGGTGAATAGGAACGCAGATGTTGATCCAGGTCTTATCATCCAATATCAGTACTTGACCTCAGAAATGTTCTTTTGGCTTAATTGAAACAAATTCCCACAAAAACACTTCATAATTGTGTGGAAAGCCTTCCAAGAAGAGTGGAGCCAACTTTATAAAGACATGGTTTGACCAGTTTGGTGTGAAGGAACTTGAGTGCCCTGCACAGAGCCCTGACCTCAACTCTCCTGAACATGCACAATGGCAGCTGTTATACGCATGCACAATGGCAGCTATATGTTTACTGCAGTGCTGCTTCTGTTCTGAAGTCAGAGTCCCAAGGATATCCAGGAGAGTCCGATTGAAATCTTTCTGGCTGAGGATCTCCCTGGGGATGGTACGGGGGTGGTTCTTGCCTTATTGATGCCCAGTAAATCTAACAGTCTTTTGATGAGGTGACCCTCAAAGTCTCTCTCTTGATCAGAGTGAATGCGTTGAGGGAGACCGTAGTGCACAAAGAACTTCTCTACTAGGATCTTGGCTACAGTGGATTCTTGTTGATCCTTTGTGGGAAAAGCCTGGGCGTATCTAGTGAAATGATCTGTCATTACCAGGATATTTCCCTGTCCACTCAGGTCAGGCTCCAAGCATAGGAAGTCAATGCACACCAGCTTCATGGGTCCTTGGCTCTGAAAATGGCCCATTGGGGCAGCTCAATGAGGCAAAGCTTTCCTTTTTATACATCTGATGCATGAGTGGCAGTAGCCCTCAACTTCAGCCCGCATGCAAGGTCAATAGAACCGGTCCCCCACCAAGGTAAAAGTCCTGTCGGGCACTAAGTGGCCATGGTTGTCATGAAGAGCAGCTAGCACAGTCTCCCTATGCTTCTCGGGTACAAATAACTTCCATTTCTCTAGGGATTAGTCAGGGGGCACCTTCGGTAGACCACTCTGTTGCGCAGTTGCAACCGATCCCACTCTCTATGAAGCAGACCAGCTTCCTTTGGGGTGTCAGTGAGGAGCAAATCAGGACGCTGGCTCTCCACAGCCTTCATCACTAGACTACAAAGAGGGTCCTCCATCTGGTCTTTCCTCAAGTCATTCTTGGAGAGCTTTGGTAGTCCTTCATCCCCAACCTGGATGATGTTACAATAAACCCTGGGGACTCCAGCTGCAGAAACTCCAATTTCTTCTGCTCTAGATCCACCTCCAGTTTGGTACTCTGCACAATGACAATGAGCTTGTACACCTTTAGGGGTCAGCTGGGTCCATGCTTCCAAAGAGTCCTCAGGACCATGAGGCTTTCTTGACAGGGTATCTGCGTCCCTATTTCCAACCCCTGGATGGTATTTCAGACTGAATTTGAATTCAGACAAGACAGCCAACCACCTATGACCAGTGGCGTCCAACTTGGAGGTAGTGAGGATGTATGTGAGAGGATTGTTATCTGTCTTGATCACAAAATCTGCTCCATATAGGTAATCACTCAGCTTATCAACCGCTGCCCACTTAAAACCAGAAACTCGAGTTTATGTGTGGGGTAGTTCTTCTCAGCTGGTGCCAGACTTCAGCTTACATAGGCGACTGGCCACAGGCGGCCGTCATGCTCTTGATATAGTACCCCGCCTTACCCTTCTCGACTGACGTCGACATGTAGCTCATATGGCTTGGTTGGATCTGCATAGGCCAGGACTGGAACAGTTGTCAGGCTCCACTTTAACTTTGTAAAGGCCTCTTCACACTGCACATTCTACTGTTCCTGAATGGACTCTCAGGGTCTTCTAGACCCTCCAGCTGGTTTTGTTAGGTCTGAGCCATAATCTTCCTCTTCATTCTATAGTAGTTCATTGAGTGGGCTAGCTATTTTTACCTACTGCTATGGGCGGTGTGCAGTAGGCCAGAGTTTGCTATCTCTCTCTCTCTCTCTGTTCTGCAGACTGATGTGCACATGATGAATCCCAGGAAGCAAGAGAACAGGTGCCTGTTTAGCAGATCCTTTTATAGTCTCTCCCACAATCCTCCTCAGGAGCCCAAGGCTTTCTGGGAAGTGCAGTTCCTAAACAATTCAGCAGTGCAGTAATATCCTTGTAAAAGACTACAGTTCCCACAATGCATTTCTTCCAGTCTCAGGTGTATGATGCATGAAACCTGAGACCAACACTAGAAGTATACAGAGACAGTCTGAAGGAGCAGAAAATAAGTCTGCATTATCAAAGAATGGCAGTCTGCTACACATTCCCCCCCACCAAAGAACCTTTGGTCCTCCAAAGGCAGGAGAGTCCTGAACCTGTTACATGCTTTGTAAATACATTTGGCGAGAACAGGTTAATGTGACAACAAACAGATGACTTACATTTTTATGAACCCGAGCTCAAACTCAAACAAATCATTTCGTGGCACAGTTCCCACGATGCATTTTTTCCAGTCTCAGGAGTATGATGCATGAAACCTGAAACCAACACTAGAAGTATACAGAGATGGTCTGAAGGAGTAGAAAGTAAGTCTACATTATCAAAGAATGGCAGTCCTCTACACAATAAAATAGAAAGGAGTCGGGGGGTTACATAACACAATAGAAGGGAGTCCGGGGTTACATAATACAATAGAAGGGAGTTTGGGGTGATAGGTACAAAAAAAAAGTGTAATGTAGAATCACTTCTTCAGAGAAGCGGTGTAGCACAACCTATATCATAGAAGATACTAACAACAAATAGTGTTGGGGATAGAGGAAAATACTATTTTGTATATCTTATACATACGTAGGTAAATGTTACCTATTATGTTTGGAATATATACAGTATTTACTGTAAATAAATCCACACGTAATAGGCAACACTCAAGGAAAATAATGCTAATTAGCTTTGAATAATCTTTCAGTCTATCTAAAAATAACACAGGCATTAATTAATGTAAAAAGATCACATAGGATTAAATCACCGCATTATTTTTATGACATTATACAAGGGTATAGAGCTGTCATATACATACCACATTATCATATTATCATCATACGGTAATATTATAAAATATAATTACATAATATTACATCACTGTACAATTATATTTAAAAAAAGGAGTAATTAGTACCTTGCAGAATGAACATACGTCATGTCATAGACATCTATAGGATTTCTTCTCCCTTGAGAGAAAGTTAGATTCGCTTCTTCAATTAGTGGTAAGGTATGATATCCCGCACAGAGGAGAATAATTTTGATTACAAATGTAAGATGCTGGAGTTGCTGCCACCCCATCTTCTTCCCCAAAGGGGAAGTCTAGATATATGAGGTAAGTATATGGGGTGAAGGCGCTACTCTGTAGGATAATTGTGATAAATCAAATAACTATATAAACCTATTAAATATGTATTACCTTCAAAATATGCACAATTCTTATAGCATATATACAATCAGGTCCATAAATATTGGGACATCCACACATTTCTAATCTTTTTGGCTCCATACACCACCACAATGGATTTGAAATGAAACAAACAAGATGTGCTTGAACTGCAGACTTTCAGCTTAAATTTGAGGGTATTTACATCCAAATCAGGTGAACGGTGTAGGAGTTACAACGGTTTGTATATGTGCCTCCCACTTTTTAAGGGACCAAAAGTAATGGGACAGATTAACAATCATAAATCAAACTTTCACTTTTTAATACTTGGTTGCAAATCCTTTGCAGCCAATTACATTCTGAATGCATAGACATCACCAGAAGCTGGGTTTCATCCCTGGTGATGCTCTGCCAGGCCTCTACTGCAACTGTCTTCAGTTCCTGCTTGTTCTTGGGGCATTTTCCCTTCAGTTTTGTCTTCAGCAAGTGAAATGCGGATTCAGGTCAGGTGATTGACTTGGCCATTGCATAACATTCCACTTCTTTCCCTTAAAAAAACTCTTTGGTTGCTTTCGCAGTATGCTTCGGGTCATTGTCCATCTGCACTGTGAAGCGCCGTCCAACGAGTTCTGAAGCATTTGGCTGAAAATGAGCAGATAATATTGCCCGAAAGACTTCAGAATTCATCCTGCTGCTTTTGTCAGCAGTCACATCATCAATAAATACAAGAGAACCAGTTCCATTGGCAGCCATACATGCCCACGCCATGACACTACCACCACCATGCTTCACTGATGAGGTGGTATGCTGTGGATCATGAGCAGTTCCTTTCCTTCTCCATACTCTTCTCTTCCCATCACTCTGGTACAAGTTGATCTTGGTCTCCTCTGTCCATAGGATGTTGTTCCAGAACCGGGAAGGCTTTTTTAGATGTTATTTGGCAAACTCTAATCTGGCCTTCCTGTTTTTGAGGCTCACCAATGGTTTACATCTTGTAGTGAACCCTCTGTATTCACTCTGGTGAAGTCTTCTCTTGATTGTTGATTTTGACACACATACACCTACCTCCTGGAGAGTGTTCTTGATCTGGCCAACTGTTGTGAAGGGTGTTTTCTTCCCCAGGGAAATAATTTTTCGGTCATCCACCACAGTTGTTTTCCGTGGTCTTCTGTGTCTTTTGGTGTTGCTGAGCTCACCGATGCATTCTTTCTTTTTAAGGATGTTCCAAACAGTTGATTTGGCCACACCTAATGTTTTTGCTATCTCTCTGATGGGTTTGTTTTGTTTTTTTCAGCCTAGTGATGGCTTGCTTCACTGATAGTGACAGCTCTTTGGATCTCATATTGAGAGTTGACAGCAACAGATTCCAAATGCAAATAGCACACTTGAAATGAACTCTGGACCTTTTATCTGCTCCTTGTAAATGGGATAATGAGGGAATAACACACACCTGGTCATGGAACAGCTGAGCAGCCAAATGTCCCATTACTTTTGGCCCCTTAAAAAGTGGGAGGCACATATACAAACTGTTGTAATTCCTACACCTTTCACCTGATTTTGATGTAAATACCCTCAAATTAAAGCTGAAAGTCTGCAGTTAAAGAACATCTTGTTTTTTTTTTCATTTCAAATCCACTGTGGTGGTGTATAGAGCCAAAAAGATTAGAATTGTGTCAATGTCCCAATATTTATGGACCTGACTGTATATGTTGATATCCTAAAGTGAACATAAAGTGACCAGTGCAATGTGTTATCCTTCCACCATAAGGTGCTAAACAGTACTATGAAGTTGAGAATTGTGCTGAATAAAGCAGTTCTATTTTGCACCACTAGAGGGAGTGTTGATCCTACTTATTTATACACTCCTATATGGTATTGCATGCAGTGTTGGTATCTCAATCCAAACCAGTAGATGTGCAAAAAAACGTAGCATAGGCGCGCCAGTGGCATTAAATAATGCAGACAACTTTAAGAAGATGAATGTCAAGTGATCCCTGCTCTTCCGTGCTCCTTAGTGCTTAAAGGCTTTCCCCCAATGGTGTTGCACTCACCACAATTCTGTCCCTGTATAGGGGTATCAGGCCTTTCTGCATTAAGGTGTTTCCAGCATCTCCATATGCTCCCCGCCGGGTTCACATGTAAAGATAATGTGGACAGCCCATAGTGTACCAATGTAATCAATTTATTAAAAAGTATAACATCCACTCACGGTTAAGCAGCGGTATACGGATACAACAGCGTTCCTGATGGATTTCCGGGTCCCGTGCGTTCCACGGCTTGTAACCAAACAACTGGAAGTGACGCAATGACGCTAAATTCCCGCCTCATTCGTTTCGTCCGACTGACGTCATCAGGAGCGGCGCCGCTCCGTATGATGTCAATTGATTTTTGAGATGTTCTTTATATTCAAGAGGAGAAGGATAGGCAAGAGAGAGGAGAGGAAAAAGAGAGAGAGAGTAGGGGAGGTGAGGTAAGGAGAGGAAGAAGATAGGGTAGGGAGAGGAGAGGAGAGGAGAGGAGGGGAGAGGAGAATAGAGGAGACAAGAGGAGAGAGAGAGAAAAAAGAGGGGCCAAAGAGGAAAGGAGAGAAAAAGAGAGGGAGAGGAGAGAGAGAGATAAAAAAGAGGGGGCAAAGAGGTGGAGGAGAGGAGAGGAGAGGAGAGAAAAGGAGAGGGAGAGGAGAGAGAAAAAAGAGGGGGCAAAAGAAGTAGAGGAGAGGAGAGGAGAGAGAAAAAAGAGGGGACAAAGAGGGAGGAATTTTTTTTCTTCTTCCTCTTTCTCCATCTCTTTCCCCTCTTCTTTCCTCTCCCCCTCCCTCTCCTCTCCTTTCCTTCTCCCTCTCCTCTCCTTTCCTTCTCCCTCTCCCTGTCCTCTCCTCCCCTCTCCATCTTCTCTTCCTCTCCTCTTCCTCTCCTCCTTCTCTCCTCTTCCTCTTGTCTCTTCTCCCTCTCACTCTTCCTCTCCCTCTCTTTTCCTCTCTCCTCTTCCTCTCCCTCTTCTCTCTTCTTCCTCTCTACTCCTCTCCTCACCTCTCCCAATCTCTCACTTTTGTATCTCCTCTCCTCTCTCTTGCCTCTCCTCCTTTTCCTCTCCTCTCCTTTCCCTGTCTTCTCCCTCTCCTCTCCTCTCTCCCCCCCTCCTTTCCCTCTCCTTTCCCTCTCCTCTCCTCTCCTTTCCCTGTCTTCTCCCTCTCCTCTCCTCTTTTCTACCCCCTCCTTTCCCTCTCCTATTCCTCTCCTTTCCTCTCCTTCTTCTGTCTGCTTCTCCTATTACTTTTTCTCTCCTCTCTTCTTCCTCTCCTCTCCTTTCCTCTCCCTCTCATCTCCTTCTCCATCTCTTTCCAGTCTCCTCTCCTCTCCTCCCCTCTCCTTCTCCCTCTCCATCTTCTCTTCCTCTCCTCCTCCTCTCGTCTCCTCACCCTCTCACTCTTCCTCTCCTCTCCCTCTCTTTTCCTCTCTCTGTCCTCTTCCTCTCCTCTCCCTCTCCTATCTCTTTCTTCTCCCGCTACTCTCCTTCTCCTTTCCCTCTCCTCTCCCTCTCTTCTTCCTCTTCTCTATCTTTTCTCTTTCTCTCTCATTTCCCTCTCCTCTTCTCCACCTCTTTGCCCCTCTATTTTCTCTCTCCTCTCTCTTCCCGTTCCCTCTCCTCTCCTTTTTTTTATCTTTCCTCTCCCTCTCCTCTCTTTTCCATCTCCTCTCCCTCTCCACCCCGTCTCCCTCTCATTTCCCTCTCTTCTCCTTTCCCTGTCCTCTCCCTCTCCTCTCCTTTATTCACCCCCTCTCCTTTCCCTCCCCTTTCCCTCTCCTTTTTCTCTTTCTTTCCTCTCCTCTTGTCTCCTCTCCCTCTCCTCTCTTCTTCTCTCCCTATTCATATCCTTTTCCTACCCCTTGCCTCTCTTCTTCCTCTCCCTCTCCTATTTCTTTCCTCTCCCGCTCCTCCCTCTCATTTCCCTCTCCTCTCCCTCTCTTCTTCTTCTCCTCTCTATTTTCTCTCTCCTCTCCTCTCTCTTTCCTCTCCCACTCCTCTCCTCTTCTTCTTCTCTCTCCTTCCTCTCCCTCTCCTTTTTTTTTATCTCCTCTCCCTCTCCTCTCCTCTTTTTTCCATCTCCTCTTCTCTCTTTTGCCTCTCCTCCCCTTTTCCTGTTCTCTCTCTCTCTCTCTCCTCTCCTCTTTTCTCTCCCCCTCCTTTCCCTCTTCCTTTTCCTCTCTCTTTCCCTCTCCTCTCCTCTTCTTTCCCTCTCCTCTCCTCTTCCTTTCCTCTCCCTCTCCACTCTTCTTCTCTCCTCTCATTCTACTTTTCCTCTCCCTCATCTCTCTTCTTCCTTTCCTCTCCCTCTCCCTTTCTTCTCACTCTCCTCTTCCTCTCATTTTCTCTTCTTTCCCAGTCTTCTCTCCTCTCCCTCTCTTCTCCTCCTTCTCTCCTCTTCCTCTCCTCTCCTCTCCTCTCCTCTCCTCTCCTCACCTCTCTCACTTTTTCCTCTCCTGTTCTCTCTCTTGCCTCTCCTTCTCATTTCCCTCTCCTCTCATTTCCCTGTCCTCTCCCTCTCCTCTCCTTTTTTCTACGCCCTCTCCTTTTCCTCTCTCTTTCCTCTCCTTTCCTCTTCTCTCGCCCTCTCTTCTATTCTTCTTCTCTCCCTCTCCTTCTACTTTTCCTCCCCCTCTCCTCTCCTCTCCTCTCCTCTCCTCTCCTCTCCTCTCCTCTCCTCTCCTCTTCCTTCTCTCTCATCTCCTCTTCCTTTCCTCTCCCTTTCCCCTCTTCTTCTCTCCCTCTCTTTCTACTTTCCCTCTTCTCTCTTCTTTCACTCCTCTCCTCTGCCTCTCCTCTCCCTCTCCCTCTCCCTTTCCCTCTCCCTCTCCCCTTCTCACTCTCCTCTCCTTTTCCATCTTTCTACCCTCTCCTCTTCCTCTCCTTTTCTCTTCTCACCCTCTTCTCTCCTCTCCCTCTCCTCTTCCTCTTGTCTTCCTCTCCTCTCCTCACCTCTCCCACTCTCTCACTTTTTCCTCATCTCTTCTCTCTCTTTCCTCTTCTTCTCTCCCTCTCCTTCTACTTTTCCTCTCCCTCTCCTCTCTTCTACCTCTCCTGTCCCTCTCCATCTCTCTTTCCTCTCCTCTCCTCTCCTTTCCTCTCCTCTCTTCTCCCACTTCTCTCCTCTTCCTCTCGTCTCCTCCCCCTCTCACTTTTTCTATCCCTCTCTTTTCCTGTACCTCTTCTCTTTTCTTCCTCTCCTCTCCTCATCTCACCTCTCCCACTCGTTCACCTTTTCCTCTCCTCTTCTCTCTCTTGCCTCTCCTTTCCCTCTCCTCTACTTTCCCTGTCCTCTACCCCCCTTTCCATCTCCTTTTCCTCTCTCTTTCCTCTCCTCCTTCTCTTCTCTCCTCTCCTCTCCCTCTCCTCACTTCTTCTCTCCTCTCCTGTCCTCTCCCTCTCTCTATCCCTTTCCTCTCCTTCTCCATCTCTCTCTTCTCTCCTCTCCCTCCCGTCCCACTTTCCTTTCCCCTCCATCTCTCTCCTCTTCTCCCCCTCTCACTCTACATCTCTTCTCCCTCTCTTTTCCTCTCTCTCCTCTCCACTTCCTCTCCGGTTTTCTCCCTCTCCTTTCCTCCTTCTCTCCTCTCATCTCCTCTCCCTCTCACTCTTCCTCTCCCTCTCTTTTCCTCTACCTCTCCTCTCTTCTTCCTCTCCTCTCCTCACCTCTCCCACTCTCTCACTTTTCCCTCCCCTCTTCTCTCTCTTGCCTCTCCTTTCCCTCACCTCTCCTTTTCCTCTGCTCTCCTTTTTTCTACCCCCCTCTCCTTTCCCTCTCCTCCCCCCCCCCCTTCCCTCTCTCCTTCCTCTCCTCTTCTCTCCTCTCCTCTCCTCTCCTCTCCTCTTCTTCCCCTCTCCTCTCCTTTTCCTTTCCTCTCTTCTTCTCTCCCTCTCATTCTACTTTTCTTCTCCCTCTTCTCTCTTCTTCCTTTCTTCTCCTCTCCCTTTCTTCTCACTCTCCTCTCCTTCTCCATCTCTCTCATCTTCCTCTCCTTTTCCCCTTCTCTCCTCTTCCTCTCCTCTCCTCTCCTCTCCTCACCTCTCCCACTCTCACTTTTTCCTCTCCTCTTCTGTCTCTTGCCTCTCATTTCTCTCTCCTCTCATTTCCTTGTCCTCTCCCTCGCCTCTCCTTTTTTCTACCCCCCTCTCCTGTCCCTCTGCTTTTCCTCTCCTTTCCTTTCCTTTCCTTTCCTCTCCTCTCCTCTCCTCTCCCTCTCTTCTATTCTTCTTCTCTCCCTCTCCTTCTACTTTTCCTCACCCTCTCCTCTTCCTCCCCTCTCATCTCCTCTTCCTCCCCTCTCATCTCCTCTTCCTTTACTCTCCCTCTCCCCTCTTCTTCTCTCCCTCTCCTTCTACTTTTCCTCTCCCTCTTCTCTCTTCTTTCTCTCTTCTTCCTCTCGTCTCCTCCCCTCTCCTCTCCTATCCCTCTCCCTTTCTTCTCACTCTCCTCTCCTTTTCCATCTCTCTCTCCTCTTCCTCTTCTTTTCTCTTCTCTCCCTCTTCTCTCCTCTCCCTCTCCTCTCCTCATTCTCACCTCTTCCTTTCATCTTCCTCTCCTCTCCTCACCTCTCCCACTCTCTCACTTTTTCCTCACCTCTTCTATCTCTTGCCTCTTCTTCTCCCCCTCTCCTTCTACTTTTCCTCTCCCTCTCTTCTCTTCTTCCTCTCCTCTCCCTCTCCCTTTCTTCTTCCTCTCTTCTCCTATCCTCTCCTTCTCCATCTCTCTTTCCTCTCCTCTTCTCTCCCACTTCTCTCCTCTTCCTCTCATCTCCTCCCCTTCTCACTCTTCCTATCCCTCTCTTTCCCTCTACCCTTCGTCCTCTCCTCACTGTAACGTATCAATCGGCACCCCGACCGGGCACCTCCGTTGCCGGATGCTCCTAGTGCTTTCCGAGGGCTCCAAGCACTCCACCAGACACCGTAACTACCTCAGAACCCACGAACCGCCGCAGCTTGGTTGGGGTCTCGCCGTCTCCTACCCACCCTGGACCTACGACAAGGCTCCAGGTTCCCGTGGGTGAACCTCTCTTTCCCCAGAGAGGGCAGCAGGAACAAGCTCTACACAAGCTCTTACAAAAGCTTAGTGATTATCCAAGGGAGTATGAAGAGCATAGCAATGCCTTGTAGCAGATTCCCCCAATAAGAGACAGGACTCCAGATTGAGGGGGAACTAACTCAACTTTATTGAACAAGAAACAGACTTTTATACAATTTTCCCCCACAAGGTTACCGCCCAGGTGGACCTTGTTGAAAATAGGCCCTGACATTCAGAATCCAATGAAAACAGAGTTTTACACTCTCATACAGTGTACACAATCCCTCCCCTCTGCCTGATTACAGAAGCATATGCAGATGAAAGTGTATACAGGAACTAAACAAATTATCTAGCCATCTGGACAGAACAATGTGAGGTCATTAACATCTAACAATGAGACAGGTAAACTTTAACACAATACACATTCCATTTCAATACACAAACAATAGGGAAGCCTGTCTGGCATGCAGGGACATGGAATACACACATTATCTAGGAGTCAGACTTCATGGCAATGGGAATAAATCTTCATATTTCTATATGAAGATATTGCTGACAGATATTACTGTCCCATCTGAAGCAATTCTAACCATTAAGTATCTGTTTTTCACGTCCAGTGACGGTGAATACCGTCACACTCACCTCTCCCACTCTCTCACCTTTCCCTCCCCTCTTCTCTCTCTTGCCTCTCCTTTCCCTCTGCTCTTCCTCTCCTATCCTTTTTTCTACCCCCCCCCATCCCTCTCCTTTCCCTCTCTCTTTCCTCTCCTCTCCTCCTTCTCTCCTCTCCTCTCCTCTCCTCTTCCTCTCCTCTCTTCTTCCTCTCCTCTCCCTCTCTTCTCTCCTCTCCACTTCCTCTCCCCTCCTCCTTATCTCCTCTTCCTCTCATCTGCTCTCCCTCTCTTTTCCTCTACCTCTCCTCTCTTCTTCCTCTCCTCACCTCTCCCACTCTCTCACTTTTCCCTCTCCTCTTCTCTCTCTTGCCTCTCCTTCTCCTTTCCCTCTCCTCTCCTTTCCATCTGCTCTCCTTTTTTTCTACCCTCCCTCCTTTCCCTGTCCTCTTCTCTCCCTCTTCTCCTCTCCCTCTCCATCTTCTCTTTCTCTCCTCCTCTCTTCTTCTCTTCTCGCCTCCTCTCTCTCTCTCTTCTCTCCTCTCCTATCTTTTCCATCTCCTCTCCCTCTCCTCTTTTCTCCCTCCCTCCCCCCTCTCTCTCCCTCTCCCCTCCCTCCCCTCTCTTCATCCTCTCCTTTCCTCACCTCTCTTCTTCCTCTCCTTTCCTCACCTCTCCTACTCTCTCTCTTTTTCCTCTCCTCTCTCTTGCCTTTTCTTCTCCTTCCCTCTCCTCACCTTTCCCTCTCCTCTCCCTCTCCTCTCTTTTTCTTTCCCTATCCTTCTACTTTTCCTCTCCCTCTCCTCTCCTCTCCTCTCCTCTCCTCTCCTCTCCCTTTCCCTCTCACTCTCCCCCTCCCTTTCCTTCTCCATCTCTCTCCTCTCTTCTTTTCTCCTCTCTACTCTCCTCTTCTCGCCTCTGCCCTCCTCTTCTCTCCTCTCCTCTCCATCTTCTCTTCCTTTCCTCCTTCTCTCCTCTTCCTCTCGTCTCCTGTCACACTTCCTCTCCTCTCCCTCTCTCTCACCTCTTCCTCTTAGTCTCCTCTCCCTCTCTTCTTCCTCTCCTCTCTCTTTTCTCCTTCTCGTCTTTCCCTCTCCTCCCCTCCACCTCCCTGTAACCCTCTATTTTCTCTCTCCTCTCCCTCTTCCTCTCCTCTCCATCTTCTCTTCATCTCCTCTTCCTCCCCTCCTTCTCTCCTCCTCTCATCTCCTCTCCTCTCCTCTCCTCTCCCTCTCCTTTCCTCTTTCTCTCCTCTTCCTCTCCTCTCCCTCTTTTTTCATCTCCCTTTCTCTCTTCCTCTCCCTGTCCTCTTTCTTTGCTCTACTTCTCATATATCTTTCCTCTCCCGCTCCTCCCTTCCCTCTCCTCTCCTCCACCTCTTTGCTCCCTATTTTTTCTTCTCCCTTTCCTCTCCCTCTCCCCTCCTCTCTCTCTCCCTCTTCTCTTCCTCCTCTCCTCCTCCTCTCGTCTCCTCTCCCTCTACTTTTCCTCTCCCTCTCCTTTCCTCTCACTCTCTTCTTCCTCTCTCTCTCTCTCTGTCCTCTTCCTCTCCCTCTCCTCTCCCTCTCATCTTTTCTCTCCCTTTCCTTTCCCTCTCCTCTCCTCTCCCTCACCTCTCTGCTCACTCTATTTTCTCTCTTTTATTCTCTCTCTTTCCTTCTCCACTCTCTTCCATCTCCTCTCCCTCTTCTCTCCTCTCTCTCTCCCTCTTCTCTCCTCTCCTCTCATCTCTTCTTCCTCTCCTCTCTTCTTCCTCTCCTCACCTATCCCACTCTCTCTCTCTTTTTCCTCTCCTCTCTATTGCCTCTCCTTCTCCCCCCTCCTTTTCCTTTCTCTTTCCTCCCCTCTACTCCCTCTCCTCTCTTCTTCCTCTCCTCTCCTCTCCTTTCCCTCTTCTTCTCCATCTCTCTCTCCTCTTCTCTCCCTCTTCTCTCCTCTCCTTTCCTTTTATCTCCTCTCCTCTCCATCTTCTCTTCCACTCCTCGTTCTCTCCTCTCCCTCTTCCTCTCCCTCTCCCTCTTCCTCTCCAATCCATCTTCTCTTCCTCAACTCCTTCTCTCCGCTTCCTCTCATCTACTCTCCCTCTCACTCTTCCTCTCCTCTCCCTCTCTTTTCCTCTATCTCTCCTCTTCCTCTTCTTTCCCTCTCTTCCTCTCCTCTCTCTTTTCTCTCTCTCTCCTTTCCCTCTCCTCTCCTCCACCTCTCCACTCCCTCTATTTTCTCTCTTCTCTCCTCTCTCTTTCCTCTCCCTCTCCTCTCCCTTTTTTTTCTCTTTTTCTTCTCCCTCTCCTCTCTTTTCCATCTCCTCTCCTCTCCTGCAGGGCTGTGGGCATTGTACAAGAGAATGCAGGGCTGTGGGTTTGGTACAGGAGAATGCAGGGCTGTGGGCATGGTACAGGAGAATGCAGGACTGTGGGCATAGTACAGGAGAATTCAGGGCTGTGGGCATAGTACAGGAGAATGCAGGGCTGTGGGCATAGTACAGGAGAATGCAGGGCTGTGGGCATTGTACAGGAGAATGCAGGGCTGTGGGCATGGTACAGGAGAATGCAGGGCTGAAGGCATGGTACAGGAGAATGCAGGGCTGTGGGCATGGTACAGGAGAATGCAGGGCTGTGGGCATGGTAATGGTACAGAAGAATGCAGGGCTGGGGCATGGTAATGGTACTGGAGAATGCAGGGCTGTGGGCAAGGTACAAGAGAATGCGGGGCTGTGGGCATACTACAGGAGATGCAGTGCTGCGGGCATGGTACAGGTGTACCATACCCGCAGCACTGCATCTCTTGTAGTATGCCCCCAGCCCCGCATAATGGCAGGTAGTGCGGCTGTGGAGGAGTCTCACTTACGTGTTTCTGAGGTGCCTTAGATTTAAAAATGGCGCCACCCAGCGCCAACACATCATTGCGCATGCGCCACCACCACTCAGGAAAGCTCCTATACATTCGGCTATTCCCGGGAATAGCCGAATGTGTACGGCCTTTCCCGAGTTGTGGCACATGCGCGGTGACATGTTGGTGGTGCCGGGTGGTGCCATTTTTAAATCTAAGGCAAATAGGAGCACGTCGGGCCGGCCGGGGACTTTCTTTTTTTTATGACTTGAGTAAAAGCCGAGGGGGACGTTTTTAGCACAAAATAATGTTTATACTCGAGTATATGGTATACGGTATACTGTATTCCTAGTAACAAATAAAGTGACATGTGCAAAGTGACTCAAAACGTAGTGCAATTCAAAACATAGTCCATAAAGATAAACAGAAAAAAGATAAAAAATCTTGAAAAAAATCCTGGTTTTCTCCAAACGTGACTTGTGAAAGTATCTGGGACGTATGGAAAGAAGAAAGGGGCTCACATAGTGAAGTACTATTAAAATAGATACATTTATTGCAAGAAGAAACGTACTCACAAAAATAGCAATGATATAAGCAGTATAAGCAGTAAGTCGTTGGTTATCGGTGGATAGCATGCTTCCGGAATGCTATGCGTTCCAATAACCGGAAGTGACTTCCAATCCAGCGGTAGTGACGCGATGATGCTCTACGCGTTTCGTCCATGTGACATCATCAGGTTTCTTTCATTTATGCACACCATCCATTGCCAGTGACGTCCATGAGACAAATCCCTTTGAGCCTAACAATGTTTACCACCCCTGTGGGGGTACCTATATCTGGTGAGTGTGGTCCTTATAGTGAGGGGAGCACCAGAGTTTCTTCACTTGCACAAGTCACGTTTGGAGAACATCAGGATTTTTTACAAGATTTGTTTACCTTTTTTTCCGTTCATCTTTATGACTTTGAATTGCACTTAGTCACTTTGCACGTCACTTTATTTGTTACTAGGAATACAGTATATTTATTATTGAGAATTATTGGATCAATATGCAGTGGTGATTATCTCACTTTATGCCACTAATTGATGCACTTTGTGTCACCTTTGGACATTTTTGCAAGTACTGATTATTACTATATTTCTATATTCTATCGCAACAGGTTTATTATTGCACTTAGGCACTTTTTGAGCTTATTATTTATTAATATTGTCGATTTATTTATAATTATTGTTATACACTATGTATCATCACTAGACACTTTGATTACTTTGATTTTGAGGCAGCGCCATACACCTTCATCCCAATCCAGTTGTTACATTGAGGTCGGCAAATTAATCTGTAACTTCAGGAATATCAGAGAATAAAAATTGAGATAATGAAAAGTATTAGATAATAAAAAGTGAGATAATAAAAAATATCAGATAATAAAATGCAAGATAATAAAAAAAAAGTATCAGATAGTAAAAGGTGAGATATTAAAAAGTATCAGATAATAAAAAGTGAGATAATAAAAATGTATCAGATAATAAAAAAGTAAGATAATAAAAATGTATCAGATAATAAAAAAGTGAGATAATAAAAAAGTATCAGATAATAAAAAAGTATCAGATAATAAAAAAGTATCAGATAATAAAAGATGAGATAATAAAAAAGTATCAGATAATAAAATGTGAGATATTAAAAAAGTATCAGATAATAAAAGGTAAGATAATAAAAAAGTTTCAGATAATAAGAAGTGAGATAATAAAAATGTATCAGATAATAAAAGGTGAGTGTGCTGCCACGCAGCTTTAACTGTCTAGCAGTTGTTATTACATGTTATGTTATGCTATGTTATTGGTATCTTCCTTGCACCCCTGCTGTTTCTGGCTAGATGGTTTCTCCCATCTCCATTTTCCTGCTGTAACTCCCATTTTGTTTAGTTGTTATGAGGAGACTGCAGAGTGTGGAAGCTGTGTAACTTCATTGGAAATTTATCTATGGAAAAGCCTCTATGTTTATGCCTTTGCTAACTTGAAGCATAAAGAAGCATTGGAGAACACCTCTGGAGTCTTTATTCATTGAGTAAACTATCTGTTAAAGCCATCATTCAACCTGCTGCACACACTTTCAGACTGGGGGTCTACAAGGAGGTCACAGGTACAATCGATGCTGAGACAGAACAGTAAATTTCCAAGAATATACAGCTTCAGAAAGTAAATTTCCAGGAAGAATCCATCACAGGTATCTCTGCAGCTTCAGAATAGTAAATTTCCATCTTCAGAAACCCTTCTGAGGTGATCCAGTTTGAACTAGTTCCAGCAATAGCTAGCTATTGTATCAAATACCCAGCACCTCAGCCAGCCTGCTTAAAGTGGAGTTCCACCCTATTTTTATACTTACCTCCATCTTCTCGCTCCGGGTCACCTGAAAAAGAAATGGATAATCGCATATTTTTTTTTTTTTTTTTACTTACCTCGTAGCGAAGAAAAAATACTTACCTTACTTCCTTCTTCCTCCTTCCTCGGCCGCGGCCCGTCGTCACTTCCTGGCTCTGCAATGATTCCTGGGAGCTGAATGTCATAGCTCCCAGGAATCATTGCGCCTGCACCGGCCCGACGTCAGTTCCGGGTCGCGCGCGTCATCCCCTTCTAAACAGCTTCTGGGCATGCCCAGAAGCTGTAGAGGGATGACGCGCGCGACCCGGAAGTGACGTCGGGGCCGGCGCAGAGCATCGTGGGACCAAAGAAGGCGGAAGAAGACGCCGAAGGGGATCTCGCTGGCTTCAAGCTGCCCACATCTGAGATGGCAGCGCTGGACAAGACGTTTGCAAGGTAAGTATTTGTCCTAACAGGTAAGTGCAACCCGGGACAGATCAGAGGCTAGCCATTGTGGAATGCACTAGCCCTGACTGTCCCGGGGGTATTAAAAAAAAAAAAAAAAAATCCAGGGTGGAACTCCGCTTTAATAACAGAAGTCACTACTTACAGAGCTGAGCTCTGGCAGATTTCTAACAAGACACCAGAAATACAGTACTTATTATGTCTGACAGAGATCTCACAGAATTACCTGCATTTAGTCAAGATAAAGCAGACTCCTTACTTCATTCTGCTCGTCCTGTCAGAGCCCCTCATCCATCCTTGAAGGCAAGGGAGGTTTATGAAGCAAGTAAGGAAGAAACATCTAGTAACCTGACTGCATTGTGGGAAAAGACTTTAAGTTGTATAACAGCCACTAATGAAACTAGCAACAATTCTGAGCAATTGAACACTGCTCTCTCAAGGGTTAAGAAGGCATTTGAGAATTATAAAAGACTTTCTGAGAAGTACTATTCCCTATTGTCACATTCCAACATAGAGGAAGCTGCATTGTAATTAAAGGACTTTACTTCTAATGACCAGCAGAGGCATAGCACATATCTTGAAGCAAAGGCACAGATAGAAGGTAGATCGGCACAGCTACATGAAACTACATCCTGAAACTCTGCTTCTTCCAGACACTCAGGAAAATCTTCTAGGTCTGCCCGCTCATATCATAAATCTTCTTCTAAGTCATTGCGGTCCTGCTCTATAAGGTCAATACTGAGCGACCAAATACTCAAAGCTCGCCAAAAGGTTGCAGTAGCCCAGGTTCAAGCCGCCTGCTCTGAAAAAGAAGCAGCCTTCAAGGCAGAAGCTAAACGAATACAAGCAGAAACAGAGGCTCGGCTAGAAATTCTTCAGAAGAATAGAGAAAAGGAAGTAGCGTTAGCAGAGTTATCTATCTTGGAACAAGCCCTATTGGAAGAAGAAGGAGCAGCTTGTACCAGCTTGCCTGCTTGTCAAGACCCTGTTGAAAGGACCCTACAGTTTGTCCTAACTCAGAACCAGGACAATACAGTCCCACCTACAGTTGGAGATTCTTCTCATAATCATCCAGCAAGTGGATCAGAAGGCAATGTGTCGCCAAAGCAAGCTGGTCAGCTAGACGCACCTACTAACAGAGACCCTCCACAACTACCGCGCGTCACAAAATCAAGTGAATCAACCTACGCAGCTCATGTGCCACCACAACCCTATGTGCATAGAGATTACAAGGGCACAGCAGAAGACTACAGAATTAACTCTATACCCCCTTTGATACAGCTCTCTTTGACTTCAAATGCTCAGAGACCTTCAGACGACAGACCCTTACCTAAATTAAACCCATCTGCAACACCTTTCTCTCTACCTACCAGCCAACATCAAATACCAACCATGGTCCAAGACGGCGCACCATCAGTAGACCCTGTGGCTATAAAAACTGAAAGCACTGACATTGCAGAGTTCAGCAAGTATATGATTCGACGAGAGTTGATTACAACTGGACTGTCTGGATTTGATGACCGCCCAGAAAACTTCAGGAGTTGGAGATCTACATTTAAGGCGGTAACCAAGAACTTGGACATTGATCCTCAAGCAGAACTTGACTTACTAATAAAGTGGTTGGGGCGTCAATCTTTAGAACAAGTAAAGAGACTTAAATCTGTCTACATTTATAACTTTAAAGCAGGCCTTGATGCTGCCTGGGAACGTCTAGAACAAGACTATGGGAGCCCCGAAGTCATTGAATCTGCCTTATTCCAGAGACTAAACGACTTTCCTAAAATCTCTGTTAAGCGTTAAGTGAAGGTGTTATAGCTTCTCAGCAGTAGTTTGAATTCTTACAGCATTTGTCCCATTGCTTCAGCAATATCTTAGTTTACAGAATGAGCATTCTATGACCATGACATTTTCAAAATCCAATATTTCATCATATTCTCTCTTTCCCTGTGTGGTGGAAGTTTCTTCATCTTTCCATCCTTGTGTGGTCGTAGTTTTTGAGTCTTTATTATTATCTCCCCGTCTCTGGGTGGAGAAAAAAGAATATAATCACAAAAGTTTTATTATTTTCAATTAATGTTAAAAAAGGTATTATTAGAAAAATGAACATTTAAAAATTATAAATTGAACATTTAAATTGGTTGTAAAGTCTTACGTTTATTTTTTTTTTACATTAATGCATTCTCTGAATTAAGGTAAAGAGGGGAGTGTGATGAAATTTCTCCCAGCCCTCCTGGCTCCTTCCTGGAGAAACCATGGCTGGTACAAGCCATGGCTGGTGATCTCTCTGCCCCTGTACAAGCAATGGCTGGTGACCTCTCTGGCCCTGTACAAGCCATGGCTGGTGACCTCTCTGGCCCTGTACAAGCCATGGCTGGTGATCTCTCTGCTCCTGTACAAGCCATGGCTGGTGATCTCTCTGCTCCTGTACAAGCCATGGCTGGTGATCTCCCTGCTCCTGTACAATCCATGGCTGGTGATCTCTCTGCTCCTGTACAAGCCATGGCTGGTCATCTCTCTGCTCCTGTACAAGCCATGGCTGGTGATCTCTCTGCCCCTGTACAAGCCATGGCTGGTGATCTCTCTGCTCCTGTACAAGCCATGGTTGGTGATCTCTCTGGCCCTGTAAAAGCCATGGCTGGGGATCTCTCTGGCCCTGTAAAAGCCACGGCTGGTGATCTCTCTGCTCCAGTACAAGCTATGGCTGGTGATCTCTCTGCCCCTGTACAATCCATGGCTTGTGGTCACTCTGCCCCTGTACAAGCCATGGCTGGTGATCTCCCTGCTCCTGTACAATCCATGGCTGGTGATCTCTCTGCTCCTGTACAAGCCATGGCTGGTGATCTCTCTGCTCCTGTACAAGCCATGGCTGGTGATCTCTCTGCCCCTGTACAAGCCATGGCTGGTGATCTCTCTGCTCCTGTACAAGCCATGGCTGGTGATCTCTCTGGCCCTGTAAAAGCCATGGCTGGGGATCTCTCTGGCCCTGTAAAAGCCACGGCTGGTGATCTCTCTGCTCCAGTACAAGCTATGGCTGGTGATCTCTCTGCCCCTGTACAATCCATGGCTTGTGGTCACTCTGCCCCTGTACAAGCCATGGCTTGCGGTCTCTCTGCCCCTCTGCAAGCCATGGCTGGTGATCTCTCTGCTAATGTACAAGTCATGGCTGGTGATCTCTCTGCCCCTGTACAAGCCATGGCTGGTGATCTCTCTGCTCCTGTACAAGCCATGGCTGGTGATCTCTCTGCTAATGTACAAGTCATGGCTGGTGATCTCTCTGCCCCTGTACAAGTCATGGCTCATGATCTCTGTGCTCCTGTACAAGCCATGGCTGGTGATCTCTCTGCCTCTATACAAGCCATGGATGGTGACCTCTCTGCTCCTGTACAAGCCATGGCTGGTGACCTCTCTGCTCCTGTACAAGCCACGGCTGGTGACCTCTCTGCTCCTGTACAAGCCATGGCTGGTGACCTCTCTGCCTCTGTACAAGCCATGGCTGGTGATCTCTCTGCCCCTGTACAAGCCATGCTGGTGATCTCTCTGGCCCTGTACAAGCCATGGCTGGTGACCTCTCTGCCTCTGTACAAGCCATGGCTGGTGATCTCTCTGCCCCTGTACAAACTATGGCTAGTGATCTCTCTCCCCCTGTACAAGCCATGGCTGGGGATCTCTCTGCCCCTGTACAAGCCATGGCTGGTGATCTCTCTGCCTCTACAATCCATGGCTGGTGATCTCTCTGCTCCTGTACAAGCCATTGCTGGTGATCTCTCTATCCCTGTACAAGCCATGGCTGGGGAATCTCTCTGCCCCTTTACACGCCATGGCTGGTGATCTCTCTGCTCCTGTACAAGCCACGGCTGGTGCTCTCTCTGCTCCAGTACAAGCTATGGCTGGTGATCTCTCTGCCCCTGTACAATCCATGGCTGGTGATCTCTCTGCTCCTGTACACACCATGGCTGGTGATCTCTCTGCCCCTGTACAAGCCACAGCTGGTGATCTCTCTGCTTCTGTATAAGCCATGGCTGGTGATCTCTCTGCTCCTGTACAAGCTATGACTGGTGATCTCTCTGCCCCTGTACAATCCATGGCTGGTGATCTCTCTGCTCCTGTACAAGCCATGGCTGGTGATCTCTCTGCTCCTGTACAAGCCATGGATGGTGACCTCGCTGCTCCTGTACAAGCCATGACTGGTGATCTCTCTGCTCCTGTACAAGCCATGGCTGGTGATCTCTCTGCTCCTGTACAAGCCATGGATGGTGACCTCGCTGCTCCTGTACAAGCCATGACTGGTGATCTCTCTGCTCCTGTACAAGCCATGGCTGGTGATCTCTCTGCTCCTGTACAAGCCATGGCTGGTGATCTCTCTGCTCCTGTACATGCCATGGATGGTGACCTCGCTGCTCCTGTACAAGCCATGACTGGTGATCTCTCTGCTCCTGTACAAGCCATGGCTGGTGATCTCTCTGCTCCTGTACAAGCCATGGCTGGTGATCTCTCTGCTCCTGTACAAGCTATGGCTGGTGATCTCTCTGCCCCTGTACAAGCCATGGCTGGTGATCTCTCTGCTCCTGTGCAAGCCATGGCTGGTGATCTCTCTGCCCCTGTACAAGCCATGGCTGGTGATCTCTCTGCTCCTGTACAATCCATGGCTGGTGATCTCTCTGCTTTTGTACAAGCCATGGCTGGTGATCTCTCTCCCCCTGTACAAGCCATGGCTGGGGATCTCTCTGCCCCTGTACAAGCCATGGCTGGTGATCTCTCTGCCTCTACAATTTATGGCTGGTGATCTCTCTGCTCCAGTACAAGCTATGGCTGGTGATCTCTCTGCCCCTGTACAATCCATGGCTGGTAATCTCTCTGCACCTGTACACACCATGGCTGGTGATCTCTCTGCCCCTGTACAAGCCACGGCTGGTGATCTCTCTGCTTCTGTATAAGCCATGGCTGGTGATCTCTCTGCTTCTGTACAAGCTATGGCTGGTGATCTCTCTGCCCCTGTACAATCCATGGCTGGTGATCTCTCTGCTCCTGTACAAGCCATGGATGGTGACCTCGCTGCTCCTGTACAAGCCATGACTGGTGATCTCTCTGCTCCTGTACAAGCCATGGCTGGTGATCTCTCTGCTCCTGTACAAGCCATGGCTGGTGATCTCTCTGCTCCTGTACAAGCCATGGCTGGTGATCTCTCTGCCCCTGTACAAGCCATGGCTGGTGATCTCTCTGCCCCTGTACAAGCCATGGCTGGTGATCTCTCTGCCCCTGTACAAGCCACGGCTGGTGATCTCTCTGCTCCAGTACAAGCTATGGCTGGTGATCTCTCTGCTCCTGTACAAGCCATGGATGGTGACCTCTCTGCTCCTGTACAAGCCATGACTGGTGATCTCTCTGCTCCTGTACAAGCCATGGATGGTGACCTCTCTGCTCCTGTACAAACCATGACTGGTGATCTCTCTGCTCCTGTACAAGCCATGGCTGGCGATCTCTCTGCCCCTGTACAAGCCATGGCTGGTGATCTCTCTGCTCCTGTCCAAGCCATGGATGGTGATCTCTGTGCCCCTGTATAAGCCATGGCTGGTGATCTCTCTGCTCCTGTACAAACCATGGCTGGTGATCTCTCTGCTCCTGTACAAGCCATGGCTGGTGATCTCTCTGCCCCTGTACAAGCCATGGCTGGTGATCTCTCTGCTCCTGTACAATCCATGGCTGGTGAACTCTCTGCTCTTGTACAAGCCATGGCTGGTGATCTCTCTGCCTCTGTACAAGCCATGGCTGGTGATCTCTCTGCTCCTGTACAATCCATGGCTGGTGATCTCTCTGCTCCTGTACAAGCCATGGCTGGTGATCTCTCTGCTCCTGTACAAGCCATGGCTGGTGATCTCTCTGCTCCTGTACAAGCCATGGCTGGTGATCTCTCTGCCCCTGTACAAGCCATGGCTGGTGATCTCTCTGCCCCTGTACAAGCCATGGCTGGTGATCTCTCTGCCCCTGTACAAGCCATGGCTGGTGATCTCTCTGCCCCTGTACAAGCCATGGCTGGTGAGCTCTCTGCTCCTGTACAAGCCATGGCTGGTGATCTCTCTGCCCCTGTACAAGCCATGGCTGGTGATCTCTCTGCCCCTGTACAAGCCATGGCTGGTGAGCTCTCTGCTCCTGTACAAGCCATGGCTGGTGATCTCTCTGCTCCAGTACAAGCTATGGCTGGTGATCTCTCTGCTCCTGTACAAGCCATGGATGGTGACCTCTCTGCTCCTGTACAAGCCTACACTGGTGATCTCTCTGCTCCTGTACAAGCCATGGATGGTGACCTCTCTGCTCCTGTACAAGCCATGACTGGTGATCTCTCTGCTCCTGTACAAGCCATGGCTGGCGATCTCTCTGCCCCTGTACAAGCCATGGCTGGTGATCTCTCTGCTCCTGTCCAAGCCATGGATGGTGATCTCTCTGCCCCTGTACAAGCCATGGCTGGTGATCTCTCTGCTCCTGTACAAACCATGGCTGGTGATCTCTCTGCTCCTGTACAAGCCATGGCTGGTGATCTCTCTGCCCCTGTACAAGCCATGGCTGGTGATCTCTCTGCTCCTGTACAATCCATGGCTGGTGAACTCTCTGCTCTTGTACAAGCCATGGCTGGTGATCTCTCTGCCCCTGTACAAGCCATGGCTGGTGATCTCTCTGCCCCTGTACAAGCCATGGCTGGTGATCTCTCTGCCCCTGTACAAGCCATGGCTGGTGATCTCTCTGCCCCTGTACAAGCCATGGCTGGTGAGCTCTCTGCTCCTGTACAAGCCATGGCTGGTGATCTCTCTGCCCCTGTACAAGCCATGGCTGGTGATCTCTCTGCTCCAGTACAAGCCATGGCTGGTGATCTCTCTGGCCCTGTAAAAGCCATGGCTGGTGATCTCTCTGCTCCTGTACAAGCCATGGCTGGTGATCTCTCTGCTCCTGTACAAGCCATGGCTGGTGATCTCTCTGGCCCTGTAAAAGCCACAGCTGGTGATCTCTCTGGCCCTGTAAAAGCCACAGCTGGTGATCTCTCTGGCCCTGTACAAGCCATGGCTGGTGACCTCTCTGCCTCTGTACAAGCAATGGCTGGTGATCTCTCTGCCCCTGTACAAGCTATGGCTAGTGATCTCTCTCCCCCTGTACAAGCCATGGCTGGGGATCTCTCTGCCCCTTTACAAACCATGGCTGGTGATCTCTCTGCTCCTGTACAAGCCATGGCTGGTGATCTCTCTGCTCCTGTACAAGCCATGGCTGGTGATCTCTCTGCTCCTGTACAAGCCATGGCTGGTGATCTCTCTGCCCCTGTACAAGCCATGGCTGGTGATCTCTCTGCCCCTGTACAAGCCATGGCTGGTGATCTCTCTGCCCCTGTACAAACCATGGCTGGTGATCTCTCTGCCCCTGTACAAGCCATGGCTGGTGAGCTCTCTGCTCCTGTACAAGCCATGGCTGGTGATCTCTCTGCCCCTGTACAAGCCATGGCTGGTGATCTCTCTGCTCCTGTACAAGCCATGGCTGGTGATCTCTCTGGCCCTGTAAAAGCCATGGCTGGTGATCTCTCTGCTCCTGTACAAGCCATGGCTGGTGATCTCTCTGCTCCTGTACAAGCCATGGATGGTGATCTCTCTGGCCCTGTAAAAGCCACAGCTGGTGATCTCTCTGGCCCTGTAAAAGCCACAGCTGGTGATCTCTCTGGCCCTGTACAAGCCATGGCTGTTGACCTCTCTGCCTCTGTACAAGCAATGGCTGGTGATCTCTCTGCCCCTGTACAAGCTATGGCTAGTGATCTCTCTCCCCCTGTACAAGCCATGGCTGGGGATCTCTCTGCCCCTGTACAAACCATGGCTGGTGATCTCTCTGCTCCTGTACAAGCCATGGCTGGTGATCTCTCTGCTCCTGTACAAGCCATGGCTGGTGATCTCTCTGCTCCTGTACAAGCCATGGCTGGTGATCTCTCTGCCCCTGTACAAGCCATGGCTGGTGATCTCTCTGCCCCTGTACAAGCCATGGCTGGTGATCTCTCTGCCCCTGTACAAACCATGGCTGGTGATCTCTCTGCCCCTGTACAAGCCATGGCTGGTGAGCTCTCTGCTCCTGTACAAGCCATGGCTGGTGATCTCTCTGCCCCTGTACAAGCCATGGCTGGTGATCTCTCTGCTCCTGTACAAGCCATGGCTGGTGATCTCTCTGGCCCTGTAAAAGCCATGGCTGGTGATCTCTCTGCTCCTGTACAAGCCATGGCTGGTGATCTCTCTGCTCCTGTACAAGCCATGGATGGTGATCTCTCTGGCCCTGTAAAAGCCACAGCTGGTGATCTCTCTGGCCCTGTAAAAGCCACAGCTGGTGATCTCTCTGGCCCTGTACAAGCCATGGCTGTTGACCTCTCTGCCTCTGTACAAGCAATGGCTGGTGATCTCTCTGCCCCTGTACAAGCTATGGCTAGTGATCTCTCTCCCCCTGTACAAGCCATGGCTGGGGATCTCTCTGCCCCTGTACAAACCATGGCTGGTGATCTCTCTCCCCCTGTACAAGCCATGGCTGGTGATCTCTCTGCCCCTGTACAAGCCATGGCTGGTGATCTCTCTGCCTCTACAAACCATGGCTGGTGATCTCTCTGCTACTGTACAAGCCATTGCTGGTGATCTCTCTCCCCCTGTACAAGCCATGGCTGGTAGTCTCTCTGCCCCTTTACACACCATGGCTGGTGATCTCTTTGCCCCTTTACACACCATGGCTGGTGATCTTTCTGCTCCTGTACAAGCCATGGCTGGTGATCTCTCTGCTCCTGTACAAGCCATGGCTGGTGATCTCTGCCCATGTACAAGCAATGGCTGGTGATCTCTCTGCTCCTGAACAAGCCACGGCTGGTGATCTCTCTGCTCCTTTACAAGCCATGGCTGGTGGTGATCTCTCTGCTCCTGTACAAGCCATGGCTGGTGATCTCTGCCAATGTACAAGCAATGGCTGGTGATCTCTCTGCCCCTGTACAAGCCATGGCTGCTGATCTCTCTGCTCCTGTATAAGCCATGGCTGCTGATCTCTCGGTCCCTATACAAGCCATCAGGGCCGGACTGGCCTATCCGGATACCGGGAAATTTCCCGGTGGGCCGCCGGCCCTGGGGCCGCTTTAAGATGCGGCCGCTTTAAGAATTGGTGCCGCCCGGCCGCTTTAAGCATTGGCCGCTGTGATGGCCGCTGCAGCCCCGGCCCCCGCTGCGCTTCAATGACGGACGGATACACTCTTTCCTACGTCAGCCGCTACGAGTGGCATGACGTCACATCCGGCGGGAGCGGCTGCGCGGCGGTGGATCATCTGACTGCAAGCAAGATGGTGACGGCGCCGACCCCTCCCACACAGATGCCACTCCAGCAGCAGCATGATCCCAGCAGGTTACAAGCCTGTCTCAGACTGACTGAAGGAGCGGAGCAGAGCCAGACAGCCAGGCAAGAGTAAATGGGCTGGGGAGGACCCCGTCCTTTTGCATTTGGGGGGGGGAGGAGAATCAGCATACTAGGGCCCCTACTACAATGTTAACCTACCACCTCCCCCTAACACAATGCGGACCCGCCCCCCTCATACAATGCTTATCTGCCACCCCCCCTGGGGCCCCCTCCCCCTAATACAATGCTGACCCCCCCCCATTTAAAACAGCATTGTATTAGGGGGAGGGGGCCCCAGGGGGGGTCAGAATTTTATTAGGGGGAGGGGGTTAGCATTGTATTAGGAGGAGTGGAACAGCATTATATCAGGGGGAGGGGGCCAGGGGGGTCAGCAGTGTGTTAGGAGGAGGGGGGGAGTCAGCATTGTATTAGGGACAGCTGGGCGGGGGGGGGGGAATCAGCATTGTATTAGGGGGGTCAGCAGTATATTGGGGGGGTGGGAGGGGGATCAGCAGTGCATTAGGGGGATAGTGCCAGGGGGGTCAGCATTGTATTAGTGGGAGAGGGCCTGGGGGGGGGGCACTGCATTGTATTAGGGCCCCTAATATTTCTGACATCTCCTGTACCATGTCCGCACAGCCTCTGACATCTCCTGTACCATGTCCGCACAGCCTCTGACATCTCCTGTACCATGTCCGCAGCCCCTGACATCTCCTGTACCATGTCCGCAGCCCCTGACATCTCCTGTACCATGTCCATACAGCCTATGACATCTCCTGTACCATGTCCACACAGCCTCTGACATCTCCTGTACCATGTCCGCAGCCTCTGACACCTCCTGTACCATGTCCGCAGCCTCTGACATCTCCTGTACCATGTCCGCAGCCTCTGACATCTCCTGTACCATGTCCGCACAGCCTATGACATCTCCTGTACCATGTCCACACAGCCTCTGACATCTCCTGTACCATGTCCGCAGCCTCTGACACTTCCTGTACCATGTCTGCAGCCTCTGACATCTCCTGTACCATGTCCGCAGCCTCTGACATCTCCTGTACCATGTCCGCACAGCCTCTGACATCTCCTGTACCATGTCCGCACAGCCTCTGACATCTCCTGTACCATGTCCGCACAGCCTCTGACATCTCCTGTACCATGTCCTCACAACCTCTGACATCTCCTGTACCATGTCTGCAGCCTCTGATACCTCCTGTACCATGTCCGCAGCCCATGACATCTCCTGTACCATGTCCACACAGCCTCTGACATCTCCTGTACCATGTCCACACAGCCTCTGACATCTCCTGTACCATGTCCGCAGCCTCTGACACCTCCTGTACCATGTCTGCAGCCTCTGACATCTCCTGTACCATGTCCGCAGCCTCTGACATCTCCTGTACCATGTCCGCACAGCCTATGACATCTCCTGTACCATGTCCACACAGCCTCTGACATCTCCTTTACCATGTCCGCAGCCCCTGACATCTCCTGTACCATGTCCGCAGCCCCTGACATCTCCTGTACCATGTCCATACAGCCTATGACATCTCCTGTACCATGTCCACACAGCCTCTGACATCTCCTGTACCATGTCCGCAGCCTCTGACACCTCCTGTACCATGTCCGCAGCCTCTGACATCTCCTGTACCATGTCCGCAGCCTCTGACATCTCCTATACCATGTCCGCACAGCCTATGACATCTCCTGTACCATGTCCACACAGCCTCTGACATCTCCTGTACCATGTCCGCAGCCTCTGACACCTCCTGTACCATGTCTGCAGCCTCTGACATCTCCTGTACCATGTCCGCAGCCTCTGACATCTCCTGTACCATGTCCGCACAGCCTCTGACATCTCCTGTACCATGTCCGCACAGCCTCTGACATCTCCTGTACCATGTCCGCACAGCCTCTGACATCTCCTGTACCATGTCCTCACAACCTCTGACATCTCCTGTACCATGTCTGCAGCCTCTGATACCTCCTGTACCATGTCCGCAGCCCATGACATCTCCTGTACCATGTCCACACAGCCTATGACATCTCCTGTACCATGTCCACACAGCCTCTGACATCTCCTGTACCATGTCCGCAGCCTCTGACACCTCCTGTACCATGTCTGCAGCCTCTGACATCTCCTGTACCATGTCCGCAGCCTCTGACATCTCCTGTACCATGTCCGCACAGCCTATGACATCTCCTGTACCATGTCCACACAGCCTCTGACATCTCCTGTACCATGTCCGCAGCCTCTGACACCTCCTGTACCATGTCTGCAGCCTCTGACATCTCCTGTACCATGTCCGCAGCCTCTGACATCTCCTGTACCATGTCCGCACAGCCTCTGACATCTCCTGTACCATGTCCGGACAGCCCCTGACATCTCCTGTACCATGTCCACACATCCTCTGACATCTCCTGTACCATGTCCGCACATCCTCTGACATCTCCTGTACCATGTCCGCACAGCCTCTGACATCTCCTGTACCATGTCCGCACAGCCTCTGACATCTCCTGTACCATGTCCTCACAACCTCTGACATCTCCTGTACCATGTCTGCAGCCTCTGATACCTCCTGTACCATGTCCACACAGCCTCTGACATCTCCTGTACCATGTCCGCACATCCTCTGACATGTCCTGTATCATGTCCGCACAACCTATGACATCTCCTTTACCATGTCTGCACTTTTACCACTTTTAACTAGAATTTGCTCTTTTATATATAAAGCCCTATATGCTTTCATATCTATCTTATCTATGTATATTACACTCTTCAAATTTGCTTTAAAATGCATGGTTTTTCCTTTTATGAACAAGAAAATAATGGCGTTATGCTGTTGGGCCGGTATAATAATGCTATGGGGCTGGTATTAAATTTTTTCCAGGGCTGAATTTTATCCCCAGTCCGGCCCTGCAAGCCATGGCTGGTGATCTCTCTGTCCCTGGTGAGGATGAAGGCGCCGAGTCCATTCGGGAGAGAGAGCGGTGGCCAGGATAAAGGTCCTGAATAAGGAGAGAGACCAGCTCTACAAACTCAGAGTGGAGTTGAAACGTCTGCGAAAGCAGCGTGAGGGATTGTATAGCCAGAACCATGGATCCATGGATTTGGAAATCCAATTGGCTAAATTCTGGGTCGAACACCAGGAAACCATTGTGGCCACGATGAAAGGCAGAGATGGGCCTTTCAAGGAGAAGTTTTGTAATGACCGGAGGTTTACAGGGATGGCAAAGATGGAGGTGGAGACCCCCAGTTATGACCCCCTGCCTCCTCAGGTGGAGGTAAACAGCTCATTGCCTTCTCAGGCTCAGGAGGCATGCTGAGAGTGATCCAGGCAATGGAGTCTCCAATGCGAGGGGATCAGCTGGTGTTTGATAGTGAGGAGAACTTACCTGACAATGTGTCTGATAAGGTAAAGCCTATCAAGCCCCAAATAATGGATACAACTATTTTTGTGCCTTTTAACACCATGACTAATGCTGAATGTTTGCCCAATGACACCCAGGCTGATAACTCTGTATCCAGCAGTACTTTGCCTGCTAATGTTTCCTCCCAGGATAAACTGCATTTAAAAAAATTACATTTCAGCTGAGGGACTACAAATGCCAGCAGAACCCATTAAACCTCCTTTTGCTGAGCCCAAAGCTGCTTGTACAGTCACATCTGCTGAGAAGGACTCTACAGCACAGCATCAGGAGACATGTGGTACTGCAGCAGAAACTGTGACTATACCTGATGTTTGTGTGTCTGATAGTAATTGTTCCAGTACAGGTGTGATGGACCATGCCACCAATATGTGTATAATGGACAATCCTGCTGGCTCAGTCCATTTAGTTAATAATAATAGTAATATACAGACTAATGTTACATCAGTGTAGGGCCTTGGCCCTGATAAGCCTACGTTTGCTCAGGTGGTAAGCTGTGCTCCTGGCAATATTATCAAGCCAGGGCTACAATCAAAGAGGAACTCCGCTTCCAAGCAGGGTTTTCCACCACAAGCTGCCACTTTGAGCACCCCTGTATCTGATCTTCTGTCTCTGGTTTCTGCTGGGGGTCCAAGGCGTAATGTAGTCATTCTTAAATGGGAAGGGGGTGGAACCCCAAAGCACCCTCCCCATGTTGAGGGCAAGCGGCCTGGTGTGGTTGAGGAGGGGGGGGGGGGCACTCGCTAGTCCCCCCTCCTATCCTGGCCTGCCAGGCTGCATGGTCGGATAAGGGTCTGTTATGGATTTTGGGGGGGACCCCACACCATTATTTTTTTTGGTGTGGATCTCCTATTAAAAATCTGTACCAGGGCCTGGAATGGATTTTGGGGGGGGGGGGGGGGGGCCCACGCCGTTTTTCTTTTAAATTCTGCAATAGTGTTCCCCTTAACCACTTAAATACAGGACACTTTAACCCCCTTCCGGCCTAGACCAATTTTTAGCTTTCAGTGCTCATTGGCATCTATGGGAAATATTGGTCAGCTTGGCATGGCACTGCTCCCTGTCTTTAACATTGGCATCTATAAGAAATCTTGGTCGGCATGGAATGGCACTGCTCACGAACTATAAGTGATGGGGACACAAAACTTGGAGAGGGGACCCAGGACTACAACATACAGTATCTATACATTATAAAAGTGGGGTATGACTGTACACTACACAGACTGCACTAAACTAACTCAACACACTCTCCACTAACTACCCGCCTCATCTCTAACACCCTATACACGGCTGCCGTGTAAGCAGCAGCCTTATATAGTGTGGGGTGTGGAGCCATGATTGTTTAAAGGCACCCTGCCTTTGGCCAATCATGGCTCTGACAGGACATTGTACTGTGATTGGCCAAAGCATACAGGTCAGGTGCATGCTTTAAAGTGGATAAGTAGAGATTAGTCTTGCATTCAATAAGCATAAGAGGTATATTCAGGAAACACATGAATCTCTTAGTATGGGATATGGGGACCGCATGTCACACTTACGGTATATGTGACTATATCAATGTGTAGATGGAAAAAGAAAAAAGAAAAAAGCCAACGCAAAGAGCATTTGATCCAGGCGACAACAACCAACCTCTCAGAAAGAGAAGGGTGTTCTAAAAGCATATAGGAATATATAAATATATATATATTATAGCATAAAGTAAGCACAAGTGAATGCAGGCAGTGGTTTGTATGAAAGCACCTCTAGCAACAAGGTGCAGGATTGCCAGGGATATAATTACAATGTATTATCGAAACGATGCGCCACGTTCAGATCGCTCACAAGGACCGCTGAAACAAAGTGGGGGGGGGGGGGGGCACTCAGGAGAAAAAAATGGGGGGAAGACAGGAGAGTAGGGGGGGGGGGGGGGCAAGTATCAAAATGTTAAAATAGCAACAAGATGTCAATCTCAAAGCAAAAAAAGGGGGTGGAAAAACTTTTACCTAAACAGGGCACCCTGTCGCAACCAATCCCTGCCAAACATCAACCAGGAAGTAACCACCGATGTGGGGGATGGGAGCAGGGCCGGCGTTAGGGGGGGGGGGGGCAAAGTGGGAAACTGCCCAAGGCCCCGAATGTCCAGGGGCCCCCAGCCGCCCCCTGTCAGTGTCACGCTGCCTCCGCTCCGATATGTGCCAGCGGGCGAGGGGCGGACTGATCATTCGGGCAGTCGGGCACTGCCCGAGGGCCCGTGGTTGAGGGGGGGCCCCACAGCAGTCTGGCCCTGGAGGTGTCTACACACTCTTGCACTGCAGAATGGAGGAATGGAGGCTCCAGTGAGGCAGTGAAGATGGATCCTTGCCGGTGATGGATGCGGGCATGCGGCTACAGGAGAGCTGGCCAAAATCAGAATGATTTAAATGGAGCTTTGGGGATGATAAAGCAACAGGCGTTCGGGCCACCTCAGAATTCAGCTGAGGGGCGGGGCCACACGTTCCCGCCACGGGGGGCAGCCAGAGTGCAGAGAGAGAGAGAGGAAGACATCTCTCAGCCAGCCCAGCCGGCAGCCACCCACAGCGGGTTGTGACAGGTACGTGGAGATTTACAGTCTGCTCTGCCTCTGCTGCTACTGTGCTTATCTGTGACAAGTTCCTGCAGGAGAATGGAGATTAAGAGTCTGCTGCCTGCTACTGTGCTTATCTGTGTAAGTTGGGAAGCACTGTCTGAGTAATAGCAAGGGGAGGGGGGAGGGGGGTGTCAGTGTGCTACATTTATAGGCTTTGGAAGCAGCCCTTAATATGGTGGGAAACTAATTTTGTCAAAGCAATTCCAACCTCTCTCTCTCTGGAATTGCTTTTTTTTTAGACTCTGTGACTCAGACTCTGTGACTCAGACTCTGTGACTCAGACTCTGTGACTTTTTTTAGACTCTGTGGTGAATTGTGTGTTGTCGGGGGTGGGGGCGTGACACAGCAGTGGTGAATTTGGTGGTGAGATCACATATTGGTGGGGGTGTCAGTGGTGATAAGGAGGGGGGGGATTACACAGCAGTGGTGAGTTTTATGGGGAAATCACATATTGGTAGGGGGTCTGTGGCACAGACCCCCTACCAATATGTGATTTCCCCACAAAACTCACCACTGCTGTGTCACCCCACCCCCCCCTTATCACCACTGACACCCCCACCAATATGTGATCTCACCAAATTCACCACTGCTGTGTCATTCCCCCCTTCCCCCTCACCACCACTGACACCCCCACCAATATGTAATCTCACCAAATTCACCACTGTTGTGTCATACCCCACACATTTCACCACTGACACCCCCCCCCCCACCCCAACATATGATCTCCCCACCAAATTCACCAATCACCACCATTGTATCATACCCCCCCACACACAATTCACCGCTGATCTCCTCACCAAATTCACCACTGCTTTGTCATTCGGAGGGAATGACACAGTAGTGGTGAATTTGGTGAGGAGATCAGTGGTGAATTGTGTGCGGGGGGGTATGATACAGTGGCGGTGTAGCCCCCCCAAAACCACACAATTCACCACTGACACCCCCCACCCTAATATGTGATCCCCCACCAAATTCACCACTGCTGTGTCACCCCCCCCCTTACACCCCACAAAATGTGATCTCCCCCAAATTCACCACTGCTCTCATTCCCCAACACACAATTCACCACTGACATTCGGGGCTGACGATTCAGCACTGCCCCACCAATATATGATCTCCCCCCCCTAAATTCAGCACAACACTGTGATCCCCCCCATCCCAATATGCGATCCCCTTCAGACCTGATCATTCACTACTACCTATCCCCCCCCCATCCCAATGTCACCTTCCCGCCCGCCGTCAGAGAAGAGGCAGCGGGCGGCGCGCATGGAGGAAGAAGAGTCCAGTGTCCGATCGGAGGACACCTGTCCGACCGAGTCGCGGCGCCATGGAGGAGGAAGAAGTCGACTCCCGAGCAGCATGGTCGCCAGGGAGTCAGGACGGTGACGGGCGGCGCGCATGCAGGTCGAGACGAGGACTCGGAGGGAGAAGACTTCCGACCGAGTCCCGAGCAGCACGCCAGGCACAGTGACAGCAGTGGCACCAGAGGTAAGTGAAGTCCTCGGGGGGGGGGGGGGGGGGGCACGCATTGATGGGGACATGCTGGACACTGTGCATTGAATGGGGACATGCTGGTCAGGTCACTGTGCATTGAATGGGGACATGCTGGTCAGGTCACTGTGCATTGAATGGAGACATGCTGGTCAGGTCACTGTGCATTGAATGGGGACATGCTGGTCAGGTCACTGTGCATTGAATGGGGACATGCTGGTCAGGTCACTGTGCATTGAATGGGGACATGCTGGTCAGGTCACTGTGCATTGAATGGGGACATGCTGGTCAGGTCACTGTGCATTGAATGGGGACATGCTGGTCAGATCATTGTGCATTGATGGGGGACATGCTGGTCAGGTCACTGTGCATTGATGGGGGACATTCTGGTCAGGTCACTGTGCATTGATGGGGGACATGCTGGTCAGATCATTGTGCATTGATGGGGGACATGCTGGTCAGGTCACTGTGCATTGATGGGGACATGCTGGTCAGGTCACTGTGCATTGATGGGGGACATGCTGGTCACTGTGCATTGATGGGGGACACGCTGGTCATTCTTGAACCAACCTAATGATTGTTTGTTAAGTCACGCAATTTTTTTACAGTGTAATCCGTCAATGGTGATAGTATTAGAGTTTTTATTCTATATTTGTTGCCCTGGGGCTTTCTATTTAGTGTAAATGAGTAGCGCTATGTGCAGAGCTGTGTATGTTCTTTATATGGCTCTGCTGCTCTTCACCCAGGCCTACTTATAATAGATCTGGGTGAGGAGCAGTAATCATAATAGAATATTATAATTGATGTGATTATAATGATTAGGATTATAATTAATTTAATGTTATTTAATTAAAGCATATTTTTATGTAGTTGTATGTTTTATTTGGCTAAATTGATTAAATGCGCCTATATTTTTGGTAGAATATAAAAAAATTTGGGGCCCCACTTTTAGGTTTGCCCAGGGCCACACTTTGTCTAAAACCGGCCCTGGATGGGAGACATCCCTGTTATATATCCTATAAGTCTGCAAAGTAATTAGATAGGTAGTCCTCACCCAGGATTGGCCCAAGACATTGTGCTGCCTGGGTCCAAGAATGAAATGCTGCCCCCACCCCCTAAAAAAAAAAAAAAATCACCAAAAGGCCCCCAAATCCATTATTTTATATAAATATAAAATTTGTAGAAAATAGTATATATATATATATATATATATATATATATATACTGTTATCTTCTTCCATAACTCACCACCGAACCGGTCCACCAAACACCCATTGTCTGTTCTCCTGTCACTGTGTCTGCCGCGCCCACCGCCCTAGAAGATCCAGCCTGCCCTGCGGGAGATGGAGTGTGCTGATGTCTGACGTCATTGCGCACACCACGATTACGTGATTGACATCCCCCGGAGGAGACATTCTGCTCATACTCATCAGTTTGCACTGCGGGCGGCAGTATGAGATGGGGAAATGCCGCCCGTAACTCGTCGCAAACCGTTGACACACAAAACTGCTGGAAAAAAATCTTGGGCGTCAATTTGCCGCCACACTCAAAGTTCTGCCTGGGTCCGATGGACCCAGCGGGTCCCATGGTAGAGCCAGCCCTGGCCTCACCTGTATGGTGTCCCCAATCCCCAGATGTAGTCATGAATCCTGTCAAGACAGAGAGGTCGCCCCGTCTCTATGGCCCCAAGATCGGTCCCCCGATCCTCCCCTCTCCCTTTCTCTTCTAGTAAACAGTTTTCCAGAAAAGCTCCTTAACATAAATTCACATGATTTGCATTTTCTTACCCAGATGTTTTTGGGACGATATTTACAGCCTGAGCATCCTTCAAAATCACAACATCTTGGTGGTCCTTTGTAGTCCTCCTTCTCCGGCAGGACCAGCGCTGAGATGGACGCCACCAATAACCCAACAAGCAGGAGAGTCCACAGCCACCTCATTGTTAGGTGTGATGGGTGGAAAGACGATCGCCAACGTTCTATTCCACGGTGCGCTCAGTCCGCTCCCAGCAGAGGAGATCAGAGCTGCACACAACTCCCGCACTTTATATCAGAAACTGCAACCTGTAATTATGCAAATAATATATTTCTATATTTTATAATGATTGCAGAGCTGTGAGAAAGATTAATAACATTTGGCATGAAATATTCATTATAATTTCCTGTAAAGCAGACAAACCGGATCTCAGTACAAGACAGAGAAAAGTCAGTGGGGAGACTGGTAGGGACTCCTGGAATTTTTGGTTCCTTTCTATCTAGGGGGTAAAGAATGAGAAAACTGACCAAGATTTTTATTACAATTACAGTTTGCATCATTGTGCTAGGAAGGCAAGCTCAACTGTGAATGATGGAGCAGAAATTACAGGGTCTATGTATGAAATATTTGTTGAACGAATGTGACAAACATCTGCACAGCTCCAACGAAGCTTGCCGTATTCTATGTCATATACACTATATTGTCAAAAGTATTGGGACACCTGCCTTTACACACACATGAACTTTAATGGCTTCCCAGTCTTAGTCTATAGAGTTCAAAATTGAGTTGGCCCACCCTTTGCAGCTATAACAGCTTCAACTCTTCTCGGAAGGCCGTCCACAAGGTTTAGGAGTGTGTCTATGGGAATTTTTGACCATTCTTCTAGAAGCGCATTCTGGCTCGCAGTCTCTGCTCTAATTCATACCAAAGGTGTTCTATGGGGTTGAGGTCAGGACTCTGTGCAGGCCAGTTGAGTTCCTCCACCCCAAACTTGGCTCATCCATGTCTTTATGGACCTTGCTTTGTGCACTGGTCCAAATCATTTGATGTGGGGTTGTTTTTCAGGGGTTGGGCTTGGCCCCTTAGTTCCAGTGAAGGGAACTCTTAAGTTGTCAGCATACCAAGACATTTTGGACAATTTCATGCTCCCAACTTTGTGGGAACAGTTTGGGGATGAACCCTTCCTGTTACAACATGATGGCGCACCAGTGCACAAAGCAAGATTGTCATATAAATCGATGTAACATCCCATGCATGTGGTTCTATTACAACATCTTGTATATTCTACTTCCCATATGTCATTGTAATGACAGCAGCATAGTTACATAGTAGGTGAGGTTGAATAAAGACAATAGTCCATCCAGTTCAACCTGTGTAGGTGTGTGTGGCTGTAATCATCTCACATACCCCTGAATGTTCTGATCCTTGAGATGTACGTCTAATAGTCTCGGACCAGAGTTTTATAAAGTGGAAGGATTATAGTCTTATCTCTGGAATACATCCCTTTCTTTATGCATGCTAATATTCTGCTGGCTTTGGAAGCTGCCGCTTGACATTGCATGCTGTTGCCTAATCTATCATAAACCAAGACTCCCAGATCTTTCTCCATTTTTGATTCCCCCAAAGGTTCCCCTCCTAAAGTGTATTGTACTTTTATGTTTTTGGTCCCCAAGTGCAAAACCTTACACTTCTCCACATTAAACCTCATTTGCCATGTCGTTGCCCACTCTGTTATTTTGTCCAGGTCATTCTGTAGGATATCTGCTTCATGCTGTGCAGTTATTGCCCTGCCCAATTTTGTGTCCTCTGCAAAAACTGATATAGAACTACTGATCCTGTCCTCAATGCTGTTTATGAATAAATTGAACAAGGTTGGTCCCAGGACTGAGCCCTGGGGCACCCCGCTTACTACCTCAGACCAGTCTGAGTATGCGCAGTTTATTACCACCCTTTGGACACGCCCTTTTAGCCAGTTCCATATCCAAGAGCAAACCCTGCGGTCGATACCTGCAGACCTTATTTTATAAATTAAGTGCTTGTGGGGAGCTGTATCAAACGCCTTAGCCAAATCCAGGTACACCACATCCACTGGTCTGCCCCTATCTAGCTCACAGTTCACCTCCTCATAGAATGTTAAGAGATTGGTTTGACAAGAACGCCCATTTGTAAACCCGTGCTGATTACTGCTGATGATGTTGTTGTCTTTAGCAAACTCTACGATATAGTCCCTTATCATCCAATCCAGAAGTTTACATACTATTGATGTCAGGCTGACAGGCCTATAATTTCCCGGGATATGCTTCTGCCCCTTTTTGAATATCAGAATCTCGTTAGCTTTCCTCCAATCCCCTGGTACATTTCCTGTCATAATACTGTCAGCAAAGATCAGGAACAGTGGTCTAGATATAACCTTACTGAGTTCCTTGAGTACTCTCGGATGTACGCCATTCGGGCCTGGTGATTTGTTTGTGTTAAGTTTATCCAGCCTTTCCCTGATTTCACCCTCTGTTAGCCATCGCGGCAAATCCTGTGTATTACTACTATCCATACAGTCATGGTCAGTGTACCCCTCCTTTTCCTGTGTAAAGACTGACGAGAAAAAAGCATTCAGCACGGTTGCATAGTTCTTCCATCTCCCGAGCTGTCAACATTCCTAGTTTGGCCACTAGGTGGCGGCCTCCCCAAGTTATAAATAGTGGATTAAGTTGGAGAGTGAGGCAGTCCGGTAGGAAGTTTAGAGAAGAGAGGAGAGAGTCGTGTAGCTGGCCCCTGTGGAACTAGGTGGGGCCCCCTTTCGAGAAAGAGTGATATTGTAAACAACTGGAATTTCCTCAGCTGGCTGGGGGAATGCCTAGGAGTTCTGATGCCCGAGAAGGACTTAAAGGGGTCAAGACTAAGGTATTGGAAACCACCATCACTGAATATAGAAGACGTTGTGTGCCTTGTCGTTTTACTAGTAAAGCATTGAAAACCAACTGGACTCATCTCTGATTTCTTGGGAGGCCCATCCTGAAACCGATACTTAGTTTAGCCGGGAAGAAAGTAGGAAGACGTGTCGTGTCAAGGTCTTGTGCATGTTATGGTGAACTGATTACTTTATTGTTCCCTCAGGGCCAGAAACCAACACTAAGGTAGAAATTGGGCAGAAGGCTTGTTAATGGTACCCAGGGATGCAACGTGGTGCCAACATTTTTTTGGTCTTGCCTACAAACAATAACTCCAAGGCACCATGAGAAGAAAGGAAAGACAAGTGCTGGCAATTAACATCTTTAATTTTCTACATTTGTGGACGAACTGGGAATGCCTCCTCCTGCAGAGGTGCCTCTGAAAATACTGGATTTAGTTGCATTATTGTATTAATTTAAAAATGTATCTTAAGCAAAAACCTTCAGCGGAGAATCCCCCTCTCTAACTGCCCTGGTGACCATTGGGGCTGAAAAGGATTGGAGATCCAAAATATTATAACTGTCACTGGAGGAAGAGGTGAGGTGAAATCCTCCAGTGGGTACACCTGTTCTTTGGAGAGATTTCCCCAACAGTAGATCTTTTAAAAAGGAGAGAGGTGGAAAGATAACATGGAGTTCTCCCCAAAATCCTACCCAGACCCTTATCCAGGTATCCAGCCTGGGCGGCCTGGAAAGGGGGGTTAGTGAGCATGCGGTCCCCCTCTTCCTGCACCAGACCAGGTCACATGCAATTTAATGTTGGACGGGGTACCTTGCAAGAAGGGGCAGCAAAGGCTCACCCCATTTTAAGGCGCCTTTGTCCCAAAACGGGGAGGACAAATATTGGGGTCTGGAGCCCCCTTTATAATAAGGGGGCACCCAGATATTTACCTTCTTCCAGGGGAATGATTACAAGTGTGCATAAGAACCCATTCTCATACAGACCTTTAAAAAGTCCTTTAGATTAAATAAAACTCAAACACACCAACAAAATTGTATTTATGCCCCCCAATGTCAATCCACTGTCAATCCTGATTACCAGTGATGAAATTCTATCATCAATCATGGAAGCTGGTAATGAAAATTCATTGTTGATCATGGCGCACAGTGATGAAATTCCACTGTCAATCTTTGCAGTCAATGTTGAAAATCCATCGTCAATCATGGTGGCCTGTGATGAAATTCCATTGTCAATCATGGCGGCCAGTAATGAAAATCCATCATCAATAATGGCAGCCAATGACGAAAATCCATCCTCAATTACGGTGGCCTGTGATGAAATTCCATCATCAATCATGGCGGCTAGTGATGAAAATACCTCATCAATCATGGCCACCAGTGATGATAATCCATCATCTATCCTGGCAGCCAGTGATGAAAATTAATCGTCAGTCGTGGCAGTCAATGATGAAAATCCATCGTCAACCTTTGCTGCCAGTGCTGGTCCAACATCTGCCAATGTCTTACCAAATTTGGCCATGACCATATTTGACCAATGACACATAATTTCTGAGATTTCTGGCATTGTGATTACATTACTGCAGTGCTGTGACCTGTCATTTTTTTTTCAACATATTTTATTAGAATTTTGAAAAAAAAAACATACATGGCATCAAACAAACATCAGTAAACTCTGGGGAATCCCCTGAACAGAGTACAATAGACACCTGAACATTACAAAGTATTACTAATAACTTGGGGAAAGGAGGGGAAAGAGAATTAGGAGAAGAGTAGGGAAGAGGAGGGCGTAGGACAATGGGAGAGAGTGAGGAACGGGGAGGGAATAGGGAAGGTGAAGAGGAACTGGGGGGGGGGAGAGGGGAAGGGGAGGGGAGAAAAGAAAGATAAAGGGGCTGGGTTATTAACCTGTAGAAGGAATGGGACGGGGCCAATCCAAAATTTCGAGAGTAGACCAACAACCTTCTAAGGGAAGAGTTACATGACTAGGAGGCAGGTGAAGCTGAATAACCTGATGGTAAATAGGAAAAGCGACCAAATCAAAATTAAAGTCAATAGAATTTAAGGCGTTTGTGGGGGGGTAAATGAGTAAGAAGGGTTGAAGAAGGATAGAGCAGGAGTCAGGGTGAGGTGGCCGGTCCAGGTGCCTTAGGAGGGTCTAATGGCTGTCGAAATTTCACCAAGAAAGGGTTCCATTTGGCATGATGGTGAGAAGACATGTTGTAGGAGAGTCATTTAGCGACAGAGGAGCAGGTACACAAACTGCAAACAGGCTAGGATTGCCTCAGACTCACCTCTGACCTAAATGCAAAATGGTGCTCAGTGATGAAAATCCATCATCAATCATGGCGGCCAGTGATGAAAATCCATCATCAATCATGGCGGCCAGTGATGAAAATCCATCATCAATCATGGCAGCCAGTGATGAAAATCCATCAACAATCATGGCAGCCAGTGATAAAAATCCATCAACAATCATGGTGGCCAGTGAGGATATTCCATTGTCAATCATGTTCGCCAGTGATGAAAATCCATCATCAATCATGGTGGCCATTGATGAAAATCCATCATCAATCATGGCAGCCAGTGATGAAAATCCATCATCAATCATGGCAGCCAATGTTAAAAATCCATCATCAATCATGGTGGCCAGTGATGAAATCCATCATCAATCATGGCAGCCAGTGATAAAAATCCATCAACAATCATGGTGGCCAGTGAGGATATTCCATTGTCAATCATGTTCGCCAATGATGAAAATCCATCATCAATCATGGGAGTCAATGATAGAAATCCATCATCAATCATGGTAACCGGTGAAGAAAACACATTGTCAATTGTGGTGGCCAGTGATGAAAATCCATCATCAATTATAAAACGGCCAGTGGTAAAATCCATCATCAATCTTGGTGGCCATTGAGGAAAATACATTGTCAAATATGGCAGCCAATGATGAAAATCCATCATCAACCATGGCACCCAGTGATAAAGCTCCTTCGTCAAACATGGCACCCAGTGATAAAGCTCCTTCGTCAAACATGGCAACCATTGATGAAAAGCCATAATCAGTCATGACAGCTAGATGAAATTAATCAATAATGGTATGTAAATTCATTGCCAATCATGGTGTGTCAATCATCCATGTAAATCAATAGTCAGTTATAAGGCCCCCAACACCCACCAATATCTCACCAAATTTGATCAATGAAACGTCATCCCGATGTTCCCAGCAGTGTGTTTACATTCCCGTAGCACCTGGGACCACTAGGGTCATCGGCCTATCACTCCATTCAGGGTGTTCTGGTGAGGTCACTTAGACTCCACACCATTGCAGATAGGTTAGCACATTATATACTGCAATATATACAATGCAAATATACTTCAAACAATGAAAGGTTATGATGATAATGATACAGAAACCATAGTTATGTAATTTTAATAGTGACTCATTTCTCCTTCTGTGCCATATGGGAAGAATCGTCCATCCAAAAAGAATGGCACAGAAATATTTGTCTGCTATAAATAATATAGATGTTTATCTATGTGAATACATTGTTACTAAGCTGCAGAGATGATTATATCTATAAAGAAACCACGCCTTGATCTTTTATTATACATTTGGAATTTTTGATGGTATCTAATTGTCTCTTTGGTATGTGTCTTTCCACTGACTGAGGTATGTTCTGTATAGATGAAAAATGAGTGTCAGGTTCTCTTTACCCTGTGTGTAGCACACCCCCTAGGGAGCCGCAGGTGAAATGGGATCCCCCCACACTGCACAGCCAGGCACACCGAATTTTCAGAGTCTCCCAGAGTCAGAAAACAGCCAGGCACGTTGTTTTGTTGTTTAATTTGAGGGATTAGTACTTGGATGGGGAGTAGGGATATTAAGGGATGCCCACTTGACTTTAAACAACTTCAGGGACAACTTATCCTATATTGTTAATATTAATAATATTATATAGGATTTATATAGCGCCGACAGTTTACGCAGCGCCAGTGGCGGCTCGTCCATTGGGGGCGCAGGGGTGCCGCCCCCCCTATCAATGCGTCTGCCCCCTAATCTACATGCAGGGCGCCGGACGCATGGATTCCAATGGGGTTTTTTTTTTTTTGAAGCACGTGATTAGAGCCAGAGGCTCTAATAGGCTTAAAAAAAGGGTGACACTGCACCCTGAGCCCACCCAGCTGTGTGACAATAGCAAATGAATATTCGCTTTTGTCACACAGCTTCTCCTCTTGGCCAATCAGGAAGAGGATCTTGAGACCCGTTTTCCGATTGGCCAAAAGGAGAAGCCATGCTATTGGCCAAGGAGGAGGGAGGAGACACAGGGGAAGCCCGACCCACGGAGGAGACCAAGGGGGAAGCCGCCGCCTGCCATTCCAGGTTGAGTGAGCCGGCGACCGGGGGGTATGGTGTGTAGGCTGGAGCTGGTGTGGTCGGGGGGGGGGGGGGTATGGTGTGGTCCGTCTGACGCCCCCCCTTGCCCATGGAGCACCAGCCGCCACTGGGGTAGACAGTACAAATTCCAAACACTTTAATACAGTAGGAATCATATATACGATCTATATACACTCCTCTCTTCCTCCAGCACACTTGCTTGCAGAAAAACTCAGCTGGGACACATTTAGTGGATCTGACAAGACACTCAGCCAGATCAAAGCAAAAACCCTTTTCAGGCAGGGATCCCGGGCCCCTTGGTTGTGTAGCAAAGTCCCAGCACCACATCTTCAGGCACTGCCAGCCTGCCCAGCTTCAGCTGCCCCTTTCACTAGCCCTCCAGGCTAACTCTCCACAGTCCTTCCAGACTGATCACTCACTATCCCACCCGGCTGACCTCTCAGACGGCCTCCTGCTGGATTTGCTGACCTGCTCCTGCTGTCCTCTCCTTGCTCCTGTGCCTCCAGGAAGGATTCCTCCATTTGTTGTAGAGGGTCCCTCCAGCACCCAAGCCCCAGGCCCGAGGTCAACCCCCCCCCCCCTGGACTAGGGGGCACCCTCCAGGGCCACCAACAGCCTTCCACCCGACTTCTCTGCTGGCATGTCTCATACCTGCTCATGCTGTCCTCTACCTTGCTCCCGTGCCTCCAGGAAGGATTCCTCCATGTGTTGTAGAGGATTCCTCCAGCACTTAAGCCCCAGCCCTAAGGTCATTACCCTTAGACTAGGGGGCACCCTCAAGGGCCACCGACAGCCTCCTCAGCGCTCCATCTTCCACCTGACTGCCCTACTGGCATGACTCATGCCTATTTATGAAGAGGCCTGCCAATACCTGCCAACTGTCCCATTTTTAGAGGGACAGTCCCTGCAAATAGGACCCTGTCTTGGGTAATTTAATTTGTCCCAGTTGTCTGTACATGCCCGCTACGGGCAGCCGGTGCCCATAAAAAAATGGTTGCGGGCCGACATCATAACTGCACACGACGCCTGCCGGGCTTGGGAAAGCTCGTACAAGTTCAGTCGGGCGGGTGCCTGCGCAGTTACGTAATGGCGCCATTTTTAAATCAAAGGCACTCGTTCTCAGCAGCGCCTCACCGGCCGCCACAGTCAGCTGCAGAGCAGAGAAGGACTGTCACCCGGGAGTGCTGCTGGACACTACTTGCCCCTTGCAGGGGATGAACATATTCTGTGGAAGGTGAGAAAGCCTTTCATTTTGAATGGGTTTGGGGGCCAATCTCTGACAAGTAGAAGCATCCAAAGTGAAAATGTAAGAGATAGGCAGAGGCACTTCCTGGAATTCAAGAACAGGGCTACAAGGACCATTGGAAACGTATTCTGCACCTCATACCCTTCATCAACAATAAACATAAGATTTATTATGAGTGAAAGGCTTTGCTTACAAAAATATTGGTATGCATTAAAACTTGGAAAGAACCATTTTAAATTAAAATTTCAGCCTTAAGGGAGGACAAATGTAACCAAAGTGTTTTCAATGAGCATGTGTCACTTATGATATAATTCATTATATGTGCACTTCCCTTTTCAATTTCCTGTAATTCTCTCTTTATTGAGTAGACCCTATAATCTGATGACAAGTAGGCGTAGATTAATTATGTGGAGTGGGCGGAGCTTCACAGAAGTGGGTGTGGTAAGTAATTGATAGCAATTGATAGCTGTGCTGCAAAGTGTCCCTGGAAATTTTTTTCAAATGTTGGCAACAATGGACGAGCCTGCCCCCTGCAAGCCCATTTGCTGGGGATTGGCTGGGGCCCTCATAAATATGCCAAGTAGCTCCTTCTAGCTTCCGCCCACTACATCTAGAAGCTTCTCCGAGGATCCAGAAGGCAGGGGGAGGCACCAGCTGCTTGCTGAGTCATCCAGCCTCCCTGAGTCACTAAACCCTTACCCAGATTTAAACCCAGGCCTGGCTCTCAGCCAAGCTAATTTACCTACACTAACATGTGGTAGTAATAGGGATACAGTGTCTGTTAGGGTTACGCATGGGACACAGATATGCAGGTATTAAGGGAGAGAAATGTAGACACATAGAAGGGAAGACATAGGCATCTTGCAGGGTAAGAGCAATATCTGGACTTTGACTACACTTGTGCCTGCCACCTGCCCTGACCTCTGTCCAGACACGGACCTGCTGCCTCATCCCATATTGACTACTTAATGGAACCATTTTGCCCCTGCAGCCCCTTGGTGAGGCAAACCTGGGACTGTGACCAAGCGACAGCTAACTGCAAATTTATCCTGGGGCCACTAAGGTCACCGTCGTTCCTTTCAGGGTGTTCTGGTGAAGTCACTTAGACTTTGCATCATTGTAAATACTGTAGGTTAGCACATCATTTATTGCAATATACTGTATATGATGCAAGTATAGTTTATAGAATGAAAGTTAATGATGATAATCATACAGAAACCATAATTATGTAATTTTCAATGTGACTCAATCCTCCTTCTGTGCCATACGGCATAATCGTCCGTCCAACAGGAATGATTAATTGGGTGCTATACATAATATAGATGTTTATCTATGTGCGTACATTCTTAATAGGTTGTTTACAGAGATGAGTATATAGTATATACAATATAAAGATACCACACCTTGTTCTTTATTGTACATTTGGAACTAGTAATAGTGTCTAATTGGCTCTTTGGTATATGTCTGTCTACTGGGTGAGGTATGTTCTGTATAGATGAAAAACAAGTGGCAGGTCCTCTTTATTCTGTGGCATTGATAGGGATACAGTATCTTTATGGGTTACACATGGGAAAAAAATATGCAGGTATCGAGGGAGAGTAATAGAGGCACATAGGAATCTTGCAGGGTAAGGGCACTCATACACTGCTCAAAAAAATGAAAGGAACACTTTGAAAACAGATCACATCTCAATGGGGAAAAATGTAATGCTGGATATCTAAACTGGTATGGACTGGGTAATGTGTTAGGATCTATACTGGTACGGACTGGGTAATGTGTTAGGATCTATACTGGTATGGACTGGGTAATGTGTTAGGATCTATACTGGTATGGACTGGGTAATATGTTAGGATCTATACTGGTATGGACTGGGTAATGTGTTGGGATCAAAACTGGTATGGACTGGGTAATGTGTTAGGATCTATACTGCTATGGACTGGGTAATGTGTTAGGAAGGAAAGGATGCCACATTGTTTGATGGAAGTTATCACCCTACAGAGGGCTGAATTCAAAGACACCCCAAAAATCAAGGTGAAAAAATGATGCAGCAGGCGAGTCCATTTTGCTAAAATTTCATTACAGCAACTCAGAATGGTCCTCAGTAGTTTGTATAGCCCCCACATACTTGTATGCATGCCTGACAACATCGGGGCATGCTCTTACTGAGACAACGGATGGTTTCCTGAGGTATTTCCTCCCAGATCTGGACCGGGGCATCACTAAGCTCCTGAACAGACCGAGGTGCATCGGATGGACCAAAACATGTCCCAGAGGTGTTGTATTGAATTTAGGTCAGGCGAGCATGGGGGCCATTCAATGGTATCAATTCCTTCCTCCAGGAACTGGCTGCATACTCTGGCCACATGAGGCCAGGTATTGTCGTGCACCAGGAGGAACCCAGGACCCACTGCACCAGCGTAAGGTCTGACAATGAGTCCAAGGATTTAATCCAGATACCAGGTGCCATTGTCTATCCTGTAGAGGTCTGTGCGTCCCTCCATGGATATGCCTCCCCAGACCATCACTGACCCAACACCCAACCACCAAACCAGTCATGCTGAATGATGTTCCAGGCAGCATAACATTCTCTATGGCTTCCCCAGACTTTTCACGTCATTCACATGTGCTCATGCTGAACCTGCTCTCATCTGCGAAAAGCACAGGGTGCCAGTGGCGGACCTGCCAATTCTAGTGTTCAATGGAAAATGCAATTTGAGCTCCACGGTGCCAGGCAGAGAGCACAGGGCCCACCAGAGGATGCCAGGCCCCGAGGCCACCCTCATGAAGTCTGTTTCTGATTCTTTGGTCAGAGACATTCACACCAGTGTCCTGCTGGAGGTCATTTTGTAGGGCTCTGGCAGTGCTCATCCTGTTCCTCCTTGCACAAAGGAGCAGATACCGGTCCTGCTGATGGGTTAAGGACCTTCTATGGCCCTGTCCAGCTCTCCTAGGGTAACATCCATCTCATGGAGTCTCCTCCATGCTCTTGAGACTGTGCTGGGAGACACAGCAAACCTTCTGGCAATGGGACGTATTGATGTGCCATCCTGGAGGAGTTGGACTGCCTGTGCAACCTCCATAGGGTCCAGGTATCTCTCCATGCTGCCAGTAGTGACACTGACCCTAGCCAAATTCAAGACTAGTGAAAAGCAGTCAGTAAAGATGAGTAGGGGAAAACCACCTGTAAAACCATTCCTGTTTTGGAGGATGCCAACATGTACTGTGACATACTGAAGCAGAGCATAAGCCCCTCCCTTTGGAGGCCGGGCCGCAGGGCAGTATTCCAACATGATAATGAACCCAAACACACCTCCAAGATGACCACTGCCTTTCTAAAGTAGCTGAGGGTAAAGGTGATGGACTTGCCAAGCATGTCTCCAGATCTAAACCCTATTGAGCATCTGTGGGGCATCCTAAAACGGAAGGTGGAGGAGTGCAAGGTCTCTAACATTCACCAGCTCTGTGATGTCATCATAGAGGAGTAGAAGAGGACTCCAGTGGCAACCTATGAAGCTCTGGTGAACTCCATGCCCAAGAGGGTTAAGGCAGTGCTGGAAAATAATGGTGGCCACACAAAATATTGACACTTTGGGCCCGATTTGGACATTGTCACTTAGGGGTGTACTCACTTTTGTTGCCAGTGGTTTAGACATTAATGGCTGTGTGTTGAGTTATTTTGAGGGGACAGCAAATTTACACTGTTATACAAGCTGTACACTCACTACTTTACATTGTAGCAAAGTGTCATTTCTTCAGTGTTGTCACATGAAAAGATAGAATAAAATATTTACAAAAATGTGAGGGGTGTACTTACTTTTGTGAGATACTGTAAATATATACCTTATTTTTTTTATGTTAGCCCCACAAAATTTACCATTATTATCCCTTTAAATTAAACTTTTTCAAATGAACACAATTTGAGATCTTGTTCATCCAGCGTGGCGGTCGGTGGAGGTCGGGGGCGGTCGGCGGCGGTCAGTTGATGGTTGTACACACAGACATGTTCATACTGGAGTCCTCACATTGGGTTCAGCAAATTAAACTTTAATCTGTAACATCAGGAATATCAGCATAATAATAAAGTGAGAGTCCAGAGACAAGACAAACTCCGGGGCGGACCAGCGATCGCCAGGAAACAGAAGATTTGTACATAACTTAGGGCGCGAATATTGCGGCTTCACTGCGGTTGTTTGAGTCCTTAAAGCATTTGTCCCATTTCTTCAGCAGTTTCGCAATTTGCAGAAAGAGCAATCTATGGGCATCATTGGAATTTTATTTGGTAGTGAATATTCTTCTTCTGTATCTTTATTATTTTTCTGTTTCTGGGTGGAGAAAGAGTATTAAGAAAATTGTTACAAATTCTCTCTTTTCCTCTCCTCCCTTCTCTTCTCTCCTCTGCTCTTTCCACTCTCTCCTCCCTCTCTCTTTTTTTCCCCTCCTCTCCCCTCCTGTTCTCTTGACCCCTCTCCCCTCCTTTTCTTTCATACCCTCCCCCATCCTCTTCTCTTCACCTCTCTTGCCACCTCTTCTCTTCTCTCCTCCCTCTCTTTTTCTCTCATCTTTTCTCCTTTCTTCCTCTCCCTTCCCCTCGCCTCCTCTCCTTTTCCTGCCTGTCCTCCCCTCTACCCTCCTCTGCTCTCTTTCACCTACTCTTCTCCCCTCTTGTCTTCTCTCCTCCTCTCCGCTCCCTGTTCTCCTCTCCCTTCCTCTTCTCTCTTTCCTCCTCTTTCTTATCCTCTCTCTTCTCTTCTCCTTTCCCATCCTTTACCTTTCTCTCCTTCCTCTCCCCTCCTCTTCTCACTTCACTTTTCATTTCTCCTCTCCTCCTTTCTATTTTCCTCTCTTCTCTTCTCTCCTCTCCTCCCCCTCCCATCCTTTTTTATCCTCTGCTCTTTCCACCTCTTCTTTCCTCCTCTCCCCTCTTGTCTTCTTTCCTCCCCTCTACCCTCTTCTCCTGTCCTCCCTACTTTCCCTCCTCACCTCCCCTCTCCCCTCCTCTCTTATCTCCCCTCGTTCACCTATTCTTTTATCTTCTCATCTCTTGTCTTCTATCCTCCTCTCTCCTCTTCTCCCCATCCCGTTCTGTTCTCTCTTCCCCTGCCCTCTCCTCTACTCTCCTCTCCATTTCTCTTCTTGTGTTTCCTCCCCTTTCTTTCCCCTCTCTTCCCCCCTCCCATCCTTTCCTTTTCCCTCCTGTCCTCTCCCCTCCTCTTCTTCCTTCACCTCTCCCCTCCTCTTTTCTCCTCTCTTCCTTTTTCTTTTCCTCTCTCCTCTCCCATCCCATCCCATCCTTTTTTTCTCCTCCACTCTTTCCACCTCTTCTCTCCTCCTCTCGTCTTCTTTCCTCCCCTTTACCATCTTCTCCTGTCCTCCCCACTTTCCACCTCTCTTCTCCTTCCTCCTCTCTTCACTACTCTCTCTCACCCAATCTTTTCTCTTCTCCCCTCTTGTCTTCTCTCCTCCTCTCTCCTCTTCTCCCCATCCTGTTTTCTTCTCTATTCCCCTGCCCTCCCCCCTCCTTTTCTCTATTTCCTCCTCTTTCTTATCCTCTCTCTTCTCCCCTCCCATCCTTAAATTTTCCATCTTGTCCTCACCCCTCCTCTTCTCTCTTCACCTCTCTCCTCCTCTTTTTCCCTCTCCTCCTTTTTCTTTTCCTGTCTTCTCTCCTCCCCCTCCCATCCCTTTTTCTCCTCCGCTCTTTCCACCTCTTCTCTCTTCTTCCCTCTTGTCTTCTTTCCTCCCTGTTACGGACCTCAGCGTAAAAAGGGTTAAAACCGTTTAGGAGATCTTCCCCTTCCAGAGCTACAGGCACAGCTACTTGCAGGACACCAAACTCCCGAACTGGATACAAAATAGCACTCCAACCTGGAACCTCACAAATATCTGCTAGCAGACGAACAGGAAAAGCATACATCAGCTTACACTCCTAGCAATCAGTCTCCAACAGCATACAGTGAATCCCCCCAAGAACGAGACAAGGCTCCGTGTTGAAGGTCAAGCAGTGGTCTGTTTATTAAGGGCTACCTGCCCCTGTATTTATGCAGGTCTCCCACCTGGTGCACATTCCCCTAGGGGACCAAATGGAAGACTGTGACACAGGCAGACATGTATCACATTACAGACTCACAGAAGCAAAACATCCCCAGATAGCTCAGGTCTGCTCATTAACATGTTTATCAATAGTGTCAGACCCAACCAACACACTGTCCCACTCTAGACAAAAGCACTCAGTTAATCAGTAGACATTCCTCAGGAGGGGGCTGCTGGAAACAACCCCCCCCCCCATCTCTCTGCAGCTAATACACATTGAATTAGCAGACACAGTGTCTCTCCTATTTCCTGGACGCCCAAATTAGGGGTTGCACTTCCTGTGCCTTACAGTGTATAGAAATAAGATAGATCTCCATATTTCCTGAGAGATATGGGTAATGCATATACTGTCCCATTTGAAATAGTCCAAACCATATTCACAGTGTACACCACCCTCCCGGTCACCCTGCATCCATAAAAGATGCAGGGTGACTTAAACATAAGAAAGCCACACAAGGCTGGACATGGTGCCTCCCAACCTCTTTAAAGGAATCTGGGGTCCACAACCCCCATGCCCAAAGTGACTCCTGTCACATTTCTCCCCTTTTCCAAATAGACTAACAGGGTATCTGACCTTCTGCCGGTCAGTGCCCTTGTTAGTCCAGCAGCCCACCCACAAAACAGAAACAGCAGTACAGCCCACCCAAAATAACTGGTCACTACACCTGGGTAGAGGAGAAGCTTGTCCATGTCCAGGTGCCTCACCACGGCTGTTTAGGGGACTGGTAGGCTGCCTTGGTGGGTTGCTGAGTGGGCAGAGACCAGCGGTACTCTGTCCTGGTGCCAGCACTACCACTGGAGTAGTCTGGTTGGAGCCTGGTGGCTGGATACTGACTGTCTCCCCCTTGGATACACAGCTCTGTCGTGGGGGGGTAGGACCGACCATCCCTACCCCCTGTGTGGTAAGTGCAGAGACCACGGTCCCATCTGCACCGGTGGGGGGCTTACAGTCTCCCCCTGGTACATTAAACTGCTGCTGGGGAGAGGGGGTAACAAGCTCCTCTCCCGATAGAACACTCTGCCCATTAATGATCCGCTGCTGGGGAGAGGTGGTAACAATCTCCTCTCCCATACATACTTCCAGTCTTTGCGGAGGGAGACCGACTGTCTCTCCTCCCAATACAGAGTTCTGCTGCTGGGGAAAGGAGACTGGGCTCTCTATTCCCTGCTGGATACTCTGCTGCTGGAGACTGGGCTCCCAATTCCCGGCATATCACACTGCCGCTGGGGAATGGAGACTGGGCTCCCAATTCCCAAAAAATCACACTGCCGCTGGGAAGGGAGGACACTGCTCTCCTCTCCCTGGACTTCCCACTGCTTTTCTGGCATATCACTCTGCTGCTGGGGGGCAGGCACAACTACCTCTGCCCCCTGTAACTCAGCCAGCTGCTGGGGAAGGAGGACGCTGCTCTCCTCTCCCTGTACTTCACACTGCCTTCCTGGCATATCACTTTGCTGCTGGGGGGCAGGAACAACTACCTCTGCCCCCTGTAACTCAGCCTGCCGCTGGGGAATGGAGACTGGGCTCCCAATTCCCTGCAGGACCGGTGGAGAGACCTCGGTCCCATCTCTACTGGCCACCTGGGGTTCTTCCCAGTAAAACTTTACCATCTCGTCCCCTCTGAATGGGTCTGGCTCTGGGTCTGTCCTGCTGCTCTCCTGCTGAGCCTTCTCATAGTATTGGAACAGCTGCTGGTAGCCCTGTTCTAGCTCCATCTCCCGGGTCACCAGGTGGACCAGGTCTTGCTCAATTTCGTGAGTGTCGTCCCAGTCATACCTGCTCTCCCTCCACTCCAAGAGATCACTGAACCGGGCTTGTGTAGGGCTCCCAAATTCTAGCTCTGAAAAAGACTCCCATAACAAGCCAGGGCCATCAAACTCCTCTCCCTCTGGCTTGTCATGCTCGGCTGTCCAGGGCAGGTACTGTGCCCCATACCACCAGAGCGCCTGGTAGGCATCCTCCAGCCACATCTCCTGCCATACCCGGAGCTCCAATTCCTTTACCCATTCCTCCAAGGGCTGCTCTCCCAGGAAGGGCATCTGCAGGGCTAGTCGCTTCTGCAGTCGCTGATCTTCCTTGGGGAGTCTCTCGCCCCGCTGGTATTCCATCATACCCAGTGCCTGGTACCAGATGCCTTTGTGGACTGCATCTCGGTCATCCATGGCACCCTCATCGAACTCCACTGCTGGTTCCATGCTGGTGCTGTCAGGGTCGCTGTACTGGGACATGCGTTGCCCTCAATTGTAAAATCCAGAGCAATGGTGTCTCCTGTAGCTGTCCTTCTGGCTGTAGGAACGATCCTGCTGCTTGCCACCAATTGTTACTAACCGTTTCAGCAGACAAGGGGTTAAAATCCGTTTAGGCGATATGCCCCTTTCTGAGAGACAGGCACAGCTACTTGCAGGACATCAAACTCCCGAACTGGATACAAAATAGCACTCCAACCTGGAACCTCACGAATAGCTGCTAGCAGACGAACAGGAAAAGCATACATCAGCTTACACTCCTAGCAATCAGTCTCCAACAGCATACAGTGAATCCCCCCAAGAACGAGACAAGGCTCCATGTTGAGGGTCAAGCAGTGGTCTGTTTATTGAGGGCTACCTGCCCCTGTATTTATGCAGGTCTCCCACCTGGTGCACACTCCCCTAGGGGACCAAATGGAAGACTGTGACACAGGCAGCCATGTATCACATTACAGACTCACAGAAGCAAAACATCCCCAGATAGCTCAGGTCTGCTCATTAACATGTTTATCAATAGTGTCAGACCCAACCAACACACTGTCCCACTCTAGACAAAAGCACTCAGTTAATCAGTAGACATTCCTCAGGAGGGGGCTGCTGGAAACAATCCCCCCCCCCCCATCTCTCTGCAGCTAATACACATTGAATTAGCAGACACGGTGTCTCTCCTATTTCCTGGACGCCCAAATTAGGGGTTGCACTTCCTGTGCCTTACAGTGTATAGGAATAAGATAGATCTCCATATTTCCTGAGAGATATGGGTAATGCATATACTGTCCCATTTGAAATAGTCCAAACCATATTCTCAGTGCACACCACCCTCCCGGTCACCCTGCATCCATAAAAGATAAGAAAGCCACACAAGGCTGGACATGGTGCCTCCCAACCTCTTTAAAGGAATCTGGGGTCCACAACCCCCATGCCCAAAGTGACTCCTGTCACACTCCCCTCTACCCTCTTCTCCTGTCCTCCCCACTTTCCACCTCTCCTCCCTCCTCTCTTCTCTCCTCTTTCTCACCTACTCTTTTCCATTCTCCTCTCTTGTCTTCTCTCCTCCTCTCTCCTCTTCTCCCCATCCTGTTTTCTTCTCTCTTCCCCTGCCCTCTCCCCTTTCCCTTCCTCTTCTCTATTTTCCTCCTCTTTCTTATCCTCTCTCTTCTCCCCTTCCGTCCTTTCCTTTTCCCTCTTGTCCTCTCCCCTCCTCTTTTCTCTTCACCTCTATCTTCCTCTTTTTTCCTCTCCTTTCTCTTTTCCTGGCTCCTCTTCTCCCCCCCCTCCCATCCTTTTTTCTCCTCCGCTCTTTCCACCTCCTCTTCTCCCCTTTTGTCTTATTTCCTCCCCTCTACCCTCTTCTCCTGTCCTCCCCACTTTCCACCTCTCCTCTCCTCCCTTCTCTCTTCTCTCCTCTTTCTCACCTACTCTTTTCTCTTCTCCCCTCTTGTCTTCTCTCCTCCTCTTCTCCCCATCCTGTTTTCCTCTCACTTCCCCTCCCCTCCCCTCCCCTCCCCCCTCTTCTTCTCTATTTTCCTCCTCTTTCTTATCCTCTCTTCTCCCCTCCCGTCCTTTGCTTTTCCCTCTTGTCCTCACCCCTCCTCTTCTCTCTTCATCTCGCTCCTCCTCTTTTTTCCTCTCCTCCTTTCTCTTTTCCTGTCTTCTGTCCTCCCCTCGACCCTCTTCTCCTGTCCTCCCCACTTTCCACCTCTCCTCTCATCCCTCCTCTCTCTCTCTTACTCTTCTCTTCTCTCTTCCTCTTTTCTCTTCTCCTGTTTTTTTTTTCTCTTCATCTGCCCCCTCCCCTCCTCTTCCCTCTTTCCCTCCTCTTTCTTATCTTCTCTTTTCTCCCTTCCCATCCCTTCATTTTCCGTCTTGTCCTCTCCCCTCCTCTTCTCTCTTTACCTCTCTCCTCCTATTTTTTCTTCTCCTCCTTTCTCTTTTCCTCTCTCCTCTCCACCCCCCTCCCATCCTTTTTTCTCCTCCGCTCTTTCCACCTTTTCTCTCCGCCTCTCCCCTGTTGTCTTCTTTCCTCCCCTCTTCTCCTGTCCTCCACACTTTCCTCTTCTCCTCCCCTCCCCTCTCCTCTTCTTCTGTCCTCCCCACTTTCCTCTCCTCCCCTCTCCTCTTCTCTTCTAGTAAACAGTTTTCCATAAAGCTCCTTAACATAAACTCCCATGACTTGCATTTTCTTACCTGGATGTATTTGGGGCGACATTCACAGCCTGAGCATCCCTTAAAAACACAACATATTGGTGGTCCTTTGTCCTCCTTCTCCGGCAGGGCCAGCGCTGAGATGGACGCCACCAATAACCCAACAAGCAGGAGAGTCCACAGCCACCTCATTGTTAGGTGTGATGGGTGGAAAGATGATCGCCAACGTTCTATTACACGGTGCGCTCAGTCCGCTCCCAGCAGAGGAGATCAGAGCCGCACACAACTCCCGCACTTTATATCAGAAACTGCAACCTGTAATTATGGCAATAATATATTTCTATATTTTATAATGAGCTGTGAGAGAGATTAATAATCTGTGACATGACATATTCATTATAATTTCCTGAAAAGCAGACAGACCGGATCTCAGTACAAGTCAGAGAAAAGTCAGTGGGGAGACTGGGGGGGAGAGGATGAAAACACTCACCTAGAATATTTATTACAAATAGACCTCATGCACACGGGGCGTTGTTACAGCGGCTGTTTTTGGCGTCAGACGTTTTTTTCTGCAGCCAGTGAACTCCCCAGCATGTTCTCCTATGTCTCCCCAGCATGTTCTCCTATGTCTCCCCAGCATGTTCTCCTATGTCTCCCCAGCATGTTCTCCTATGTCTCCCCCAGCATGTTCTCCTATATCTCCCCGGCATGTTCTCCTATGTCTCCCTAGCATGTTCTCCTTTGTCTCCCCAGCATGTTCTTCTATGTCTCCCCAGCATATTCTCCTGTGTCTCCCTGGCATGTTCTCCTATGTCTCCCCGGCATGTTCTCCTATGTCTCCCCGGCATGTTCTGCTATGTCTCCCCGGCATGTTCTCCTATGTCTCCCTGGCATGTTCTCCTGTGTCTCCCTTGCATGTTCTCCTGTGTCTCCCTGGCATGTTCTCCTATGTCTCCCCAGCATGTTCTCCTATGTCTCCCCAGCATGTTCTCCTGTGTCTCCCTGGCATGTTCTCCTATGTCTCCCCGGCATGTTCTCCTATGTCTCCCCGGCATGTTCTCCTATGTCTCCCCGGCATGTTCTCCTATGTCCCCCCAGCATGTTCTCCTATGTCTCCCCAGCATGTTCTCCTATGTCTCCCCAGCATGTTCTCCTATGTCTCCCCAGCATGTTCTCCTATGTCTCCCCAGCATGTTCTCCAATGTCTCCCCAGCATGTTCTCCTATGTCTCCCCGGCATGTTCTCCTATGTCTCCCCGGCATGTTCTCCTATGTCCCCCCAGCATGTTCTCCTATGTCTCCCCAGCATGTTCTCCTATGTCTCCCCAGCATGTTCTCCTATGTCTCCCCCAGCATGTTCTCCTATGTCTCCCCAGCATGTTCTCCTATGTCTCCCTGGCATGTTCTCCTATTTCTCCCCAGCATGTTCTCCTATTTCTCCCCAGCATGTTCTCCTTTGTCTCCCCAGCATGTTCTTCTATGTCTCCCTGGCATGTTCTCCTGTGTCTCCCTGGCATGTTCTCCTATGTCTCCCCGGCATGTTCTCCTGTGTCTCCCCGGGAAGTTCTCCTATGTCTCCCCGGCATGTTCTCCTATGTCTCCCCGGCATGTTCTCCTATGTCTCCCCAGCATGTTCTCCTATGTCTCCCCAGCATGTTCTCCTATGTCCCCCCAGCATGTTCTCCTATGTCTCCCCAGCATGTTCTCCTATGTCTCCCCAGCATGTTCTCCTATGTCTCCCCGGCATGTTCTCCTATGTCCCCCCGGCATGTTCTCCTATGTCTCCCCGGCATGTTCTCCTATGTCTCCCCAGCATGTTCTCCTATGTCTCCCCGGCATGTTCTCCTATGTCTCCCCAGCATGTTCTCCTATGTCTCCCCAGCATGTTCTCCTATGTCCCCCCAGCATGTTCTCCTATGTCTCCCCAGCATGTTCTCCTATGTCTCCCCAGCATGTTCTCCTATGTCTCCCCGGCATGTTCTCCTATGTCCCCCCGGCATGTTCTCCTATGTCTCCCCGGCATGTTCTCCTATGTCTCCCCGGCATGTTCTCCTATGTCTCCCCAGCATGTTCTCCTATGTCTCCCCAGAATGTTCTCCTATGTCTCCCCAGCATGTTCTCCTATGTCTCCCCAGCATATTCTCCTATGTCTCCCCAGCATGTTCTCCTATGTCTCCCCGGCATGTTCTCCTATGTCTCCCCAGCATGTTCTCCTATGTCTCCCCTCCATGTTCTCCTATGTCTCCCCAGAATGTTCTCCTATGTCTCCCCAGCATGTTCTCCTATGTCTCCCCAGCATGTTCTCCTATGTCTCCCCAGCATGTTCTCCTATGTCTCCCTCCATGTTCTCCTATGTCTCCCCAGAATGTTCTCCTATGTCTCCCCATCATGTTCTCCTATGTCTCCCCGGCATGTTCTCCTATGTCTCCCCAGCATGTTCTCCTATGTCTCCCCAGCATGTTCTCCTATGTCTCCCCCCAGCATGTTCTCCTATCTCTCCCTTGTATGTTTTCCTATGTCTCCTCGGCAGAGATGTATAGTAACTAATTAGAACTACTTCACTACTGTACTTAAGTACGGAAAGGCGGTATCTGTACTTTCCTAGAGTAGAATATTTTTCTCCTACTTCCACTTTTACTTCACTACATTTTTTTGATGATTTCAATACTTCTACTCTGATATTTTTTTTTTGTGCTGCATAGATACTCGTTACAATTATAAAAATTACCACTGCCAGAACAGTAGATGGCAGGTTTCATGAAGTTCAAAAAAATGTGTATAATGTCATGTGTAAATCAGCGCATACGAAAATAAATGCTACTGATTTTGCTTTTTTCACTGGAAGTTGAGAGCACAGGTTTTGCAGTTTTGTTTCACTGGAAGTCTATTTGGATATTATTTTGCACTTACCTTCATCCGCCGGGTAAGGGGGAAATCCACAAGGTGGTGGGAGTCTGCACCTATTATTTGGAATAGCACCTGTTTGATTCCTGCACCTTTGAAAATATATTCATCTTGTTTTGTCACATATATATGGTATTATGGCATTATATATATATGGACTTTTTATTGACTTTGATTTCATACACTCTTCCTTTATTTCATTATTGGAATATATTGTTGTATATCACATTGGTTTATATTAGGGATGATCGAACGGTTCGGGTCAACCATCGGTTCGACCCGAACATTGACTGTTCGAAATTCGGCCGAATTCCGAACTTTTTGCCCAAAAAGTTTGGAATTCGGCAACCAGAACCGACCAAAATGCAATGGTACAGGAAATGGGCTTTAAAAGCCCGTGATTGGACCAGAACCATTAGTAAAAGCCAATTGAGGGGGCAGGAGAATGCTAGGAATGTGATTGGAGTGACTAGGGGGTCCACAGGCCAATCATTAGTGAATACGCCCCCCAGTATATAAGATAGCTCCGCCAAATTCCTAGCATTGTAATACAGGGACATGGAAGAGAATGGAAGCAGTTCTGTTACTTCTGCTTCAAAGTGTCATTTAGCAATTATTAGTGACAGGAAAGGGATATCTAGTGTAGTTAGGGTGCTTTTTTACACTTTATTTAGATGCAAAAATTAAGTTTCTGTAGGGAAAGTGTTAAGTGTAAGGGGACTGTAGTGTAGTGTAGGGTTAACTGACTCTGACTGCTATGGAAGGGTGACAAAACCCTTCCATGTCAGGGTGACCGCTATAGAGAAAAGATTGTTTCTCTTAGGTCACTTATAGAACAGGAATATGGCTTCTCGCCGGCCAGCTTGCTTTTTGGCTGCAGGCGTTTACAGGGCTTTTTTGAGGACAAGTTTGGAGTCAGGCATGACATCTGAACTTGTGTATAGGGGTATATATACACACATACTTATATGTATATATACGCTACATATATATAGGTGTGATAGTAGCAGAAATCTATGCTTGCACTAATTAAAAAATGAACACTAATATGGCTCCGCTCCTATCACACCTATATATGTGTAAGTGTAAAAATGCATATAAGTGTGTGTGTGTGTATATACCCCCTATACACAAGTTCAGATGTTTTGCCTGCCTCCAAAGTCCCCAAAAAAATGCCCAAAAAAAACGCCTGCTGAAAACACACACCTGGGCGTTTTTGTAGCTGGCTTTTTTTTGGGGGTATTTTTTGGGTTCTTTGGAGGCAGGCAAAACATCTGAACTTGTGTATAGGGGTATATATACACACATACTTATATGTATATATACACCTACATATATATAGGTGTGATAGTAGCAGAAATCTATGCTTGCGCTAATTAAAAACTGAACACTAATATGGCTCCGCTCCTATCACACCTATATATATGTAGGTGTAAAAATACATATAAGTATGTGTGTATATATACCCCTATACACAAGTTCAGATGTTTTGCCTGCCTCCAAAGAACCCAAAAAATGCCCAAAAAAAAAGCCAGGTACAAAAACGCCCAGGTGTTTGTTTTCAGCAGGCGTTTTTTTGGGCATTTTTTTGGTGGACTTTGGAGGCAGGCAAAACATCTGAACTTGTGTATAGGGGTATATATACACACATACATATATGTATTTTTACACTTACATATATATAGGTGTGATAGGAGCGGAGCCATATTAGTATTCAGTTTTTAATTAGTGCAAGCATAGATTTCTGCTACTATCACACCTATATATATGTAGGGTATATATACATATAAGTATGTGTGTATATATACCCTACACACAAGTTCAGATGTTATGCCTGACTCCAAACTTGTCCTCAAAAAAGCCCTGTAAACGCCTGCAGCCAAAAAGTAAGCTGGCCGGCGAGAAGCCATATCCCTGTTCTGAAAGTGACCTAATACAAACAATCCTTTTTTTTATGGTTCTGGACATGCTACAGAGCTGAAACTTCACAGGTACACTTTTTAAACCCCCCAGAGACTAAATCCAAAGATTTTCTTTTTTTTTTTAAATTTTTTCAATAATTGGCTCTCTATCAATGACAATTTTTAAGAACTTTTTTTGTGTGATTAATAGTCTCTGGGGCATGACCCAGAACCCTAGGCACTTTTTAGGGGCATTTATTGGGTTTTAGGGCTTTAAAATGGTGTTTTTTGATTACCGAAGTTCGGGTCCCATTGATTTCAATGGGGTTCTGAAATCCGGGCCGAACTTTCGGGAGGTTCGGGTGTTCTGGCCGAACCGAACTTTTCAAAAGTTCGATCATCCCTACTGATAGCCAGTGGCCATGCATAATGGTGGTCAATGTGCCCCCCATATGCTGGCGGTCAGTGTGCCCCATGTATGCTGGTGGCAAATGTGCCCCCTGTGTGCTGGTGGTCAGTGTGCCTCCTGTATGCTGGCGGTCAGTGTGCCCCTGTATGCTGGTGGCAAATGTGCCCCCTGTGTGCTGGTGGTCAGTGTGCCCCCTGTGTGCTGGTGGTCAGTGTGCCCCCTGTATGCTGGTGGTCAGTGTGCCCCCTGTATGCTGGTGGTCAGTGTGCCCCCTGTATGCTGGTGGTCAGTGTGCCCCTTGTATGCTGGTGGTCAGTGTGCCCCCTGTATGCTAGCGGTCAGTGTGCCCCCTGTATGCTAGCGGTCAGTGTGCCCCCTGTTTGCTGGTGGTCAGTGTGCCCCCTGTATACTTGTGGTCAGTGAGCCCCCTGTATGCTAGCGGTCAGTGTGCCCCCTGTATGCTAGCGGTCAGTGTGCCCCCTGTATGCTGGTGGTCAGTGTGCCCCCTGTATGCGGCTGGTCAGTGTGCCCCCTGTATGCTGGTGGTCAGTGTGCCCCCTGTATGCTGGTGGTCAGTGTGCCCCTTGTATGCTGGTGGTCAGTGTGCCCCCTGTATGCTAGCGGTCAGTGTGCCCCCTGTATGCTAGCGGTCAGTGTGCCCCCTGTATGCTGGTGGTCAGTGTGCCCCCTGTATGCTGGTGGTCAGTGTGCCCCCTGTATGCTGGTAATCAGTGTGCCCCTGTATTATGGTGGTCAGTGTTTTGTTTCCCCTAGTGGGATTTCATGTGTCACTAATTGTCCTCACTGTGGTATCGCAGATAACTCAGCTTTCACTTACTCTCCATCAATTTAAGTGGTTTAAGATGTGTGTAATTACATCACCTGACCATTGTTAGATGGTTCACCTACAAATACTTGCCGATCCCTGCGATCTCACAGTGTGGTTATGAGTAAGCGACTAGCAATGTCGTGAAATGCGTCAACTTGACACGTCTGCCTGTACACTGTCTGTCCATTTGATTTGAGGAATAAAGAAAACTTTTTTGATTTCAACAAAAACAACAACCTGAGTGCGGTCTTACATTTTGAATTTCCCATGCCTCTGGACGACGGATCTGACCTGCACCAGGTCTGAGACATACACCTGAGCGGCTTTACCCTTTTGTCTCCTATTATCTCCGTGATTTTCAGCCAGCCCGGTGAGTCTCCTTTGAACTTTTCTTTTATTTCTTTCCTCAGTTATATTTGGACTTTACATACAGACAGACAATGATACATATATGGCAGATACGGATCAGCCCTCCACCAGTCGTACGCTCAGACAACTCAGTAACAATCCGCTTAGACAAGACGCACAAGCCACTTTAAAAAGTGTAAAAGATGATATCTCTTGTTCAGTCAAAACCAACTTTCATAGGTTGGAGAAATTAATGACTAAGTAGGTGAAAGCCTACTGGGAGAAAACTACCCTCAATTAATATATTGACGTTGCACGGATCCCCAGAGGTCTCCGCATTAAAAAATTCCCAACTTTTGAACTATACAATGACGATTTAAAACAACAATGGACTGACGCTCTTTCCAAGTGTTCATTTGATCTAATGAAGTTAATAGTCAACTCTAAATCTTCAGAGTTGGACAAACTGCAGGATGACATTTCTACACTACAAGCAGAACTTTTACCGTTTAAAGAAACACCATTGTTTGCAGATCTTGACCAACATCTAAATGAAAATATCAATAAATTGGAAACCGATATCATCAAGGGAAAACAGGAGAAACTACTTAGAGATGAGATTGACTATGCCACTAAAAATGTTTATACATGGAAAAAGGCCAATTCTTGGAACCGTCAACACTCTAAGAAAAGAGTCAGTTTCTCAGACCCTGAGACTTGTGCTACGGATACGTCAATGGTTCCCACATCGGACACTTCAATTGAATACCACACAGACATCTCGATCTGACAACATTTCTAGCACCTCTTCAGTGCCAAAAAACGCGTCTGTCAAGGGGGGCAGGAGATACACCAAGAAAAAAGGAAAAAAACTACAAGGAGAGGAGGAAGGAAACATCACGGGGCACATAGATGGTCAATACCGCCTCAGAGCTCATCAGAAATAGGGACTAATGATCTAAATATTAATCCAGCTTTTGCTACCAGCAATGTTATTAATCAATCTAAAAGATCCCTGACAACCGATGACATCAGCCTCCTCTCAAAAGGTTTAAATTTTTGTCCACATACCCATTTTGACCCGTTTGCAACAATCTTAAATGTCAACAAGTTTATCCGAAACTTGACTTTAATAAGACACTTTCACAATGCAACAGACACATCGCCCAATGATCAGGATCAAATCATTTATAAAGATTTCGATAAACCTACGTTAACATTCTGAGAGTCATGCGCCGTTATGGAGCTAGAGGATTTAGCCATAGAAAATGAGGATTCCACACAAGAAAATGAAGAGGAAGGATGTAAAAAGATATCTTTTTCCACTTTTTCTAATTTTTATCCTATAAAATCAAGATCATCGAACATGGATTTATTCCAAAAACTAGTGGAAAGAGACGTTTTTAATTTGGCAACAAATATACCATCTTCTGTATCTAAGTCTTTAGATAACCTTACCACCAAAGAGAGAGCCTCACTTAAGTCTTTAAAAGAAGATACATCAATCATAATTAGGAACGCTGATAAGGGGGGAGCAGTGGTTGTGCTTGACAGTGAGGTTTACAAACAGGAGGCACTCAGACAACTTGGAGACCAGTACACCTATCAACCATTTAAAAGTGATCCTACCAACAAATACAGAACAGAGCTTCTGTGTTTAGTGGATAGGGGCATAGCTCTAGGTGCTTTATCCGGCAAGGAGGCTGAAAAACTGATCCCTGATTTTCCCATCATACCCATATTCCACCATCTCCCCAAGGTCCACAAAGGTTTGGACCCTATTTTGGGTAGACCCATTGTCTCGGGCATTGGGTTCCTTTGTGAGAGGCTTGGGGAATGGTTGGATGGACAGTTACAAGACTTAGTTTTACAACTTCCGAGTTATCTTAGAGACACAAAAAATCTTCTTAACATCATGGATACATTTGTATGGTCAGAGGAACTGGCTTGGATTACATGTGATGTAGCCAGCCTTTATTCCTCAATACCTCACGATCTAGCCATGCAGGCCATTGAAACAAGTCTGAGACAACATACTAATTTGACTATCAGTCTTCAGTCTTACATCTTGGAAGTTTTACAGTTTCTTATAACACATAACTATTTTTCCTTTGATGGCAGTTTCTACCTCCAAAGATGTGGGGCAGCGATGGGGGCTACGTTTTCCCCCTCTCTCGCCAACCTTAAATGGGTTGGTGGGAGAGACCCCACATCTTTGGAGGTAGAAATCCTTACAGAGATCGGATCGCTCTATTTTACCGATATATTGACGATCTGATCTTTGTCTGCCATCGTGATGTGAATTTAGACAATTTTTTGTCGTATCTCAACCATAACTCTTTGAACCTCAAATTCACGGGTCAGAAAAGTTTTGATGATATTGAATTTTTGGATGTCGCCTTGGGCCACTCTGGCAACAAGGTCACATCCAATCTTTATAGAAAACCTTTATCTGGCAATAGCCTATTACATGCTAAATCCAGTCATCCACTGCACACGATAAAAGGTATACCCGTTGGACAGTTTTTAAGGCTGCGCAGAATTTGCAGTAATGTGTCTGATTTCAAAAAGGAAGCATCTTCACTATATTCTCGGTTCCTTGAAAGGGGATATCCCCATTGGATGCGTGATAGAGCCTATTATATAGCCTTGAATAAAAATTGCGCTGACCTCCTATGCTTAGAGGGTCCACGCGAGTGTTCAAACACGAATAAACACACTGCTAGTGGTAGTATTCTTGATACCGGCAACTGCAATGCATCTACTAACAAATATAGACATAAGAACAAGGAGATTAACAAAAATAAAAATACATTTCCGTCTGTCACATTATCCCTGCCTTATAGCCTAGAGTTCAACAAAGTTAAAAAGATAATTCAGAAGCATTTACCAATTTTGAACTCGGATGACATTTGTGCTGACATCTTGAATGATGGAGTTAACATAGTGGCCAAAAGGGCAGTTACTCTAGGAAACTCTTTGTCACCCAGTTTATATACATCTAAAAAGCAAACTATATCTAGAACCTGGCTACATTGCAGGGGTAACTTTAAATGTGGCATGACGGATTGTGTAACCTGTCCCCATATTATTCAAAGAGATAATTTTACTTCTACTTATAATAATAAAATTTATAATATACATAAATTCTTTAACTGTAACACTCAATATTTGATTTACCTCATTACGTGCAAAACATGCTCCATACAATACGTTGGTAGAACTACCCGTAAGCTCAAAGAGCACTTTAGAGAGCATCTCAGCGATATACAGTGGGTACGGAAAGTATCCAGACCCCCTTAAATTTTTCACTCTTTGTTATATTGCAGCCATTTGCTAAAATCATTTAGGTTCATTCTTCTTCCTCATGAATGTACACATAGCACCCCATACTGACAGAAAAACACAGGATTGTTGACATTGTTGCAGATTTATTAAAAAAGAAAAACTGAAATATCACATGGTCCTAAGTATTCAGACCCTTTGCTCAGTATTTAGTAGAAGCCCCCTTTTGATCTAATACAGCCAGGAGTCTTTTTGGGAAAGATGCAACAAGTCTTTCACACCTGGATTTGGGGATCCTCTGCCATTCCTCCTTGCAGATCCTCTCCAGTTCTGTCAGGTTGGATGGTAAACGTTGGTGGACAGCCATTTTTAGGTCTCTCCAGAGATGCTCAATTGGGTTTAAGTCAGGGCTCTGGCTGGGCCATTCAAGAACAGTCACGGAGTTGTTGTGAACCCACTCCTTCGTTATTTTAGCTGTTGCTTAGGGTCATTGTCTTGTTGGAAGGTAAACCTTCGGCCCAGTCTGAGGTCCAGAGCACTCTGGAGAAGGTTTTTGTCCAGGATATCCCTGTACTTGGCCGCATTCATCTTTCCCTCGATTGCAACCAGTCGTCCTGTCCCTGCAGCTGAAAAACACCCCCACAGCATGATGCTGCCACCACCATGCTTCACTGTTGGGACTGTATTGGACAGGTGATGAGCAGTGCCTGGTTTTCTCCACACATACCGCTTAGAATTAAGGCCAAAAAGTTCTATTTTGGTCTCATCAGACCAGAGAATCTTATTTCTCACCATCTTGGAGTCCTTCAGGTGTTTTTTAGCAAGCTCCATGCGGGCTTTCATGTGTCTTACACTGAGGAGAGGCTTCCGTCGGGCCACTCTGCCATAAAGCCCCGACTGGTGGAGGGCTGCAGTGATGGTTGACTTTCTACAACTTTCTCCCATCTCCTGACTGCATCTCTGGAGCTCAGCCACAGTGATCTTTGGGTTCTTCTTTACCTCTCTCACCAAGGCTCTTCTCCCCCGATAGCTCAGTTTGGCCAGACGGCCAGCTCTAGGAAGGGTTCTGGTCGTCCCAAACGTCTTCCATTTGAGGATTATGGAGGCCACTGTGCTCTTAGGAGCCTTAAGTGCAGCAGAAATCTTTTTGTAACCTTGGCCAGATCTGTGCCTTGCCACAATTCTGTCTCTGAGCTCTTCAGGCAGTTCCTTTGACCTCATGATTCTCATTTGCTCTGACATGCATTGTGATCTGGAAGGTCTTATATAGACAGGTGTGTGGCTTTCCTAATCAAGTCCAATCAGTATAATCAAACACAGCTGGACTCAAATGAAGGTGTAGAACCATCTCAAGGATGATCAGAAGAAATGGAAAGCACCTGAGTTAAATATATGAGTGTCACAGCAAAGGGTCTGAATACTTAGGACCATGTGATATTTCAGTTTTTCTTTTTTAATAAATCTGCAACAATGTCAACAATTCTGTGTTTTTCTGTCAGTATGGGGTGCTATGTGTACATTCATGAGGAAGAAGAATGAACCTAAATGATTTTAGCAAATGGCTGAAATATAACAAAGAGTGAAAAATGTAAGGGGGTCTGAATACTTTCCGTACCCACTGTACGTACCCTCAAGTCCACCAACGTAGCGCGACACTTTAACAGTGCACATGGGGGCGATACATCGCTGGTACAAGTCCAGATCACAGACCACATCACTAGACCCACCAGAGGTGGTGATGTGTTTCGACTGCTTTGTAAGAAGGAGGTTCTGTGGACTTTTAGGCTCCATACTCGTATGCCATATGGCCTCAATTGGGACTGGGATGTCACTCATTTTTATGAGTGATATTCCTATGGATAGCCACAGTTCACCCTTCTTACATTGTACAAATAGTCGTAATATATCATAATGTATCATAAATATTATACATATTTTATCAGCATTTTCTGATATATTTTTTTACATATAAAAATAATTTTTCTTTTGATGTATATTTTTCCAATACTCTATATTGGTTGGGGCTTTACTAGTAAGTTCATCTTTTTCCATATATCAACGTAAAAAGTCCTTACCATCCGCTCTGGTGTTGATTTCATTGCATCTATGTTGACAGACTTTTTTCTGCCTGTGTATGTTACCATGGTTTTGACTTATGATGTCTGTGGGGATATTTCCATACTAATCTCTTGTCTATGGGCTGGTTTTTATGGGAATGTTTGTGCTATCTGCCTTTCATTCATTGTTCCATCACAGCCTTACCTTATTTTGTCACTGAGCGTGCTATTCCATTTTTATTTTTATGAAGTACTGGGAGGAGGGTTTTCATCCGTCTTTCTTTTTGGTTTTGATCTCATTCGTCATTAGTCCTTTTAATGTTATGGATTTATGATACATTTATGACCATTTATTCATGCCATGGTATATATACATATATATTTTTTCTGGTGTTGCAATACATGCCGTTATTTGTTATATATGTAGGTACCTGTTGTGCATTTTATGCACTTTTAGTGATTATATTGACTTATTTGCACATCATAACAAAAAGCAACTTTTTGGATGTTTGTATTTATAAACTTTTTAGTTGCTGCAACAGATTCCAAATACCTGGCATTAATGTTTATAGTGTATACTTCTTTCAATAGAGATCGTTTCCAAATTTTTGGACATGTTCATGCATATGGAATACCCACATACAGGCTGTATGTTTGAATTATTTTTTGAATCTTTTTGTGGAATCTTTTGCTGTCAGTTTTTCATACAAATATATTTTATAAAAAAATTTTTTTTATATTTATTCCACTTCACTTAGTATTTTGAGATACGTCTTTGCCTAAAGATCATCGCTAACCAATGCTGTTGTTATATATATATATATATATACATAGTGATTGGCTTATTCATTCATTTCATCACTATTATTCTTTATCATTAATCTATATTCTCTACACAATCATTTTATTTATTCATATGGCGATCACTTTCATTATTCACACCATGTATTTCATATATTTCTTATATATTTTTCATCCATTTCTTATCACCGCAGTTGTTTTCACTCTAGTAACAAACCTTCATGTCCTTTTTTATATATATGTATATTTAATTATATACATTCATATACATGTCTGGATGTTGTTGTGTTTTTTTGTTTTTTTGTTCGCTATTTCACTTAAGAAATTTTCCTGCATCTAGACATGTATATATGTGGTTTTATATCTATATTTACATGCATACAGCCTGCCTCTGTGAGATTCCATTATGCATATGTGATTTTATTGATTTTTTCATTTATGTATGTTTCACTATTTTATATTGTTTCCCCTAGTGGGATTTCATGTGTCACTAATTGTCCTCACTGTGGTATCGCAGATAACTCGGCTTTCACTTACTCTCCATTAATTTAAGTGGTTTAAGATGTGTGTAATTACATCACCTGACCATTGTTAGATGGTTCACCTACAAATACTTGCCGATCCCTGCGATCTCACAGTGTGGTTATGAGTAAGCCACTAGCAATGTCGTGAAACACGTCAACCTGACACGTCTGCCTGTACACTGTCTGTCCATTTGATTTGAGGAATAAAGAAAACTTTTTTGATTTCAACAAAAACAACAACCTGAGTGCGGTCTTACATTTTGAATTTCCCATGCCTCTGGACGACGAATCTGACCTGCACCAGGTCTGAGACATACACCTGAGCGGCTTTACCCTTTTGTCTCCGGTCAGTGTGCCCCTGTATGCTGGTGGTCAGTGTGCCCCCCGTATGCTGCTGGTCAGTGTGCCCCTTCTGTGCTGGCGGTCAGTGTGCCCCTGTATGCTGGTGGTCAGTGTGCCCCTTGTATGCTGGTGGTCAGTGTGCCCCTGTATGCTGGTGGTCAGTGTGCCCCATGTATGCTGGCGGTCAGTGTGCCCCCTGTATACTTGTGATCTGTGTGCCCCCTGTATACTTGTGATCTGTGTGCCCCCTGTATACTTGTGGTTAGTGTGCCCCCTGTATACTTGTGGTCAGTGCGCAGGGTGCAGGAGGATGCTACATGCAGAGGGCAGGGCTATTACCTTTTTTTTTTCTTCTGTATGTAATCACAGTATACATGTCCTTTTTATTTGTGTGTGTATGTTTTGTCAGTATATGTGTGGGTGTGAATGATAAAAGTAAAGGGTGCGCTGATAAAATAAAGTAAAGCTGCAAACAAGATACTGTGCCAAGTGTAAATGTGTTAAAAATAATTGGTGCGCTAAACGTGTAAATGAGATTACAATCAAAACTCAATGAATATGATGAAACACAATACAAAAAGTGACAAATCTTGTGTGTTAAAGACCAAAAGCAAATGTCCATCAAATTATATCCACATTGGGATAACCATTGATATGTGTTTCTCGTGAAAACGTTGTGATAATAACGAGGTGCAGGAACCACGTCCCAAACAATGTGACATCCACGTGAGAAAGATCCCCACCACCAGCAGGCTGTACCATAACTGGTGCCATGCATATACCATCACCTGTGCCATGCCTATACCATCACCTGTGCCATGCCTGTGCCATGCCTATACCATCACCTGTGCCATGCCTATACCATCACCTGTGCCATGCCTATACCATCACCTGTGCCATGCCTGTGCCATGCCTATACCATCACCTGTGCCATGCCTGTACCATCACCTGTGCCATGCCTATACCATCACCTGTGCCATGTCTGTGCCATGCCTTTACCATCACCTGTGCCATGCCTGTACCATCACCTGTGCCATGCCTATACCATCACCTGTGCCATGCCTATACCATCACCTGTGCCATGCCTGTTCCATCACCTGTGCCATGCCTATACCATCACCTGTGCCATACCTATACCATCACCTGTGCCATGCCTGTACCATCACCTGTGCCATGCCTATACCATCACCTGTGCCATGGTCATAGACTGCAAACAGGAGATGGAGATGAAGCAGGAACAAGAACAAGCTCCCACAAGAGCTTAGTGATTATTCAAGGGAGTATGAGGAGCATAGCAATCCCTTGTAGCAGATTCCCCCAATAAGATACAGGACTCTGGATTGAGGGTGAAATAGAACGCAAACTGTTTATTCAAACACATGCACAAAGAGATATACACTGTGGGACAATCCCCCTCCCCCTTAGCAGCCAATCCACATACACATATACATCCCATAATAAGTTTATCTTAAGGCAGACAGAAACAATAGAACAATGGAATACAGGCACTTACCAATAACAAACCCCACCCCATCTCACTATCTAGCAAGGGTCTATGAGACACTCCTGCAATATTCTAGTAATCTGAAAAGTCAAACCATTCATCTTCATACATTTCCTGAGAGAGATTGCTGACAAATACAGTCATCGACACAATTCTAATTTTTTTGGCTCTATACACCACCACAATGGCTTTGAAATGAAACAAACAAGATGTGCTTTAACTGCAGACTTTCAGCTTTAATTTGAGGGTATTTACATCCAAATCAGGTGAACGGTGTAGGAATTACAATAGTTTGTATATGTGCCTCCCACTTTTTAAGGGACCAAAAGTAAAGGGACAGATTAACAATCATAAATCAAACTTTCACTTTTTAATACTTGGTTGCAAATCCTTTGCAGTAAATTACAGCCTGAAGTCTGGAACGCATAGACATCACCAGACGCTGGGTTTCATCCCTGGTGATGCTCTGCCAGGCCTCTACTGCAACTGTCTTCAGTTCCTGCTTGTTCTTGGGGCATTTTCCCTTCAGTTTTGTCTTCAGCAAGTGAAATGCATGCTCAATCGGATTCAGGTCAGGTGATTGACTTGGCCATTGTATAACATTCCACTTCTTTCCCTTAAAAAAACTCTTTGGTTGCTTTCGCAGTATGCTTCGGGTCATTGTCCATCTGCACTGTGAAGCGCCGTCCAATGAGTCCTGAAGAATTTGGCTGAATATGAGCAGATAATATTCCCCGAAACACTTCAGAATTCATCCTGCTGCTTTTGTCAGCAGTCACATCATCAGTAAATACAAGAGAACCAGTTCCATTGGCAGCCATACATGCCCACGCCATGACACTACCACCACCATGCTTCACTGATGAGGTGGTATGCTTTGGATCATGAGCAGTTCCTTTCCTTCTCCATACTCTTCTCTTCCCATCACTCTGGTACAAGTTGATCTTGGCCTCATCTGTCCATAGGATGTTGTTCCAGAACTGTGAAGGCTTTTTTAGATGTTGTTTGGCAAACTCTAATCTGGCCTTCCTGTTTTTGAAGCTCACCAATGGTTTACATCTTGTGGTGAACCCTCTGTATTCACTCTGGTGAAGTCTTCTCTTGATTGTTGACTTTGACACACTTACACCTACCTCCTGGAGAGTGTTCTTGATCTGGCCAACTGTTGTGAAGGGTGTTTTCTTCACCAGGGAAAGAATTCTTCAGTCATCCACCTCAGTTGTTTTCCGTGGTCTTCCAGGTCTTTTGGGGTTGCTGAGCTCACCGGTGCATTCTTTCTTTTTAAGGATGTTCCAAACAGTTGATTTGGCCACACCTAATGTTTTTGCTATCTCTTTGATTGGTTTGTTTTGTTTTTTTCAGCCTAATAATGGCTTGCTTCACTGATAGTGACAGCTCTTTGGATCTCATATTGAGAGTTGACAGCAACAGATTCCAAATGCAAATAGCACACTTGAAATTAACTCTGGACCTTTTATCTGCTCCTTGTAAATGGGATAATGAGGGAATAACACACACCTGGCCATGGAACAGCTGAGCAGCCAATTGTCCCATTAATTTTGGTCCTTTAAAAAGTGGGAGGCACATATACAAACTGTTGTAATTCCTACACCGTTCACCTGATTTGGATGTAAATACCCTCAAATTAAAGCTGAAAGTCTGCAGTTACAGCACATCTTGTTTGTTTCATTTCAAATCCATTGTGGTGGTGTATAGAGCCAAAAAGATTAGAATTGTGTCAATGTCCCAATATTTAGGGGCCTGACTGTATTACTGTCCCATCTGAACCATCCAAACCATTCTCTCAGCGTCCCCCAAGTATCTGTCCCTGTCTGTACACCGTCGCATATCTTTCCCCCAAAGGTAGACTAACCAGGTACCAGACCTCCAATCAGTCTGTGCCTGAGTTAGTCAGGTAACAAGTCCCAAAGAGTCAATCCATCATGGCAGCTTCCTTTACAAGGTTTCACATAGTTTGTAAGTTTGTACTGGCAAGGCGCATGAAGCTCTCATAGCCGATCAGTCTGTGGAAGTCTGGTTTGGGCAGGCCAGACTGGGCTTCTTTGTCAACCTGTGTCCCTAATAGACACATGGTGACTTAGACATAAAAGGAGCCTAGGGGGCTGAGAGAGGAATTTTCCAACCTCTCTAAGGTAGGTTGTGTTTCCAATGTCTGCACCCACCCAGTACCCCAAACAAATTGTCTGGAAAACAGCGTTACTCACCCATCCAACCTCTGCCTCTCTCTTGTAGCACATACCCGCTGTTGGGGATAAGCGTAGACTGGCCCTTCTCCCGGGAGTCCTTTCAGCCGCTGGAGAGAAGACAGTGTGGTGGGGCTCACTTGGTCAGGCTGTTGGGGATCTGGGCCAACTGTCCAGCATCCCTGGGGTATACAAGGAAAGACTGTAGTCCCATCCACTACCACAGGAACTCCATCTTTTGTACGTTGAGGACAGAGACCAGCCGCACTCTGCTCTGTTGCCAGCTCTTCTGCTGGGTTGGGGTCAGCGAATACTACACCCAGGACCTGGTTGGGGATCTGCTGTAGAGAGGAGGGATCGCCTACCTCCTCCTCCTAGTATTCCTGCGGGGTAGGTTCGGGATCTGGACCGGCCGTCCAGCATCCCTGTAGGTCTGGTGCAGAGACTGCGGTCCCATCTGCGCCATTGGGGTCAGGGCTGCTGTCTCCCTGTGGTTGGAGAGAAGGATTATATGTCTCCGCTCCCTGGAAGGTACACTGCTGATGGGGAGGAAGGACAATACCTTCAGCTCCCTGTAACACATACTGCCGCTGGGGAAGAAGGACGACACCTTCGGCTCCCTGTGACTCTGTCTGCCGCTGGGGAATAGAACCGACTGTCTCTATTTGCAGTAACTCCTGCTGTAGCTGGGGATCTGGGCCAGCTGCCCAGCCTCCCTGTAGGGCCGGTAAAGAGACCTCGGTCCCATCTCCACCTGCAATCTGTGGGTCTTCCTAGTACCAGTCTATAATGTCTCTCCAACTGAAGAGTTGTAGGTCTGGATCTGCCACCCAGCACTCCGGCTCTGCTCGCAGGGTAGATTGGGGCGGAATGGAACAGAGCAGGTATTGGTAGTCCTGCTCCAGTTCCTACTCCATTATGACCAGATGAATCAGGTCTGACCCCAGGTCGTCCACTCTGGAGAGATCCAGTAGGGCTTCTCTGGTGTCGTGGATTTCCCAGAGCCGACACTCTGCTGGACATCCAAAGTCATTGCTCTCCTAAAAGGCCTCCCACAGTAAGCCCGGGCCATTATAGTCCTCACCTTCCGGCATATTGTCGTCAGCCATCCAGTGGTTGCGCGGATGGCGTACTACTTTAGTGCCCGGTAAGCTTCATCCAGCCATAACTCCTTCCAAATCAGGTCCCACAGCTCCGGCGCCCACTTATCCAGGGGTTGCTTTCCTAGGAAAGATAACCGCAAGGCAACTTATACCTGGAACCGCTGTTCTTCACTGGGAATGTTCTCTCTCCACCTCCGCTGCACATCCTCTAAGGCCTCATACCACAGTTCCTTTCGAGTGGCATCTCTTCAGTTCAGTATGCCTTCCTCTGATACAGGCCCATCCTGTTATGCCAAGTGTTGCTGCAACCGCCAGAGAAACTCCTACTCATATGGGGACGCTGCACGGGTGTTAGCTCACTCCATAAGGTTACCGGTGTCTCCGAGAGCTGCTTCTCCTCGCACTAGGACACCATCCCACCGCTTGCCACCAATGTAACGGATCAACTGCCCCCCCCGACTGGGTACCTCCGTTGATGGATGCTCCGAGTGCTTCCCAAGGGCTCCAAGCACTCTACCAGACACCATAACCACCTCAGACCCCACGAACCGCCGCAGCTTGGTTGGGGTCTCACCGTCTCCTACCCACCCTGGACCTACGACAAGGCTCCAGGTTCCAGTGGGTAAACTTCTCTTTCCCCAGAGATGAAGCAGGAACAGGAACAAGCTCTTACAAGAGCTTAGTGATTATTCAAGGGGGTATGAAGAGCATAGCAATCCCTTGTAGCAGATTCCCCCAATAAGAGAAAGGACTCTAGATTAAGGATAAAGTAGAACTCAAACTGTTTATTCAAACACATGCACAAAGAGATATACACAGTGGGACAATCCCCCTCCCCCTTAGCAGCCAATCCACATACACATATACATCCCATAATAAGTTTATCTTAAGGCAGACAGAAACATTATAACAATGGAATACAGGCACTTACCAATAACAAACCCCACCCCATCTCACTATCTAGCAAGGGTCTATAAGACACTCGTGCAATATTCTAGCAATCTGAAAAGTCAAACCATTCATCTTCATACATTTCCTGAGAGATATTGCTGACAAATATTACTGTCCCATCTGAAGCCATCCAAACCATTCTCTCAGCACCCCCCAACTATCTGTCCCTCACTCCCAGTGACGGTGAACACCGTCACAAAAATGTTCTTACAAACAGTTAACTGCTCAAGATTAGTGGAGGACAGTAAACAGTTAATGGGTCTGTGAAGCTTCTAGCCTGAACCAACAGTAAATTCTCCAAAAAAACAAAAAAAAACCATGCAGCACACACAGAGCTCTGGCTAAATAGAAGCTGAAATGGATAACAGCCATGTGTCCCTGGTCTCTTAAGAATGCCACTGCAGCGTCTTCTTATCAGTGTGTCAGGTAATGTGCAGGTCAGGTAATATGCGGGTCAGGTAATGTGCGGGTCAAGTAATGTGCAGGTCAGGCAATGTGCAGGTCAGGCAATGTGCGGGTCAGGTAATGTGCGGGTCAGGCAATGTGTGGGTCAGGCAATGTGCGGGTCAGGTAATGTGCGGGTCAGGCAATGTGCAGGTTGGTAATAAGCAGGTTGGTAATGTGCGGGTCAGGCAATGTGCGGGTCAGGTAATGTGCGGGTCAGGTAATGTGCGGGTCAGGTAATGTGCGGGTCAGGCAATATGCGGGTCAGGCAATGTGCGGGTCAAGTAATGTGCAGGTCAGGCAATGTGCGGGTCAGGCAATGTGCAGGTCAGGTTAGGCAGATTAAAAAAATTAAGACATGAGACAAGAGGGAGAGGAGGCTGATGGGTAACTTGCACACTGCCTGAACACAGATATGTGGAAGACACTGCAGCCGACCAGCATTACATGTGACAGTGCTTGCTCTTGTTGTGGTCATGCCTTCTTGGGTCTCCCTTCTGGTGCCCCCATTCAGCCCTGCTCCAGCACCTGTTTACAGTCAAATGTGGAGAGGGGTTGGGGGAGGGGGGGTTTATACTGCCTGCTGACTGGCTGTGGATAGAAGGGAGGAGGAGTTCAACATATTGGCCCCGCCCATCCCCGACATCAGAGCTTCGAATTGACATGCGTGTTTGTGCTCTGGGGTGCACACCCTAATCCAATAGGCTGCACACACCAATATCTGTGTCCCTGTTGTGGGGAATGACTCGCCTCCTGTCCCAGTGACACCCAATATTTATTTATTGTTAGAACTATTGTTACTATTTTATCATTGTAACTTTTTTTTATGTTATTCATTTTTTCATATGTCTGATTTGTAGATATGACAGTCTCCTATTGTTACATAATATTCTTAACATTAAGAAATTTGGATTTATTTTTTCAGGTTTTTCTAGTTTTTCAGGTGCAATTAATTAATTCATTGTGTGCCAGCTACTCTTTCAGTGATGATTCAGGGATAATGATGGGAGTTCCGGGTGTGGACTGGGCTGATGGGGAGATATAAGTCAGAACTTTAGTCTGAGATACCAGATCGGCAGAAAACTGCTAAGGATACAATGAAGGATATGAGAGCCATTCTCCTGGTTGGGGCCGCGGTGGCGCTAATGATGACCCACGCCAATTCACAGACAGCGGAGGCTGAAAGGGCAAAACCAAATTCGAAGATAGACGGGACGATGATCGATACGTCCTCTATAAACGAGATGGAATTGGATCGGATGTCAGTCACCATGTGCTGCCGGAGTCGCTTCTGCTCAGGATGTCCATGCCGCAGAACTAACCAAAAGGTATGTATTATGGCAGGAAAAGGAGAGCTGCAATAAAGTTTTTAGTTATTATGATCATCATCCCTATTATTATCAGTATTAGTATTATTATTTATTGTGTAATTATTATTGTTATCATTGTTGTTTTTATTATCAGTATTATAAATAATATTATTTATTATATTATTATTATTTTTCTTCAGTATTATTATTTGTATTTATTGTATCATTATCATTATTATTATTATTATTTATTCATTATTATTATCATCATCATCATCATCACTATTATTATCTTTATTAGTATTATTATTTATTGTGTCATTATTATTATTATTATTTTTATTGTTGTTATTATCAGTATTATAAATATTATTATTTATTATATTATTATTATTAATATTATTATTTATTACATTATTATTATTATTAGCATCATCATCACTATCTATCAGTATTAGTATTATTATTTATTGTATTATTATTATCATTATACTTTTTTTTCAGCAGTATTTTTTGTATTTATTGAATCATTATTATCATTATTATTATTATTATTATTTATTGCATTATTATCATTATCATCACCATCATCATCATCATCACTATTATTATTAGTGTTGTTAGTGTTGTTATTATCAGTATTATAAATATTATTATTTATTGTGTTTTTATTATTATTATTATTATTATTTCTATTTTTGCATTATTATTATTAGCAGCATCATCACTATCTATCAGTATTATTATTATTTATTGTATTATTGTTGTTATAATTTTTTTCAGCGTTATTTGTATTTATTGTATTAATAATATTATATATTTTTTTTATATAATGATTTGTATTTATTATTATTAATTATTGTTATCTTTATACATTTTTTTCAGTGTTGTTTGTATTTATTGTATTAATAATATTATGTAATGATTTGTATTTATTATTATTATTATTATTATTATTAGTATTATTATCATTATTATTCAGGATTTATATAGCACCAACAATATGCACAGTCTAATTTTATTAATAAAGAACATTGAGAAACTTCCCATAATCCTGGGAATTTAAGTGATTGTAAATAGGGATGATCGAACGGTACGGGTCGACCATTGGTTCGACCCGAACATTGACTGTTCGAAATTCGGCCGAATTCCGAACTTTTTGCCCAAAAAGTTTGGAATTCGGCAACCAGAACCGACCAAAATGCAATGGGACAGGAAATGGGCTTTAAAAGCCAGTGATTGGACCAGAACCATTAGTAAAAGCCAATTGAGGGGGCAGGAGAATGCTAGGAATGTGATTGGAGTGACTAGGGGGTCCACAGGCCAATCATTAGTGAATACGCCCCCCAGTAAATAACATAGCTCCGCCAAATTCCTAGCATTGTAATACAGGGACATGGAAGAGAATGGAAGCAGTTCTGTTACTTCTGCTTCAAAAGTGTCATTTAGCAATTATTAGTGTCAGGAAAGGGATATCTAGTGTAGTTAGAGTGCTTTTTTACACTTTATTTAGATGCAAAAATCTAGTTTCTGTAGGGAAAGTGTTAAGTGCCAGGGTGACCGTAATGTAGTGTAGGGTGAACTGACTCTGACTGCTATGGCAGGGTGACAAAACCCTTCCATGTCAGGGTGACCGCTATAGAGAAAAGATTGTTTCTCTTAGGTCACTTTCAGAACAGGGATATGGCTTCTCGCCGGTCAGCCTGCTTTTTGGGTGCAGGCGTTTACAGGGCTTTTTTGAGGACAAGTTTGGAGTCAGGCATGACATCTGAACTTGTGTATAGGGGTATATATACACACATAATTATATGTATATATACATCTAGACATGTATAGGTGTGATAGTAGCAGAAATCTATGCTTGCGCTAATTAAAAAACTTAACACTAATATAGCTTCTCTCCTATCACACCTATATATGTGTAAGTGTATAAATACATATAAGTATGTGTGTATATATACCCCTATACACAAGTTCAGATGTTTTGCCTGCCTCCAAAGACCCCAAAGAAATGCCTGCAACAACACCCCTGGGCGTTTTTTTTTGGCGCTAGCGTTTTTTTGGTAATTTTTTTGGCATCTTTGGAGGCAGGCAAAACATCTGAACTTGTGTATAGGGGTATATATACACACATACTTATATGTATTTTTACACTTACACATATATAGGTGTGATAGGAGCGGAGCCATATTAGTGTTAATTATTTAATTAGCGCAAGCATAGATTTCTGCTACTATCACACCTATATATGTCTAGGTGTATATATACATATAAGTATGTGTGTATATATTCCCCTATACACAAGTTCAGATGTTTTGCCTGCTTCTAAAGACGACCAAAAAAATGCCCAAAAAAACGCTAGCGCCAAAAAAAAAAAACGCCCAGGTGTGTTGTTGCAGGCATTTTTTTGGGGTCTTTGGAGGCAGGCAAAACATCTGAACTTGTGTATAGGGGTATATATACACACATACTTATATGTATTTATACACTTACACATATATAGGTGTGACAGGAGTGGAGCCATATTAGTGTTAAGTTTTTTAATTAGCGCAAGCATAGATTTCTGCTACTTTCACACCTATATATATGTAGGTGTATATATACATATAAGTATGTGTGTATATATACCCCTATACACAAGTTCAGATGTTTTGCCTGCCTCCAAAGACCCCAAAAAATGCCCAAAAAAAAGCCAGCTACAAAAACGTCCAGGTGTGTGTTTGCAACAGGCGTTTTTTTGGGGCATTTTTTTGGGGGTCTTTGGAGGCAGGCAAAACATCTGAACTTGTGTATAGGGGTATATATACACACATACTTATATGTATTTATACACTTACACATATATATAGGTGTGATAGGAGAGAAGCTATATTAGTGTTAAGTTTTTTTATTAGCGCAAGCATAGATTTCTGCTACTATCACACCTATATATATGTAGGTGTATATATACATATAAGTGTGTGTGTATATATACCCCCTATACACAAGTTCAGATGTTTTGCCTTCCTCCAAAGACCCCAAAAAATGCCCAAAAAAACGCTTGCTACTTAACCGGCAAGGTGTGAAAAGAGCGGAGCCATATCCCTGTTCTATAAGTGACCTAATACAAACGATCTTTTTTTTTTCTGGTTCTGGACATGCTACCAGGGCCGGACTGGCTTACCGGGATAGCGGGAAATTTCCCGGCAGGCCGGCTGCCCTGGGGCTGCTATCGGCTATTGAGCTGCTGTGGGATGTTTTTTTTTTTTTTTTTTTCTCACAAGAGCAGCGGCCGGGTGCCACCCACTTCATTAGAACTGGTGCCTGGTGTAGTCTTATGCTTTGCAGTGCAGCCACGCCTCTTTTTGTCAGCTGGCTGAGTCGGGGCTTTCACAGAGCTCCAGTACAGGTGGGCGGAGCTAGAAGAAGTTACACAGACAGCAGTCCCGACTCCCTATCACTGCTTCCTGCCCAGCACATATCTCTCCCTAAATGAAGATCTGAGAGGACAGATGGCAGCCTTCATCTTCTCCCCGTGAGTCCCGACCTTCTCTGCCTTCTACCCTGTACAATGCTGTGTGTAAACCTGCCCTGCATCTTGCATTGCAGGTTTACTGAGACAGACAGAGAGAGACTTTCTTGAATAGGTTAGGGATATACTGGGACATTTGAGGTGATACATAGATGTATTCCACACACATCTTATATAATAAGGTATAGTATGTATATGGAATACATCTATGCATCACCTCAGAAGTCTAAACATATTCCTAATCTATTAGAAAAATCGAAGTATAAACAGCAATGAATTGTAATTATGTATTATTGTAATTGTTGAATTATGTAATTACATAACAGAGCCAACTCCAGGAAAGTTTAAAAAAATGCCCCCTTGCAGTGTAGGTGTGGGGAGGGGGAGGGGGAGGGGGAGAAACGCCTCTTTTACCTTATTCCATGTTGCAGCCAGCTCCAGTGCTCTCTTCCTCAACACAAAGCTCTGACATCATCACATACTATACAGGGACATCATAGGCGTGCACAGCCTATTGCATTAGGGTGTGCACCCCAAAGCTCAAACACACATGCGTATATATATATATAGAGCAGTGATGGCGAACCTTGGCATGAGACGGTCAGAGACTGCAGACATGATACAGGAGATGGTCAGAGACTGCAGACATGATAAAAGAGATGGTCAGAGACTGCAGACATGGTACAGTAGAGGGTCAGAGACTGCAGACGTGATACAGGAGATGGTCAGAGACTGCAGACATGGTACAGTAGATGGTCAGAGACTGCAGACATGATACAAGAGATGGTCAGAGACTGCAGACATGATACAGGAGATGGTCAGAGACTGCAGACATGATAAAAGAGATGGTCAGAGACTGCAGACATGATACAGTAGATGGTCAGAGACTGCAGACGTGATACAGGAGATGGTCAGAGACTGCAGACATGATACAGGAGATGGTCAGAGACTGCAGACATGATACAATAGATGGTCAGAGACTGCAGACGTGATACAGGAGATGGTCAGAGACTGCAGACATGATACAGGAGATGGTCAGAGACTGCAGACATGATACAGGAGATGGTCAGAGACTGCAGAGATGATACAGGAGATGGTCAGAGACTACGGACATGATACAGAAGATGCTCAGAGACTGAGGACATGATAGAAGATAGAAGAGCACTAGGGGGGCCGGAGAGCACAGGGGAAGCAGAGAGCACTGGAGGAGGTGAAGGGCACGGTGGGCAGGGGGGACAGGAGAGAATTAAGAGGGGGTTTGCAAAGCCTTGTAGGGGGGTGGAGAGCACTGGGGGGGCGAGCAGGGAAAACCAGGGGGGTGGAGAGCATTGGGGGGGACAGGGAGCACTTGGGGGGCGGGCAGGGAAAACCAGGGGGGTGGAGAGCACTGGGGGGGGGACAGGGAGCATAGGGGGGAGGGAGATAAAAAGCACTGTGGGGAGCTGAAGAGCATGGGGGGGGGGCTAAAGAGCAGGGGGGTCTAGTGCACTGAGGGGGGGATAAGAACACTGGAAGTGGGGGTTAAGAGAGCACTGGGGGGCCAGAAAAGGAAGTTGTATAGGAGGGGGATGGGGCAGCTGCATATAGAGGAATTGATCTTTCACCATTCTTTCTGCAGGAGGGAGAGGAGGACAATCAGTTATTCAGCAGCTGCAGGAAGGATAGGGAAGGATGAATTCTTCTATATGCAGCTTCTCCATCCTCCTCCTATCCAACACAGAGAAAACACACTTGGGCAATGGGCACTCACCTTCTTCCCGCCGAGGCTCCGCCCCCTTCTTCCCACCGAGGCACCACCCCTTTCTTCCCGCCGCGGCTCCGCCCCCTTTATCCCGCCGCGTCTCCGCCCCCCGCTTGCAGCACGGATTGAAGGAGCTGCCACTGCAGCTGCCTTCACACTGCCATACAGGATCTCTCAGAGGACGCTGGCTGATACCCCCAGTGCGCCCCCCTATTGGTACCCCACTGTGTGTGTGACACTGTCATGTAGCTGCTTACAGGGAGAAAGACCAGTTGTCAAAACTTAGCGGTGATGTCGGGGGTGGGCATAGGCGTGCGCATGGGGTGTGTCGGGTGTGCCTGGGCACACCCTAATCACCCTGTGTCTGTTAGTGTAGGGCAGGCTGCCTCCCAAGATCTCCATCTTTGGCACTGAGGGTAGTGAGATACTCGGTGGAGAGGCGGCTGTGCTGTTGGCTCCAGCAGACAGTGAGGCTTGCCAGAGCCGCTCAGTGTGAGTGACACTGTCAGGTAATGTTACTGCTTGCAGGGAAAAAGACCAGCTGTCAAAACTCAGCGGTGATGTCGGGTATGGGCGGGACGGAACAGCTATCAAACACCAGCCAATGGGATGGGGTCTGGGCGGCTGCTTCATTTGTGTGGCTCCGCCCCTTTCTTAAGCAGCCCAATCATTGGCTGGTGTTTGACAGCTGCTCGATCCCGCCCACCCCCATAGGTGTGCGCAGCCTATTGCATTAGGGTGTGCACCCCAAAGTTTAAATACACATGCATGTGTTTGCCTACATGTACATGGCCCCGATACATTACTCTCCCTGCTGGCAAAGAGAAATAGAGCAGAGCAGGTCCGAGGGAGATCTTTCCCATCTCCTCACTGGCAAACAGTGCTATGTGCCCTAGGTGATTAGGGTGTGCCCAGGTACACCCGGCACACCCTGTGCGCACGCCTATGACACCGCCACATCCACCACCACCTCAACCTCCCTCCTACTCCATATGGGCCTCGTCCTTCAGAGATGAAGAACATTGTTTTATTTTTCTGTTTTTTTTTTTTGTTGTTTTAAGTTATTTCCCTATCCACATTTGTTTGCAGAGCACTCGCCATGCTCTTAACTACGTTTTGTTGCCATTTGCAGCACTCTAGCCCTTTCCATTGGTGTTTTAGAGCCATTTTAGTGCCTGAAAGTTCGGGTCCCCATTGACTTCAATGGGGTTCGGTGTCCGGGAAAAGTTCGGCAAAAGTCCGGGACACGGACCCGGACTTTTTTTTAAAGTTCGGCCGAACCCGCCGAACACGGACATCCAGGTGTCCGCTCAACTCTAGTTAATAATAATAATATATAATATATAACTTATATAAACCAATTAATATACACTTATTGGGATTTTTTTTTTACCAAAGACATGTAACAAAATACATATTGCCAAAATTTATGAAGAAATTTTATTTTATTGGATATGTTTTATAACAGAAAATATATTTTTTTTCCTTCAAAAGGTTTAATTTATATATATATATATATATTAATAAAACCCCAGTGTCCCTGCGTCCAGATTCCCTGTGTCCGTGGAAATGCGCTACTGCGCATGTGCCACAGGACAGCCGTTGGGACTGGGGGCGGGTTGGGGGCGGGCACTGACCTGTGTAGGCTGGGGGAGCTCCTCGGTGTCGGAGGCCGGGTATTGGGGGGGTCACCCCCGATAATGGTGCGGTGTGAGGGCCGTTGTACTGCCGATAGTTTCAGTAGCCACCGTTCGGAATTCGTATGTGCTGGGGAGGCGGGAGGAGGAGTTCCGATCACTTGCCTTAGATTTGAAAATGGCGCCACCCGGCGCCAACATATCAATGTGCATGCGCCGCTGCTCGGTAAAAGCCGTACGCTTCGGCTATTTCCGGAAATAGCCGAACGTATTCGAGCTTTCCCGATTGGCGGCGCATATGTAATTACGTCATTACGCAGTGATATGTTGGCGCCGGGTGGCGCCATTTTTAAATCTAAGGCAAGTGATCGGAACTCCGCCTCCCCAGCACATACGAATTCCGAACGGTGGCTACTGAAACTATCGGCAGTACAACGCCCCTCACACCGCACCATTATCGGGGGTGACCCCCAACACCCGGGTCCCGGCCTCCGACACCGAGGAGCTCCCCTATCCTCCCCAGCACATATCAGGAACAGGTAAGTGAGACTCCTCCGCTGCCTGCCATTATGCAGGGCTGCAGGCATACTACAAGAGATGCAGTGCTGCAGGCATGGTACTCCTGTACCATGCCCACAGCCCAGCATTCCCCTGTACCATGCGCGCAGCCCCACATTCCCCTGCACCATGCGCGCAGCCCCGCATTCCCCTGCACCATGCCCGCAACCCTGCAGCATTCCCCTGCACCATGCCCGCAGCATTCCCCTGCACCATGCGCGCAGCCCCGCAGCATTCCCCTGCACCATGCGCGCAGCCCCGCAGCATTCCCCTGCACCATGCGCGCAGCCCCGCAGCATTCGCCTGCACCATGCGCGCAGCCCCGCAGCATTCCCCTGCACCATGCGCGCAGCCCCGCAGCATTCTCCTGCACCATGCGCGCAGCCCCGCATTCCAATGTACCATGCGCGCAGCCCCGCATTCCCATGTACCATGCGCGCAGCCCCGCATTCCCATGTACCATGCGCGCAGCCCCACATTCCCCTGTACCATGCGCGAAGCCCCGCATTCCCCTGTACCATGCGCGCAGCCCCGCATTCTCCTGTACCATGCGCGCAGCCCCGCATTCTCCTGTACCATGCGCGCAGCCCCACATTCTCCTGTACCATGCGCGCAGCCCCACATTCTCCTGTACGCGCTCGCACGCGAGAGCCGCTCGGTCGGCTCTGTGCGTGTCTCTGTTTCTAGGGCAACAGGGACGCTCTGTGCAGAGCTGGCTATGTCATGCGGCTCTCGCGTTGTTAGAAAAAAAAAAGAGATAAGCGAGAGCCGCTCAGTCAGCCGTATGTTCTAGCGCCCGTTAATTTAACGGGCTTATTGTCTAGTATATATATAAAAACACACAGTAGTGATCAAATACCACCTAAAGAAAGCCCTGTTTGTTTAAAAAAAAAATTATATAAATCTTATTTTGGTACAGCGTTAAATGAACGCACAATCGCCAGTTAAAGTAGCGCAGTGCTGAATAGCAAAAAAATGGCCTGGTCATTAAGGGGGCAAATCCTTCCGGTCCAGAACTGGTTAATAATAATAATAATAGTAATAATAATAATAGTAATATATAACTCTTGCGCAAACCAATTAATATACACTTATTGGGATAATTTTTTTTTTTTTTTTACCAAAGACACGTAACAAAATACATCTTGCCAAAATTTATGAAGAAATTTTATTTTATTGGATATGTTTTATAACAGTAAAAAGAATTTTAATTTATATAATAATAATAATAAAAAAAACACATTAGTGATCAAATACCACCTAAAAAAATCTCTTTTTGTTGGGAAAAAAAAAATTGACACAAATGTTATTTTGGTACAGCGTTGCATGGACGCACAATCGCCAGTTAAAGTAGCGCAGTGCTGAATAGCAAAAAAGAATGGCCTGGTCATGAAGGAGGGTAAATCTTCCGGAGGTGAATGAAATGTTGAGAATATATTTCACAGATTTTGTTCCCAGTTAGGATGGAATGTGAATAGCGGAGGAATGACCGTTCTCTCTCTCTTCTCAGTATTATCTGGAATTTGTGGAAACTTTAAAACGAAGACGAGAAGAAGGAGAAGTCGGAGATCTTGGTGGCCATTTTCCACGTGAGATCCCCATAGACGAGGAGACTCAGTCTTTCAGTATGTCTTTCCTGGATTGTTTAATTTGCAAAATATCGCACTGTTGAGGAGATCAGCGCCGGGATGGATTATAAAGAGTGACAGCCCCGGAGTCCTGAGAGCGTGGCTTCACTACTCTGTAGTGCTGTGACCATATACAAGCTCTGATTGGCTGCATGCTACTGCCCCGCCTACTACCTCATCAGACGTTTTACTGGACATATAGAGCTGAAATACCCTGTACTAATGGGGATCATACCCTAAGGGTTAATCCTTATCTCACTTCCTATCCCAGGGACACAACATGAAGTCTCTCCAAAGGAATTCCCATAGACAGGTGACCCCATTGGAAGACTTCCCTTCTCTATTCCTGATATGGTGACAGCTGAATTTCACATCTTTCCTGACCCACCAGGACAGAGAGGGTGGTGCGGGGGTAACAAACAGGAGTCAAAACCTGACAGGGGTTCTTCTAACCTTTCACCACCACATCCAAAGATGGGGAATACAAAATTCTTTGACTTGAGATACTTTAATCCAAACACAAGAATAAATGAGGTGCCAGTGTTACCATCCTTCAATTACTTTTTTACTGACAACACATGAAAAATGTAATGACGGAGCACATTTTTGCTTACAACCTGACCAGTGCCTACAGAGTGCCCCCTTACATCCTCCTCCAGAGTGCCCCCTTACATCTTCCTCCAGAGTGCCCCTTACATCCTCCTCCAGAGTGCCCCTTTACATCCTCCTCCCGAGTTTCCCCTTACATCCTCCTCCAGAGTGCCCCCTTACATCCTTCTGAGTTTCCCCTTATATCCTCCTCCAGAGTGCCCCCTTACATCCTCCTCCCAAGTTCCCCCTTACATCCTCCTCCCAAGTACCCCCTTACATCCTCCTCCCGAGTTCCCCCTTACATCCTCCTCCCGAGTTCCCCCTTACATCCTTCTCCAGAGTGACCCCTTACACCCTTCTCCAGAGTGCCCCCTTACATCCTTCTCCCAAGTTCCCTCTTAGATTCTCCCCCCAGAGTGCCCCCTTAGATTCTCCCCCAGAGTGCCCCCTTAGATTCCCCCCCCCCAGAGTGCTCCCTTAGACTCTCCTCCAGAGTGCCCCCTTAGATCCTCCCCCAGAGAGTCCCCTTAGATTTTTCCCCCAGAGTGCCCATTTGGATTTTTCCCCCAGAGTGCCCCCTTAGATTCTTCCCCCAGAGTGCCTCCTTAGATCCTCCCTCAGAGTGTCACCTTAGATTCTTCCCCCGAGTGCCCCCTTAGATTCTTCCCCCAGAGTGCCCCCTTAGATTTTTCCCCCAGAGTGCCCCCTTAGATTCTTCCCCCAGAGTGCCTCCTTAGATCCTCCCTCAGAGTGTCACCTTAGATTCTCCTCCCAGAGTGCCCCCTTAGATTCTTCCCCCAGAGTGCCCCCTTAGATTCTTCCCCCAGAGTGCCCCCTTAGATTTTTCCCCCAGAGTGCCCCCTTAGATTCTTCCCCCAGAGTGCCTCCTTAGATCCTCCCTCAGAGTGTCACCTTAGATTCTCCTCCCAGAGTGCCCCCTTAGATTCTTCCCCCAGAGTGCCCCCTTAGATCCTCCCCCAGAGTGCGCCCTCAGATCCTCCCCCAGAGTGCCCCCTCAGATCCTCCCCCAGAGTGCCCCCTTACCCATACCCTCCTGGCCGTAGGAGGTGGTGGGAGGAGACTCAGGTGCGGCAGTTGGGAAAACACTTTAAAAAATTCTCGTCAGCGACTCTGAGCTGCGCATGCTCATTTCTGCAGCCGGCCGATTAGTGAACTGCAGAGCTCAGCCTCAAGTCGCACGGTGGGCTTGTGAATATAAGCCACACCCCTCTGTCTGATCTGAGGCCAAGCCTGTCAGTTCTCTAATTGGCTGGCTCCAGAACTGAGCATGCGCAGCTCAGAGTCGCCTCAAGGAGATTTTTTCTGTGGGCACTTTTTTCCTGTCTACAGATATTTATGGACAGGAGAAAAGTGCCTGTATTTTTATTTTTACAAACCGTCCAGTCTCAGTGGCTGAGTGACAGACAACAGAGGGTTGTAGTCAATGGAGAACATTCAGAACAAGGTCATGTTACCAGTGGGGTACCTCAGGGATCTGTACTGGGACCAATTTTGTTTAATATCTTCATAAGTGATATTACAAAAGGCCTCGATGGTAAGGTTTGTCTTTTTGCTTTTTGATGTTCTTGGAGGGAAACGCCAAATGGAAAAGGATTTAGGAAAACTAGAAGAATGGTCAGAACTCTGGCAACTGAAATGTAATGTGGATAAGTGCAAGATAATGCACCTGGGGCGTAAAAACCCAAGGGCAGAATATAGAATATTTGACACAGTCCTGACCTCAGTATCTGAGGAAAGGGATTTAGGAGTAATTATTTCAGAAGACTTAAAGGTGGGAAGACAATGTAATAGAGCAGCACGAAATGCCAGCAGAATGCTTGGATGTATAGGGAGAGGTATAAGCAGTAGAAAGAGAGAAGTGCTTATGCCGCTGTACAGAACAATGCTGAGACCTCACTTGGAGTATTGTGCGCAGTACTGGAGGCCATATCTCCAGAAGGATATAGATACTCTAGAGAGAGTTCAGAGAAGAGCTACTAAACTAGTACATGGATTGCAGGAAAAAACTTACCAGGAAAGGTTAAAGGACCTTAACATGTATAGCTTGGAAGAAAGAAGAGACAGAGGGGATATGATAGAAACTTTTAAATACATAAAGGGAATCAACTCGGTAAAGGAGGAGAGCATATTTAAAAGAAGAAAAACTACCACAAGAGGACACAGTTTTAAATTAGAGGGGAAAAGGTTTAAAAGTAATATGAGGAAGTATTACTTTACTGAGAGAGTAGTGGATGCATGGAATAACCTTCCTGCAGAAGTGGTAGCTGCAAATACAGTGAAGGAGTTTAAGCATGCAGGGGATAGGCATAAGGCTATCCTTCATATAAGATAGGGCCAGGGACTATTCATAGGATTCAAATATATTGGGCAGACTAGATGGGCCAAATGGTTCTTATCTGCCGACACATTCTATGTTTCTAAATTTAGGAATGGTTGGCAGCACTGGGGGGCGCTGGATTCAGTCCTTCTAAGGGTCACGGAAATGGTCGTTGGGCACACTGACTCCGGTTTGGCAACACTGGGGGGGGCACTGAATTTAGTCCTTCTAAGGGTCACGGAAATGGTCGTTGGGCACACTGACTCCGGTTTGGCAGCACTGGGGGGCGCTGGATTTAGTCCTTCTAAGGATCATGGAACCGGTCGTTGGGAACACTGACTCCGGTTTGGCAGCACTGGGGGGCGCTGGATTCAGTCCTTCTAAGGGTCACGGAAATGGTCGTTGGGCACACTGACTCCGGTTTGGCAACACTGGGGGGCACTGGATTCAGTCCTTCTAAGGGTCACGGAAATGGTCGTTGAGCACACTGACTCCGGTTTGGCAACACTGGGGGGCACTGGATTCAGTCCTTCTAAGGGTCATGGAACCGGTCATTGGGCACACTGGCTCTGGTTTGGCAGCACTGGGGGGCGCTGGATTCAGTCCTTCCAAGGGTCACGGAAACGGTCGTTGAGCACACTGACTCCGGTTTGGCAGCACTGGGGGGCGCTGGATTCAGTCCTTCTAAGGGTCACGGAACCGGTCGTTGGACACACTGGCTCCGGTTTGGCAGCACTGGGGGGGGCGCTGGATTCAGTCCTTCTAAGGGTCACGGAAATGGTCGTTGGGCACACTGACTCCGGTTTGGCAGCACTGGGGGGTGCTGAATTCAATCCTTCTAAGGGTCACGGAAATGGTCGTTGGGCACACTGACTCCGGTTTGGCAGCACTGGGGGCACTGGATTCAGTCCTTCTAAGGGTCACAGAAATGGTCATTGGGCACATTGACTCCGGTTTGGCAGCACTGGGGGGCGCTGAATTCAGTCCTTCTAAGGGTCACGGAAATGGTCGTTGGGCACACTGACTCCGGTTTGGCAGCACTGGGGGGGGCGCTGGATTCAGTCCTTCTAAGGGTCACGGAAATGGTCGTTGGGCACACTGACTCCAGTTTGGCAGCACTGGGGGGCGCTGAATTCAGTCCTTCTAAGGGTCACGGAAATGGTCGTTGGGCACACTGACTCCGGTTTGGCAGCACTGGGGGCACTGGATTCAGTCCTTCTAAGGGTCACAGAAATGGTCGTTAGGCACACTGACTCCGGTTTGGCAGCACTCCACAAAATGAGGGACTCCCCTCAGGAACATGGAAAGGGCTCAGATTGGAATCCACACACAATCTAATAGGAGCGCCAAAAAATCCAAGTGTTTTTAGGATAAAATTGATTCATAGCCAACACATTTCGAACCAAAAACACTCCCACTTCATCAGGGCAGGTTGATGAACATTGTTGCATTCACAAACAGTGAACGTTCGCTCCTGAAGGACTGATTACAGATCCATCGAATATCTGCTTACCCGAGTCTATTTAAGCATAGTCAGGATTCCTAAGCCCTGATGAAGGGGGGGAGTGTGTTTGGCCCCCGAAACGTGTTGGCTTTTTTTTTTTTTTTTGCTATGTATCTGTTTTATTGTTAAAAATATGGATTTTTCCTACAGCTTACCTGTAAAATCCATTTCTTGGAGTACATCTCGGAACACAGAGCAGCCATATTCATTACCATATGGGTTATACGCCACCTATAGGTAAATGGACACTGGCAACCAATCAGATGGGAAGTCCTTCTATATATAACCCCTCCCATACAGCAAGTTCCTCGGTTTTGTAGCAAGCAATAAACATTCCATACAGGGGCAGACTGGCAACTTTTGGCCCAGGGGGGCAAAGACAAACCAGAGGCTCATGGTGCCGCCACTCTGCCCCCCTCCAACTCTCCCAATCCTTCTCCTGACCCCCCATTCCAAGCTGAATCCCTGCTCCAGATATTCTCTACACTACCGGGTTTCTGACCTGGCCAGCAGGGGGAGGTTGGGGGAGCTGGGACAGCTCCGTTGGGGCTGGCAGGGGCAGAAGAGTCTCCAGTGGGGTATGGAACTGGCCTCTGCTCTGACACAGTTTACACCATCCATGCTGGGGGAGGATGGGGGGGGGGAGGCCTGCACTTTGTCTATATCCTTGCCTTCAACCCGCACTCAGGAATACTTAAGGCATGTCCTGTGGCAGAAGCGGTGCAGGCTTTTTCTGGGGCATCAGAGCAGCCCAGGGGGCAAGTGCCCCCACTGGCCCCTGGCCCAGTCTTCCCCTGATCCCATACAAGGGGAGGGACCTCTGTGTTCCGTGATGTACTCCCAAGAAATGGATTATTCAGGTAAGCTGTAGGAAAAATCCATATTTTAGCGTACATCACGGGACACAGAGCAACCATATTCATTACCATGTGGGACGTCCCAAAGCAATGCACTTAAGGGGAGGGGGACACCATAAATACAACCATCAGACCACAAGATCTACACTGCTGCCTGCAGAACATTGCGGCCAAATGTAGACTCCTCCCGGGTCCTAACATCCACTTGATAGAATCTAGTGAACTTATGTTCTGAGGACCAAGTAGCGGCCCTGGCAACCTGAGCCATAGACGCTTGATGGCGAACTGCCCAAGAGGCACCTATTCTTCTGGTGGAACCTTCCCTTTCAAACCATACGCCTGGATACTAACCTGGTGAATCCAACGAGAAATCATAGACTTAGATGCTGCCTGCCCTTTCCTGGGCCATTCTGGCAGCACAAACAAAAGGATCGGTCTTACGAATTTGAGCCGACCTTTTCTTGAATGCACGTACTACATCGTAATAACTTTTCCTCCACTGTTTGAGGATTTCGAAAAAAGGAAGGCAGTATAATGTCCTGGTTCAAATGAAAAGTGGACACCATTTTGGGCAAAAACCTGGGTGTGGACGTAGAATCATCCTATCTTGATGTAAAATCAAGAATGGCTATTTACAAGAAAGAGCTGCTAGTTCCAATACTCTTCTGGCTGAAGTTATTGCAATCAAAAAGACCAGTTTTATGGTCAGAAGAACCAGGGGAACCTGCCCCATGGGCTCAAAAGGCTGTTTCTGTAAAAATGCCAGCACCAAATTTAGATCCCAAGGCTACAATGGTGCAAAGCGATCAGTGTCTGGAAAAAAAATGACAAGGCTGAAATTTGACCCTTAATAGTACCTAAGGCTTATTTCATATCTACCCCTACTTGCAAGAAGGCTAGAATTCTCCCAATTACATATTTGCAGGGATGCCATTTTCTGGCTTCACACCAGGTAATGTAGGATCTCCAGACTCTGTAATAAATGCCTCTAGAGACTGGTTTTCTAGCATTTTTTAGGATAGAAACTGCAGGGCCAGACATTCCCCGCTCCTTCAAAATCAAGGCGTCATTGAAAAAACATAAAAATGTGGAGAGCTTCTCCACCATCACAATAACCTTTAGACACTGGCGAAAAAACTGAGGTACTTCCTGTGTAGGAGGGGTTATATAGGGGCCTGACGAAGGGGTCCTGTGCGGCTCCGAAACGTTGCACTATTTTTTGATGTGATCGTAACTTCAATAAAGTTTTGGACTGCTTTTGCAAGAGCCTTGGTGTGCTGGCGAATACGTATTTACTGGGTTATATAGGGGGACTTCCTGTCTGATTGGTTGCCAGTGTCCATTCACCTGAAGGTGGCATATAACCCATATGGTAATGAATATGGCTGCTCTGTGTCCCATGATGTACTCCTAGAAATGGATTTTACAGGAAAGCTGTAGGAAAAATCCAATTTTCTTTATCGTACATCATGGGACACAGAGCCATATTCATTACTATATGGGATGCCCCATAGCAATGCACTTGAGGGAAGGGGGACACCATAAATGCTGCCATCAGACCACAAGATCTACACCCCTGCCTGCAGAACACTGAGGCCAAATGTAGACTCTTCCCGGGTCCTAACATCCACTTGATAGTATCTAGTGAACATATGCACTGATGACCAAGTCGCGGCCCTGCAAATCTGAGCCAAAGAAGCTTGATGGTGAACTGCCCAAGAGGCACCTACTCTTCTGGTAGTGTGTGCCTTTACAGGTAAAGGTGGAACCTTCCCTTCAAATTATACGCCTGGATAATAACCTGGCAAATCCAACAAGAAATTGTAGCCTTAGATGCTGCCTGCCCTTTCCTGGGCCCTTCTGGCAGGGCAAACAAAAAGGTTGGTCTTACGAATCTCAGCTGACCTTTCTCAAGTAAATCTTGAATGCATGTACTACATCGAGAAAATGTAATAGTGGACACCAAAAAGAAATGAAAAGTGGACACCAAAAAGAAATTTGCGATGCCTGGCTCCTTGCACCTGCGCTCAGAATCAGGTTCTCAGACAGCCTCTATCTCGGGACTCTCACTTGGAATCCACTAATGGCTAAGCCTTGCTGCCCTCTACGACCGGGGTGGTCGACAAAACACTGTAGACATAAATAAAGAGAAGGGCGCACCAGCCTAGCACATTATCCTCAGTAAGCTATTTATTGATAAAATTGTTAAAAAATGGCTACTCACAAACATGCGATGTAAACCAGCATATCAACTCCATCGTGCAACGTCCACGATGTAAGAGTCCAACACCTCGTGAAAGGCTAACGCGTTTCAAGGCAGTGCCTCTTCCTCAGAAGAACCAGGGGAACCTGCCCCATGGGCTCAAAAGGCTGTTTCTGTAAAACTGCCAACACCAAATTTAGATCCGAAAGGCTACAATGGTGGCTTCACTGGTGGAAGCATACGTAACACCCCTTGAACGAAGGTTTGAAGCAAGAAATGTAAAGTGATCAGTCTCTGGAAAAAAAATTACAAGGCTGAAATTTGACCCTTAAGAGTCGGTCCACACTGGGGCGACACGACTCTGTACTACTTCGGGGGCAACTTGTGCATTCCCATGCCCTACGACTTCGGAGCGACTTCTATGCAAGTCTATGCAAGTCGCTCCGAGGTCGCCCCGAAGTAGTACAGGACCCTTTTCCTAAGTGTTGCTCCTATTAGAACGGGTCCTGTAGCGGTCAATGGACTGCGAGGGAGTGCGACTTGTCAGGCTGACAAGTCGTCTGACAAGTCGCGCTAGTGTGGACCCAGTCTAATAGTGCCTAAGGCTAATTTCATATCTACCTCTACTTGCAGGAAGGCTAGAATTCTCCCGATGACATATTTGCAGGGATGCCATTTTCTGGCCTCACACCAGGTAATGTAGGAATTCCAGACTCTGTAATAAATGCCTCTAGAGACTGGTTTTCTAGCATTTATCAGGATAGAAACTGCAGGGCCAGATATACTCCGCTCCTTCAAAATCAAGGCATCATTGAAAAAACATAAAAATGTGGAGAGCTTCTCCACCGTGACCATAACCTTTAGACCCTGCGAAAAAATTGAGGTACTTCCTGTGTAGGAGGGGTTATATAGAGGGACTTCCTGTCTGATTGGTTGCCAGTGTCCATTCACCTATAGGTGGCGTATAACCCATAAGGTAATGAATATGGCTACTTTGTGTCCTGTGGTGTACGATAAAGAAAGCTTTTTTTTTGATGCCCTCATTGGATTGTATGTGTTTAGATCCTTTAACCACTTGCCAACCAGTTATATGGCGGCACGTCGGCAGGTTCCCGCAAATCGCCGTACCTGTACGGTGGTTTGCGGGAGCAATCCTGTGGGCGTGATCCCTGCACCCACTCGCCAGCAGGGAAGCCAAGGCGTGGGGTCGGCGGCCGCGATTCCCACCGGGCACCTGTGTTCGCTCCCCGTAGAGAGAGAACGGCGCTCTGCTGTTGTAAACACAGCAGACCGTTGTTCTCCCTGGAATCAATACAAAGCACCTGCGATACTCCTATTTAGGAACACAGGTCTCTGCATTGATATTACGAGCCCATCTCCCTTCACAGTTAGAGAGCACCCCTAGGATCACACTTAACCCTTTGATCGCCCCTGGGTTAACCCCTTCCCTTGCCAGTGTCGTTATTACAGTGTCAACGCATATTTTTAGCACTGATTACTGTAGTAATGTCACTGGTCCCCCAAAAGTGTCAAAAATGTCAGTTAGGTGTCCGATCTGTCTGCCGCAATGTCGCAGTCCCGCAAAACATCACAGATCACCGCCATTACTAGTAAAATAAATAAATAAATAAAAATAAATAAATAAATAAAAATTACATAAATCTTTCCCCTAATTTGTTGACGCGATAACTTTTGCGCAAACTAATCAAAATACGCTTATTGTGATTTTTTTTTTTTTTTTTTTTACCAAAAATATGTAGCAGAATACAAATTGGCCTAAAATGATAACAAAATTAGATTTTTACATTTTTTTTTATTGGGAATGTTATATAGCAGAATGTGAAAAATATTTTTTAGTTTTTTCAACTCTCAACTCAATTTGTCGCTCTTTTTTTGTTTATAGCGCAAAAAAATAAAAAAAAAATCACAAAGGTGATCAAATACCACCAAAAGAAATCTCTATTTGTGGGGGAAAAAAAAGGACATTGATTTTTATTTTGGTACAGCATCGCATGATGTAATTGTCAGTTAAAATAACGCAGTGCCGAATCGCAAAAAATGTCCTGGTTATTAAGGGGAAAAACCTTCCGGTCCAGAAGTGGTTAAATTTAAAAGAAATCTACAGAAAATTAAAAAAAAAAGAAAAAAAAAATATATATATATATATATATATATATATATAAACATACAGATATGACTCAAAATTGGCAACGAACACGCCATTTGAAAAATGAGAAAACTTCAATATACTTATATTACTAAAGATTAAAAAGGTTTCAATCATTAAAGTGAGTCAAATGCCACTCAAAGCTCAAACCCTCTGGAATTCTTGTTTGGAGAGAATTCTGAAACTGTCTCCACCTCTCCTGGGGGTGACAACCTTCTCATTTCCCTGTGTTAATAGTCAGTTAAAATAACGCCTAGTCATTAAAGTGGTAAAACCTTCCGGTCCAGAAGTGGTTAAACAGTCTTCTTCAGGGGGATTGATATACATATTAGTATCACATTAAGGGGGAAAATCTTCCAGTCCAGAAGTGGTTAAACAGTCTTCTTCAGGGGGATGATATACATATTGGTATCACATTAAGGGGAAAAATCCTTCTGGTCCAGAAGTGGTTAAACAGTCTTCTTCAGGGGGATGGTATACATATTGGTATCACAATAAGGGGGAAAATCTTCCAGTCCAGAAGTGGTTAAACAGTCTTCTTCAGGGGGATGGTATACATATTGGTATCACATTAGGGGGAAAATCCTTCCGGTCCAGAAGTGGTTAATGTCAGTATGATTCCTTGTATCCTGCCACCAGTGACTAAAGCCAACTTTAAATGTGAAATCATCTTCTGTCCTTGTGTAATAGGTATACGCCGATCATCCATCAGGTTTACACTGTTTTCTACAGACATACAAAACCAAATAAAGTTTACATGATACAAAAAAATATATATATCTCCGCAGTTGTCATTGAATAATATCAATAATAATCCTGTGCACACTTGTATACAAATAAAGTTGCAAGCAAAAAGTGGGCTAAACCATTGTCAAATAATGTAAAAACAAAGGTGCTGCACTATATCAAACTTAAAGGGAAACTCGGGTCAAGAATTAACACTTTTTCCTGGAAAGTGCCACTAGGGCAAAAGGAGGGGAAGGGAGGGGAAGGGAAGGGGAAGGGAAGGGAGGGGAAGGGAAGGGAGGGGACCTTGTTGATGCCCAAAACAATTCTACAAATGATGTTGTGATGGACCCCCGTACTCAAGAAGAGTATGTCCGCCGTATAAGCTTCCCTAATCCAAGATGTCTTAGCCCACCCAGTCACCTGTCGAGACATCAGATATTGTAGCCACGATATACAAGTCTAGCCGAGAATAGCTTGTATAAATAAGATCTGGAACATTTATTGAACAGACTCACACACAATATATACCACACACAGGTCAGGTGCCTGATTACATTATCATATGCAAATGAAAACGATTTACAGCGACAGGGCGGCCCTCCTGCGCGAACCAGCGTAGGCCTAGGTCGGTCACGCGCCTGCAGCTAGGGGCGTGAGCGTGCGCTGCCGGCGGAGCGCTCCCGCCCCCACTCCTCAGCGGGGACTCCGATGCACGGGATAGGTGGCTCCGATTGCCGCCTGACACCCGCGATCGCTCCCCGCTGAGAGAGAAGGACGGTCGGCTGTTGTAAACACAGCCGACCGTTCTTCTCTCTGGAACGATCACAGAGTGCCTGTGATCCTTCTATATAAGATCACAGGTCTCTATGGTCATTTCACAAGCCCCTCCCCCGTACAGTTAGAATCACTCCCCTAGGCTCACATTTAACCCCTTGATCACCCACAGTGTTAACCCCTTCCCTGCCCGTGTCATTATTACAGTGACAGTGCATATTTTTAGCACTGATTACTGTATTAGTGTCACTGGTCCCCCAAAAGTGTCAAAAATGTCAGTTAGGGGTCCGATCTGTCCGCCGCAGTGTCACAGTCCCGCTAAAAATCGCTGATCACCGTCATTACTAGTAAAAAAAACAAAACAATAAAAATGACATAATCCTTTGGGCAAATCAATCAAAATATGCTTATTGCAATTTTTTTTTACCAAAAATATGTAGCAGAATACAAATTGGCCTAAAATGTTAAAAAATTTTGATTTTTAAATTTTTTTTTTGGGAATGTTATAAAGCAGAAAGTGAAAATTATTGTTTTTTTTTTTTTTAAATTTTTTTTCAGAATTGTCTTATTTTTTTGTTTATAGCGCAAAAAATAAAAATTGCACCGGTGATCAAATACCACCAAAAGAAAGCTCTATTTGTGGGAAAAAAAGGACATCAATTTTATTTGGGTACAGCGTCGCACGTCCGCGCAATAGTCTGTTAAAGTAACGCAGTGCCGAATCACAAAAAATGGCCTGGTCATTAAGGGGGCAAAACCTTCCGGTCCAGAAGTGGTTAAGGCAGCACTTCTGTTTATTTTATAGTCAGAGAACAAAAGGGGGTTTCCAGGGATGGTGGCGTCAACACAACCAATCACAGACATGTATACTTTCAAAAGTACAATAGGAAAGGGGAGTGTATGCTTATGGACAAACCCGACCGTGTGCACGAGACTCCAACTGTCAAGTGAAAGCGAAACTGCCAAACACTATAGTGGATTCTCATGGACTTGGCCACGCTTATTCATAAGCATGCACTCCCGTCATAACCTGTTAGAATGAATCCTATATAATATAGTTCATAAAAACCATATTTGATAGTGATCATGCTACTGTTCCAGTCAAGGAAACTTCATCTGCAAAGAACAATAGCAGCAGTATTTCAATCATGCGGATCAAGCATAACAGAAAGCTGCCAGCCATTAATCCTGGCAAAAGGGCAGATATTATCAAAACAATAAGAATTCCACAACACAAACATCTCTCCATCAGTGAATAACGGGGTGCCAGCTGGCTGATATACATTTGTGCGGTGGAGTTCTCCTTGCACTGCCATAGATCCGGAACGGCACTGCCGATGGGGATGATCAGGCTACAAGTAGCGTGCAGTCTCCATTTAATGGAAGGTTTCCACAATTACAGGTCTTTCCTCCAGGCCAGTTAAAGCAATATTCGCTGTGCATAGCGATTACTGGTAAACTGAAACTGGGAGATATAATGGCAATTTAACTAAAAACACTAAAGAAACATCCACAAAAATATTAATACAATTTCCACAACACATGGAACAGAGGCCAATGTGAGCAGCTCTTTCAATGAACGTGTTCAGAATCAAACAGACCAGGAAAAGTCTGTAGGGCAAATACAAGAAAATAGGGATGAGCTTCGAGTTCGAGTTGAGGCTACGCTCGACTCAAACATCGGTCGTTCGATCGTTCTTCGAATGACGAACAAATGTGCTTCTTCGCGGGAAATTTGAGTTTTCCATAATGCACAGCACGCGCGCCGCGCATGCAGCGCGTTATGTGATTGGCCAAAGCATGCACCCTGACCTCATGCTTTGGCCAATCAAATGATCTCTGCCATGATTGGACTAAAGGCAGGCTGCCTTTAGCCAATCATGGCTCAGGGGCCAAGTACACGCCCCACACTACATAAAGGCTGCTCGCGCAGCCGCAGCTTGTAGTGTCATTGTGCGGGCGATGAGACAGGGACAGGCAGGGAGAGAGTAGTTTTTTTTTGGAGTCAGACAGTGCAGAGAGGGCCAGGTTCCTGTGTGAGGTAGGGAGAGATTTATTTATTTACATCAAATACCAGTCAGAGTATTGTTCATTGGTCAGTTTCTGCAAAATTCGATAATATTCACAAACCTATAGGAATAGAGATCACTTCAGATATCAGCCAGAGTAACCATTGCTCAGTTGTGGAACTTTCTTTAGGCATCGCAGACCTCTAGGAATAGAGATCACTTCAGATATCAGCCAGAGTAACCATTGCTCAGTTGTGAAACTTTCTATAGGCATCACAGATCATCCATCTATAGGATTATAGATTACATCAGATATCAGTGAGAGTATTACTAATCGGTCACTTGCGTACAACTATAACCACCACAGCTCATCTATAGGGCTATCAATTACATCATATCAGGTCATTGAGTATCTATTGGTCAGTTGCGTATACCCTATATTGATCTGTATCAACATCATGTCCGAAAGGCCGACAAGGAGAGGCCGACGCTCACAGGCCACGAAAAAGAGGGCAAGCAGCCTCTGTGTCCATTGTAAAAAGTGGGGGTCACAGTCAACATAGTGCATCCTCTGCAGGCGGGGCACTCCCGTCCTTCATTTCCGGTGCTGCCCATGCTATTACTGCACAACATGTGGAAGAGTTGGTGAAGTGGATCGATAAGCCGTCCTCATCCTCCTCTCCCTCTGACACCCATGCTCCCAGTAGTTTTCTTTCCACTGCAGCTGCCAAAGTGGCCGGTTCCACAGGCTCCTTCTCCATAGCTACTCCTTCCGTTGCCCCACCATCATGCACGGAGGAGTCACCTAAACTATTAAATCATAGTGTCAGTGTCAGTGACATTCTCCTGGAGGATGCGCAGCAATTTGAAAGCTGTGATGTTGGTTCCCAGGTTGATGAAGGGAATAACATGAGCCTAGAGAGAGGGGATGACAATGATGGACAAGAAACCAGCAGTCATGTTGCCACATCTGAAGCATATTGCCAAGTTTGCTCCAGTCAAGGGTGTAGGAACCCACACAAATCTGGGGGGAACAGCATTTTTACTCGCCAGGTTTATGCTTTTTCAGTAAACTGCGAGAGAGAGAGAGAGTGTGTGTGTGTGTGTGTGTGTGTGTGTGTGTGCGCATTAATTTTTTTTTAATTAGTTCAAAAAAGCAAAAGAGTTTAAAGGAATCTGCACCCAACTAAAACCCTCCCAACCACCCCCAATCCCATATCCCTGTTGCCTGTAGGTGAACACCTCCACCAGCACAGTATGTAACCAAAGGTGACATAGATCTACATCAAAACCTGAACATATTAAAGTCTTAATTAAAGACCAGATAGCAGAGCTTAGGAGGTCTTCTAGGCTAAGCTAATTTTTTTTAATTATTAAAAAAAGCAAAAGAGTTTAAAGGAAGCTGCACCCAACTAAGTCCCGGTTCACACTTGTGCGATGCGGGAAGGCTGCGAATTCGCAGCCTGTTCCCGCATCGCAAACGCACATCTGGCAGTTCACACTGCCATATGCGATACGCAGGGGGTTTCAATGAAATGTTAACGACACCCCCAGTTTTATCGCATATCGCAGTGCGATCTGACAGTTCGCACAGGATCGGATCGCACAAGTGTGAACCACTGTGCGATCCGATCCTGATGCGGCTGGAAAAAAGGGTCCTGTGCGTCTTTTGTGCGGTTGCAGTGCGAATTTCAACCATACAAAGTGTATGGCTGAATTCGCACTGCACATCCGATCGCATATAATGAAGGAGCAGTGCGCTCCGAATTACATGCGATCGCCGCACACGCAAGAGTGTGAGCCGGCCCTAAAACCCTCCCAGCCACCCCTAACCCCATATTCCTGTTGCCTGTAGGTGAACACCTCCACCAGCACAGTATGTAACCAACGGTGACACAAATTTACATCAAAACCTGCACATATTAAAGTTTTAATCCACTGCTTAACAGGCTGGGTGACACAAATTAACAGCAAAACCTGAACATATTAAAGTCTGAAGCCACTGCAGGCTGGCCTGGGGAGGGTTAAGCTCAAAGAAGAGGGTCACAAATAATTGAAGCTGCTGAAGAACCTAGTGACTATTCAAGCCCAGCTCCCATGCCTTTAAATAAAAGTTTTCTGAAGTAGTGGAGAAGTGCTGGAGATCTAGGAAGAGACTGAAAAGAGGTCTATATGAAGCCCCCCACACCACTAAAAGAGAAATAGAGCCCAAGTCCACATGCTGACAACACACCCAGAAGTAGCAAAGCCTTCTCTGTGTCTCTAATACCAAGCCTAATTAAAGAAAGAAAAAAAAAAAAGTCTAGCTCAGCTAAGGGTGGGGAGGGGGGGATCCCCAGAATACTTGGCTGATCTGTGAAGCAGAACCCCCTTGTATTGTCGCACCCCCCCTCCTCCTCCTAGGAACATGAAGGGGGTCTGGGGTCATTGAGACAAACGAGAAAGCAGCGACTAAAGCAGAACTTGCTGGGCTTTGGATGGGGGTGCAAGGGAAGGGGGGAGTGGGGGTGCAAGGCTTCTCAGCTAGCTAGCCCCGCATGCATGCAGCTGCTGCTGGAACATATTTTTTTTAGGCTACTTAGGCTGCTCGCTGTTGTGCTTGCCTGTCCAGCCCTTTTCCTGTAAGCTGAGCCTGCAGAGGCTGAGGAGAGGGAGGGGGGGGGAGTCCCGGGGGACGGAGAAGAAAAGAGAGAAAAGCTAGCGGTCTGTGTTGTCACTCCTTGCCTTCAGGAACCGTTATGTGAAGCTGCATAAAGTTTTGAGCAAGCCTGCCTGCAGAGGTAGGGGGACTCCAGCAAGCCCCCCCAGAAAAGCTGCGACTCACCCATGGCCATGGAGAGAGAGAGGAGAAGACCTGGGACTAAGTGAAACCGGAAGGAGACCCGGAGTGCTGACTACGCTGTTCGTGGTGTAGTTAACAGCACTCTCCAAGTACTAAACTGGGGGGGGGATTTCACCATACCTGTCCCCCCCGCATTATTTCCTGGGGGGGATGTGTCCCGCCCGTCCCCCCCGGTTCCTATGCCCATGGCTCCAGTGATGAGGAGGGAAGGGATGATGAGGTTACTGACTGTACATGGGTGCCTGACAGGATAGAGGAGGAGGAGGAGGGGGAGGATGAGGAGCACAACTCCAACAAGGCAGGATGTGCTCCAGGGGCTGCTATAGCAGTAGCCAACCTATTGCGTCGCAGCACAGAGCTCCACAGGTGCAGGGTGCTGCAAAATCCCCGAAGACTCCAAAAAGTTTATTAGTGTGTGCTTTTTTCAGCATCTGTGCAGTAGACCACAGCGTTGCTGTTTGCAACATCTATCTAAAGCAGATCAAGCGTGGCCAGAACACCAGCCGCTTGGGCACCACATGCTTGACAAGGCATATGACGACCTGCCATGCAGTCCGTTGGCAACAGCACCTGAAAGAGGTACATAAGCATATATCACCTTGCTCCTCATCTATGATCTCTAACCCTACTATACCTCTTGCCTTCTCAAATACCAGCATTGAGAGGGATGATGGTATAGCAATGAGTGGCACAGAGACTTGCACCCAATCTGCTAGCAGTACACCACAGCTTGATTTGAGCAGCAGGCAAATTCCACTACCCCAGTATTTGAACCGTAGAAAGAAATACTGTCCCAGCCATCCACATGCTCAGCGTCTTAATGCTAGCTTGGCCAAATTGCTAGCATAATAGTTGCTGCCTTTTCAGCTGGTAGACTCGGCTCCCTTTCGCAAATTTGTGGAATGTGCTGCACCACAATGGCAGGTCCCAAAAAGGCATTTCTTTTTGCGTAAGGCCATTCTGGCTCTCTACCATCATGTGAAAGGTAGTGTTTTGGCCTCGTTGGACATAGCGGTCAGCAGGAAGGTGCACATTACTGCTGACGCTTGGTCCAGCAGGCACGGACAGGGACATTACATTTCTTTCACGGCGCTCTGGAGAACTCTACTGGCAGCTGGGAAGGATGCAGTACAGGAGTACTTAGATTTTGTGGGAATAACTGAGACTTGGTTTGACAGCTCTCATGACTGGATGGCGACCATTCAGGGGTATTCCCTTTATCACAGAGATAGAGAAGGTAAAAATCGGGGAGGGGTATGTCTGTATATTAAGAACAGTGTACAGGTAAATATGAGGGATGATATTAATAATGGAGCTATGGACGAGGTAGAATCCCTAAGGGTAGAACTTCAAAGGGAAGGCACTGTGGGGAAGGTAATATTGGGCGTATGCTATAGGCTGTAACGCTCCTGCGTTTCATGTATGGTGTGGATTTTCAGCTGCAGAAATATTCCACTTCAGTAGTCATGTAAGAGAGATGCTGAGATACCATTCCCAACCTCAATGACTCATCATGTATGGAAGGTCTTAATTCAGGTAGTAAATACACACACTCAACAAGCTGGTTCCTAGAGTGACTTTATGTATGTAGTAACACAGTGATGAAGATTTAAGAGACAGGTTGAGTGGAGGTGGTAGGTGACAGACACTTGAAGGTAAGACAGTAGCAGATGGATGCAGGTAGGTTTAGCAATCATGTATGGTAGCAGATGACAGAGTAGCAGATGGACATACAAGAGTGATCAACCCAGTGCAGGAATAAGTAGCAGTAGTCTTAAGAGCTAGCAATCTAGATATGCAGATGTGATAAATAGTCTTTACTATGCAGAGCTAGATAGTGTAAGCTTAGTATAAGTTTATAGAGGGTTACCCTGCGGGGTACTTAGCACTAATAGCAATACAGCCGAAGGTTGGTTCAGGAGGAGCGGATGATCCGGAAGCGGGATGCAGGGATCAGCGCAGCGAGGTTCCGTCAGCGAAGTATGCTTGCAAGCACGAAAGCTTCAAGCCAAGTTAGCATCCAGGTAAGGGTGTTTGAACGAACACATGTGAGTGAGAACCGGCGCTTTAAATAGCCATCTAGTCCGGCGCTGAGTGATGACAGCTTCAGTTTTAAAGGTGTATGCGCACCTTTCCAAAAGAGAATGGTGGGGCGCATACACTTGTGAAAAGAGTAATTTAGGGTACCAAAGGTACCGGAACATTACAATACCCCCCCCTTAAGGCCGGCTCCTGAAGGCCTCTGGAGCTGGTTTGTCTGGGTATCTCGCATGAAAATTGCGGATTAATCTAGGGGCATGTATTTCAGAGGTGTTTAGCCAGGTGTCGTCTTGGGGCCCATAGTTCTTCCATCTAACCAAGTACTGAAGTTTTCTTCTGTAGATACGAGAATCCAGAATCTCTTTTATCTCGTATTCTTCTCCACCTTCAACTTGTACAGGAGGCGGAAGTGGAATATTAGGCCTTATTCCGTGGTCCGGAACATGGGGCTTCAGTAGCGACACATGGAAAATGGGATGGATTTTTAGGTCTATTGGCAATGTAAGCTGTACTGCAGCTTTTCCAATAAGTTTTTTGATTGGGAAAGGTCCCAAGAACAGAGGTCCAAGCTTTTTGCTAGGGATCTTCAGTCTTAAATTTTTTGTTGAGAGCCAAACGAGGTCCCTGATAGTGTACTGTGGAGAAGGTCTTCTGCGAAGATCATAGTACTTCTTTTGTTGACTGTGAGCGTGTGCAATGGTAGTATTTAATAAACCCAGAGAATCCTTTATTTGGGTAAGATAGTCTGAGGCTACTGGGTTGTTTGAAGGAAGGATGCGTGGTGGAAGAATAGAGGGATGAAACCCATAGTTCAAGTAGAACGGACTCTGCTTGGTTGTACTGTGGGTTGCGTTGTTGTAGGCAAATTCTGCCAGAGGGAGAAGATCCACCCAATCATCCTGTTGGTAAGAAGTGTAACAACGTAAATACTGCTCGATGCATTGGTTGACTCTTTCAGTCTGTCCGTTGGTCTGCGGATGGTAAGGAGAAGTGAGCTTCCGCTCGATCCGTAGTATGTGACATAGTTCTTGCCAGAACTTAGAAATAAATTGGGATCCACGGTCAGACAGAAGAGTTTTTGGGATACCATGTAATCTAAAGACATGTTTCATCAGGAGTTCTGCCGTTTGTTTGGACGAAGGTAGTCTGCGAATAGCAATGAAATGTGCCATCTTTGTCAGATGGTCCACTGACACCAAGATGGTATTAAATCCTTTGGAAGGAGGCAATTCTACGATGAAGTCCAAGGACAAAACTTCCCATGGAGTTTGGGGTATTGGTAGACTGCATAGTAGACCGGATGGTCTCGTAGTGTCAATTTTGGACCTGGCACAGACATTGCATGAAGAGACGAATTTTTGTATAGATGTTTTCATGTCAGGCCACCAGAATTGCCGGGAAATCAAATTAAGAGTCTTTGTCATACCCATATGTCCTGCCATAGGCACATCATGAGATAATTCCAAGATCTTGGTGCGTAGGGTAGGTGGTATGTAAAGTTTGTCGTTGTAGTAGAGGAAGCCTTCTGCATCAGTATTTAGTTGTGGTGGGGGTGAATCCAAACTTATACCATGCAAAACCTCTTCCTTCAAGGAACGGACAACTCCAATAATGCGTTTGTGAGGTATTATAGGAACGGAAGGGATTTCAAAGTAGTTTTCTTCAGTTAGTCGTGATAGTGCATCCGCCTTTTTGTTTTTATCTGCAGGTGTGTAAGTCACTAGGAAGTTAAACCTTAGAAAGAATAGTGACCATCGTACCTGTCGGTGCGAGAGAGTTTTGCTAGTCTGAAGATATTGGAGGTTTTTATGGTCCGTGTATATAATTATTGGTAATTGGGTGCCTTCGAGTAAATGTCGCCAATTCTCCAGAGCCAATTTTATAGCAAGCAGTTCCTTTTCACCCACGGGGTAATTTATCTCGGGACTGCTTAGGGATTTAGAAAAAAAGGCGACTGGATGAAGTGGTGAAGTGTGGGTTGGTCGTTGGGAGAGTATTGCTCCTACTACCATGTTTGACGCATCTACCTCCAGAATGTATTGGAGGGATGGGTCTGGATGGCGTAATATGGGAGCGGAAGTAAACCTTGTCTTTAACAGGTGAAAAGCTTTATTTGCTTCATCTGACCATTTGAATGGTTTTTTAATGCTAGTGAGCTGTGTGAGGGGTCTCACAATTGCAGAGAAGTTTCTAATGAACTTCCTGTAGAAATTCAAAAATCCAAGGAATCGCTGTAGCGCCTTGCGTGTGGTTGGTGTAGGCCAATCCTGAATGCAGGATATCTTACTCATGTCCATCTCGATTCCTGTTTTGGATATGATGTAGCCTAGAAAGAGTACCTCATCTTTATGAAACAAGCATTTTTTCAGTTTCACATAAAGGTTGTGTGCAAGCAATCTCGATAATACTAGTCTTACATGTCTTATGTGTTCAGACAGGGATCGTGAATATATAAGTATATCGTCCAGATATACCACAACACAGACATCTAGTAAGTCTCTGAAAATATCGTTTATAAATCGTTGAAAAACTGCAGGGGCGTTGCATAGCCCGAATTGCATTACAAGATATTCGAACAATCCGTATCTGGTTCTGAATGCAGTCTTCCACTCGTGTCCATCACGGATTCGAATGAGATTGTATGCTCCTTTCAGGTCCAATTTTGAAAAATAGGTAGCTCCACGCACCTGCTCAATGAGCTCAGGGATAAGCGGTAGAGGATAGCGATCTTTTATTGTAATAGCATTCAATTGTCTATAGTCGATGATAGGCCTAAGACTTGAGTCCTTATTGCGGACAAAAAAGAGTCCTGCTGCTGTGGAAGAAGTGGAAGGTCTAATAAAACCTTTTTCCAAATTCTCATCCAAATAGTCTTTGAGATGGGAAAGTTCATCCTGTGAAAGAGGATAAACATGACCGAACGGCAATTTGCTATTTGGGAGTAGATCAATGCTACAATCATAGTCTCGATGGGGAGGTAGTGCTTGAGCATTTTTCTCAAGAAAAACCTCAGAGAGATCCTGATAACATAGTGGTGCAATCTCATCTGTCACCACAGACAGGATCCTCCCGAAAGACGGGAGGTTACACGTACCCTCGCAATAGCAAGAGAGGAAGGTCAGGGTCCGTTCCTTCCAATCTATGGTTGGTTGATGTGTGTGCAACCAGGGAAGTCCCAAAACAATGGGAAAGTGGGGTGAAGGTATTAGATCGAAGGTAGTGGTCTCCATATGAGACCCGTTAGTAGTGACTAGGAGTGCCTGTGTCTGATCAGTGATCGGACCAGAGGATAAAGGAACACCGTTAATAAGACTCACTGAGACAGGTTTAAGTTTAGAAATAATAGGAACTTTATTTAAAGCAGCAAAACGTATGTCAATATAATTTCCACAAGATCCTGTGTCAATCATGGCCTTAGTAGTAATCCTGTTCTGGTCCCACTGTAATGTTAAGCAAACAGAAAGGTAAGGGTTAGTGATTGAAGTTGTCAATCCCCCTAGAAGGACATGTGAACACTCACCCTTCTTTTTGTAGACTAGGGGACAGACGTTTATCTTGTGATCCGGGGATGCACAGTACAAGCAGAGATTACCAGATCGTCTTTTGGCTCTTTCCATAGTTGATAGAGGTGGGCGTATGGTTCCTACCTCCATAGGAATGGGGTCAACGGCCGAAATCCGAGAAGAACTGGATAATGGCATTCCCATTTTCTCAGCCTTTCTTTCTCGTAGTCTTCTATCTATGGTGATACTGAGTTGTATCAATGTATCCAGGGTTTTTGGCAGATCCGCTCGGGCGAGCTCGTCTTTAACGGCCTCTGATAGGCCAAGCCTAAATTTGGATTTCAGAGATGCATCATTCCATTCTGAATCAAGGGTCCATCTCTTGAATTCTGCGACAAAGTCTTCTACAGGTCTCCCACCTTGTTTCAAGGATCTTAATTGAAGATCGGCAGTACTCTGCCTATTGGGATCATCATATAGGCTAGTGAGTTCTGCTAGGAACAAGGCATAGGAGTTGAGAAGCTGGTCGCTTTTCTCAAAAAGAGAGTCTGCCCAGGCCCGAGGATCGCCTGTTAGGTAAGAAATAATAGTACAAACCTTAATGTGATCAGTAAGGTAGGTACGGGGTTTTAGCAAGAAAAGTAACTCACATGCATTTTTAAATTCGCAAAATTTTTTGCGATCGCCTGTAAATACCAAAGGAGGATTTATTTTGGGTTCAGGGGACTGAGCAGTGGTAAGTTGTGTCAGTCTAATTACCTGCTGCGACAGAGCCTGATTGTCTTCTTTTAATTCAGCAAGTGCGTGTATTAACGCAGGTACTTGCTGTTTTAATTGTGTCATCTGAGTGGTTATTTCTGCTGAATCCATTTGTGGTTCGTTCAATCTGTAACGCTCCTGCGTTTTACGTTTGATGTGGATTCTCAGCTGCAGAAACATTCCACTTCAGCAGTCATGCAGAGAAACGCCGAGACACCATTCCCAACTCTCAATGACTCATCATGTGTGGATGATCTCAATTCAGCAAGTAAATACACACACTCAATAAGATGTTTCCTAGAGTGACTTATGTATATAGTAACACAGTGATGATAGGCTGAAGAGACAGGTTGGGTTGAGATGGTAGATGACAGACACTTGAAAGGAAATGTTCTTGAAAGTAAGATAGTAGCAGATGGGATGCAGATAGGTTTAGCAATCATGTACGGTAGTAGATGACAGAGTAGCAGGTGGACATACAAGAGAGATCAACCCAGTGCAAGAACAGGTGGTAGCAGGCCCAAGAGCTAGCATTCTTAGATAATGCAGATGTAGTAATAGTCCTTAGTATGCCGAGCTAGATAGTGTAAGCTTTAGTATAAAGGTTATAGAGGTTTCCCCTGTGGGGTACTTATCACTAATAGCAATGTAGCAGAGGAGAGGTTAGGCAAGAGCGGATGATCCGGTAGCGGGATACAGGGATCAGCGCAGCGTGGTTCCGACAGCAAGGTATGCTTGCAAGCATGTGAGCTTCAAGACAGGTTAGCATCAAGGCACAAAGCAGTTTGAACGAACACATGTGAGTGAGAGCCGGCGATCGAAATAGCCATCCAGTCCGGCGCTCAGTGATGACAGCATCAGTCTTAAAGGTGTATGCGCACCTTACCAAAAGAGAATGGTGGGGCGCATACACTTATGAAAGAGTAATTAGGGTACCCAAAGGTACCAGAACATTACAAACCCTAACCCTAACTCTAACCATAACCCTGACTCTAACCCTAACCCTAACCCTTAGTTACCTTAACCCTAAATCTAACCCTAACCTCAACCCTAACCCTAACCGTAACTCTAACCCTAATCCTAAGCCAAACCATTAATTTAGGGTTAGGGTTGGAATTAAGGTTAAGGTTAACCATGTAAAACATCAGTTTGATTGGGGTTAGAGTTAGGGTTAGGGTTAACCATGTAGAACATCAGTTTGATTAGGGTTAGTGTCAGGGTTAAGGCTAACCTTAACCCCAACTCTAACCCTAACCCTAACTTTTACTCGAACTCTAACCCTAACCCTCACCCTAACTCGAACTCTAACCCTAACACTAACCCTTAGGGTTAGGGTTAACCCTAACTCTAACCCTAACCCAAACCCTAACTCTAACCCTAACTTTAACCCTAACCTCAACCCGAACCCTAACCGTAATCCTAACTCTAACACTAACTCTAACTCTAACCCTAGCCCGAAAACCGTAACACTAACCCAAACCCTAACTCTAACCCTAACCCTAAGAGTTAGAGTTAGGGTTAACCCCAACTCTAACCCTTGGAGCTACCCTAACTCTAATCCTTAGAGTTACCCTAACCCTAACCCTAACTCTAACCCTAACCTTAACCCTAACCCTTAGATTTACCCTAACCCTAACTCCAACCCTAACCCTTAGAGTTACCCTAACCCTAACCTCAACCTGAACCCTAATCCTAACCCTTAGAGTTACCTTAACCCTAACCCTAACCTTAACCCTAACTCTAACCCTAACCTCAACCTGAACCCTAAACCTTAGAGTTACCTTAACCCTAACTCTAACCCTAACTGTAACCCTAACCCCAACCCTTAGAGTTACCCTAACCCTAACTCTAACCCTAACCCTGACCTCAACCCGAACCCTAACCCTAACTCTAACCCTAACCCTAACCCTAAGCTTAACCCTAACTCTAACCCTACCTCTAACCCTAACCCTAACTCTAACCCTTAGAGTGACCCTAACCCTACTCTAAGCCTAACCTCAACCCAAACGCTAACCTTAACCCTTAGAGTTACATTAACCCTAACCCTAACTCTAACCCTAACCCTTACAGTTATCCTAACCCTAACTCTAACCCTAAATCTAACCCTAAGCTTAACCCTAACTCTAACCCTACCTCTAACCCTAACCCTTAAAGTGACCCTAACCCTACTCTAAGCCTAACCTCAACCCAAATGCTAACCCTCACCCTTAGAGTTACCTTAACCCTAACCCTAACTCTAACCCTAACCCTTACAGTTACCCTAACCCAAACCCTAACCCGAACCCTAACCCGAACCCGAACCCTAACCCGAACCCTAACCTGAACTTTAACCCTAACTCTAACCCTAACCTTAACCCTAACTCTAACCCTAACCCTAACCCTAATCCTTAGAGTTACCCTAACCCTTAGAGTTACCCTTACCCTAAATCTAACCCTAACCTCAACTCGAACCCTAACCCTTAGAGTTACCTTAACCCTAACCCTAACCCTAACCCTAACCCTAAGGGTTAGAGTTAGGGTTAACCCCAACTCTAACCCTTGGAGCTACCCTAACTCTGATCCTTAGAGTTACCTTAACCCTAACCTTAACCCTAACTCTAACCCTAACCTTAACCCTAACCCTTAGATTTACCCTAACCCTAACTCTAACCCTAACCCTTAGAGTTACCCTAACCCTAACCTCAACCTGAACCCTAATCCTAACCCTTAGAGTTACCTTAACCCTAACCCTAACCCTAACCCTAACCTTAACCCTAACTCTAACCCTAACCTCAACCTGAACCCTAAACATTAGAGTTACCTTAACCCTAACTCTAACCCAAACTGTAACCCTAACCCCAACCCTTAGAGTTACCCTAACCCTAACTCTAACCCTAACCCTGACCTCAACCCGAACCCTAACCCTAACTCTAACCCTAACCCTAAGCTTAGCCCTAACTCTAACCCTACCTCTAACCCTAACCTTAACTCTAACCCTTAGAGTGACCCTAACCCTACTCTAAGCCTAACCTCAACCCAAACGCTAACCCTAACCCTTAGAGTTACATTAACCCTAACCCTAACTCTAACCCTAACCCTTACAGTTACCCTAACCCGAACCCTAACCCGAACCCTAACCCTAACCCGAACCCTAACCTGTACTCTAACCCTAACTCTAACCCTAACCTTAACCCTAACTCTAACCCTAACTCTAACCCTAATCCTTAGAGTTACCCTAACCCTTAGAGTTACCCTTACCCTAACCCTAACCCTAAATCTAACCCTAACCTCAACTCGAACCCTAACCCTTACAGTTACCCTAACCCTAACTCTAACCCTAAATCTAACCCTAAGCTTAACCCTAACTCTAACCCTACCTCTAACCCTAACCCTTAAAGTGACCCTAACCCTACTCTAAGCCTAACCTCAACCCAAATGCTAACCCTCACCCTTAGAGTTACCTTAACCCTAACTCTAACCCTAACCCTTACAGTTACCCTAACCCAAACCCTAACCCGAACCCTAACCCGAACCCGAACCCTAACCCGAACCCTAACCTGAACTCTAACCCTAACTCTAACCCTAACCTTAACCCTAACTCTAACCCTAACCCTAACTCTAACCCTAATCCTTAGAGTTACCCTAACCCTTAGAGTTACCCTTACCCTAACCCTAAATCTAACCCTAACCTCAACTCGAACCCTAACCCTTAGAGTTACCTTAACCCTAACCCTAACCCTAACCCTTAGAGTTACCCTAACCCTAACTCTAACCCTAACCCTAAGGGTTAGAGTTAGGGTTAACCCCAACTCTAACCCTTGGAGCTACCCTAACTCTAATCCTTAGAGTTACCTTAACCCTAACCTTAACCCTAACTCTAACCCTAACCTTAACCCTAACCCTTAGATTTACCCTAACCCTAACTCTAACCCTAACCCTTAGAGTTACCCTAACCCTAACCTCAACCTGAACCCTAATCCTAACCCTTAGAGTTACCTTAACCCTAACCCTAACCCTAACCCTAACCTTAACCCTAACTCTAACCCTAACCTCAACCTGAACCCTAAACATTAGAGTTACCTTAACCCTAACTCTAACCCAAACTGTAACCCTAACCCCAACCCTTAGAGTTACCCTAACCCTAACTCTAACCCTAACCCTGACCTCAACCCGAACCCTAACCCTAACTCTAACCCTAACCCTAAGCTTAACCCTAACTCTAACCCTACCTCTAACCCTAACCTTAACTCTAACCCTTAGAGTGACCCTAACCCTACTCTAAGCCTAACCTCAACCCAAACGCTAACCCTAACCCTTAGAGTTACATTAACCCTAACCCTAACTCTAACCCTAACCCTTACAGTTACCCTAACCCTAACTCTAACCCTAAATCTAACCCTAACCATAAGCTTAACCCTAACTCTAACCCTACTTCTAATCCTAACCCTTAAAGTGACCCTAACCCTACTCTAAGCCTAACCTCAACCCAAATGCTAACCCTAACCCTTAGAGTTACCTTAACCCTAACCCTAACTCTAACCCTAACCCTTACAGTTACCCTAACCCGAACCCTAACCCGAACCCGAACCCTAACCCTAACCCGAACCCTAACCTGAACTCTAACCCTAACTCTAACCCTAATCCTTAGAGTTACCCTAACCCTTAGAGTTACCCTTACCCTAACCCTAACCCTAAATCTAACCCTAACCTCAACTCGAACCTTAACCCTTAGAGTTACCTTAACCCTAACCCTTAGAGTTACCCTAACCCTAACTCTAACCCTAACCTCAACCCAAACCCTAACCCTTAGTTACCTTAACCCTAACCCTAACTCTAACCCTAACCCTTAGAGTTACCCTAACCCTAACTCTAACCCTAACCTCAACCTGAACCCTAACCCTTAGAGTTACCCTAACCCTAACCCTAACCCTGACTCTAACCCTAACCCTTAGAGTTACCTTAACCCTAACTCTAACCCTAACCTCAACCCTAACCCTAACCGTAACTCAAACCCTAATCCTACACCAAACCATTAATTTAGGGTTAGGGTTAGATTTGGAATTAGGGTTAAGGTTAACCATGTAAAACATCAGTTTGATTAGGGTTAGGGTTAGGGTTAGAGTTAGGGTTAGGGTTAACCATGTAGAACATCAGTTTGATTAGGGTTAGTGTTAGGGTTAACCTTACCCTTAACCTTAACCCCAACTCTAACCCTAACCCTAAGGCTTGGGTTAGAGTTAGGGTAAGTGTTAACTCTAACCCTAACTTTTAATTGAACCCTAACCCTAACTCTAACCCAACCCTCACCCTAACTCTAACCCTAACACTAACCCTTAGGCTTAGGGTTAACCCTAACTCTAACCCTAACCCAAAACCTAACTCTAACCCTAACATTAACCCTAACCTCAACCGGAACCCTAACCGTAATCCTAACTCTAACCCTAACACTAGCTCTAACCCTAACCCGAAACCCTAACACTAACCCAAACCCTAACCCTAACTCTAACCCTAACCCTTAGGGTTAGAGTTAGGGTTAAACCTAACCCTAACTCTAACCCTTGGAGTTACCCTAACTCTATTCCTTAGAGTTACCCTAACCCTAACATTTTACCCTAACCCTAACTCTAACCCTAAACCTTAGAGTTACCCTAACCCTAACCTCAACCTGAACCCTAATCCTAACCCTTAGAGTTACCTTAACCCTAACCCTAACCTCAACCTGAACCCTAACCCTTAGAGTTACCTTAACCCTAACCCTAACTCTAACCCTAACCCCAAACCTTAGAGTTACCCTAACCCTAAATCTAACCCTAACCCTAACCCTTCCCTAACCTGAACCCTAACCCTAAACTTAACCCTAACCCTAACTCTAACCCTAACCCTAACTTTAACCCTAATCCTTAGAGTTACCCTAACCCTTAGAGTTATCCTTACCCTAACCCTAACTCTAACCCTAACCTCAACTCGAACCTTAACCCTCAGAGTTACCTTAACCCTAACCTTAACTCTAACCTTAACTCTAAGCCTTAGAGTTACCCTAACCCTAACTCTAACCCTAACCCTAACCTCAACCCGAACCCTAACCCGTCCCTAACCTGAACCCTAACCCTAACACTAACCCTAACCTTAACCCTAAACCTAACTCTAACCCTAACTCTAACCCTAATCCTTAGAGTTACCCTAACCCTTAGAGTTACCCTTACCCTAACCCTAATCCTAAATCTAACCCTAACCTCAACTCGAACCCTAACCCTTAGAGTTACCTTAACCCTAACCCTAACTCTAACCCTAACAATAACCCTAACCCTTAGAGTTACCCTAACTCAAACCCTAACCTCAACCCTCACCCTAACCCTTAGAGTTACCTTAACCCTAACCCTAACCCTAAACCTAACCCTTAGAGTTACCCTAACCCTAACTCTAACCCTAACCCTGACTCTAACCCTCACCCTAACCCTTAGAGTTACCTTAACCCTAACTCTAACCCTAACCTCAACCCTAACCGTAACTCAAACCCTAATCCTAAGCCAAACCATTAATTTAGGGTTAGGGTTAGAGTTGGAATTAGGGTTAAGGTTAACCATGTAAAACATCAGTTTGATTAGGGTTAGGGTTAGAGTTAGGGTTAACCATGTAGAACATCAGTTTGATTAGGGTTAGTGTTAGGGTTAAGGCTAACTCTAACCCTAACCCAAAACCTAACTCTAACCCTAACATTAACCCTAACCTCAACCGGAACCCTAACCGTAATCCTAACTCAAACCCTAACACTAACTCTAACCCTAACCCGAAACCCTAACACTGACCCAAACCCTAACCCTAACTCTAACCCTAACCCTTAGGGTTAGAGTTAGGGTTAAACCTAACCCTAACTCTAACCCTTGGAGTTACCCTAACTCTATTCCTTAGAGTTACCCTAACCCTAACATTTAACCCTAACCCTAACTCTAACCCTAAACCTTAGAGTTACCCTAACCCTAACCTCAACCTGATTCCTAATCCTAACCCTTAGAGTTACCTTAACCCTAACCCTAACCTCAACCTGAACCCTAACCCTTAGAGTTACCTTAACCCTAACCCTAACTCTAACCCTAACTGTAACCCTAACCCCAAACCTTAGAGTTACCCTAACCCTAAATCTATCCCTAACCCTAACCTCAACCCGAACCCTAACCCTAAGCTTAACCCTAACTCTAACCCTACCTCTTACCCTAACCCTTAGAGTGACCCTAACCCTACTCTAAGCCTAACCTCAACCCAAATGCTAACCCTAACCCTTAGAGTTACCTTAACCCTAACCCTAACTCTAACCCTTACAGTTACCCTAACCCTAACCCTTCCCTAACCCGAACCCTAACCCTTCCCTAACCTGAACCCTAACCCTAAACTTAACCCTAACTCTAACCCTAACCCTAACCCTAACTTTAACCCTAATCCTTAGAGTTACCCTAACCCTTAGAGTTATCCTTACCCTAACCCTAACTCTAACCCAAACCTCAACTCGAACCTTAACCCTCAGAGTTACCTTAACCCTAACCTTAACTCTAACCCTAACTCTAACCCTTAGAGTTACCCTAACCCTAACTCTAACCCTAACCCTAACCTCAACCCGAACCCTAACCCGTCCCTAACCTGAACCCTAACCCTAACACTAACCCTAACCCTAACCTTAACCCTAAACCTAACTCTAACCCTAATCCTTAGAGTTACCCTAACCCTTAGAGTTACCCTAACCCTAATCCTAAATCTAACCCTAACCTCAACTCGAACCCTAACCCTTAGAGTTACCTTAACCCTAACTCTAACCCTAACCTCAACCCTAACCCTAACCGTAACTCAAACCCTAATCCTAAGCCAAACCATTAATTTAGGGTTAGGGTTAGAGTTGGAATTAGGGTTAAGGTTAACCATGTAAAACATCAGTTTGATTAGGGTTAGGGTTAGAGTTAGGGTTAACCATGTAGAACATCAGTTTGATTAGGGTTAGTGTTAGGGTTAAGGCTAACCTTAACCCAATCTCTAACCCTAACCCTAAGGCTAGGGTTAGAGTTAGGGTAAGTTTTAACCCTAACCCTAACCCTCACAATAACTGTAACCCTAACCCCAAACCTTAGAGTTACCCTAACCCTAAATCTATCCCTAACCCTAACCTCAACCCGAACCCTAACCCTAAGCTTAACCCTAACTCTAACCCTACCTCTAACCCTAACCCTTAGAGTGACCCTAACCCTACTCTAAGCCTAACCTCAACCCAAATGCTAACCCTAACCCTTAGAGTTACCTTAACCCTAACCCTAACTCTAACCCTAACTGTAACCCTAACCCCAAACCTTAGAGTTACCCTAACCCTAAATCTATCCCTATCCCTAACTAGAGATGTATAGAACTGTTCGCCGGCGAACAGTTCCCGGCGAACTTAGCATGTTCGCGCTCGCCGCTGCCGGCGAACATATGCGATGTTCGGTCCGCCCCCCATAAGACATCATTGAGGCAAACTTTGACTCTGAACTTTACAGTCAGCAGACACATTTCCAGCCAATCAGCGTACCTCCCTCCCACACCCTCCCACCTCCTATAAATAAGCAAAGGCAGCATCCATCTTAGATCATTCTGAAGCAGTGTGTGTAGTGAGAGTAGGGAGAGCTGCTGCTGCTGCTGCTGCTGCTGCTGCTGTTAAGCTAGGGACAGTTAGTCAGTGTTCCTGGTCTTGCAGTGTTCTTGGTCCACTACTGCTGTAATATCAGCACCCCAAAAAGCCCTTCTAAGGGCTGGTATTTGTGTTTTTTTTTTTTTTTTATATATATATATATATATATATATATATATATATATATATATATATACCTAGCGTCCCCAAAAGCCCTTTTAAGGGCTGGTAATTGAGTTGTTTCTTCATATATATATATATATATATCTATATCTATCTAGTGTCCCCAAAAGCCCTTTTAAGGGCTGGTAATTGAGGATTTTTTTATTTATATATATACATATATATATATATATATAGTGTCCCCAAAAGCCCTTTTAAGGGCTGGTAAGGTAATAGATTTTTTTCTTTATATATATATATATATATATATATATATATATCTATTGTACACTGCAGTTGCCTGCCCGCTGTGTGTGAGAGGCCACAGACCTACCACAGACTGTACTGTGTGCACACCACACTCATTTCGGGTGGCACAGGCACAGTACCTGGCATTTTAAAAAATATTTTTTTTTCCTCTGTCATAATTGCAGTGAGTGCTGTGTCAGGTCCACAGAGTGCACTGTACCCACTGCAGTGCACTGCCCACCACTGATATATATACGTTGGCACAGCATCTTGTTGCAATAAATTGAAAAAAAAAATATTTTTTATTATTGCAGTTGCCTGGGCTGCCAGTGACTGTCAGGTCCACAGAGTGTACTGTGCCCACTGCAGTGCCACTGTGTGCCCACCCACCACTGATATATAAGGTGGCACAGCAGCTTGCAAAGTAAAAAAAATATATATATTTTTTTAAATTGCAGTTGCCTGGGTGCCAGTGACTGCTGTCAGGTCCACAGAGAGTGTACTGTGCCACTGCCCACCCACCACTGATATATAAGGTGGCACAGCAGCTTGCAAAGTAAAAAAAATATATATATTTTTTTAAATTGCAGTTGCCTGGGTGCCAGTGACTGCTGTCAGGTCCACAGAGAGTGTACTGTGCCACTGCCCACCCACCACTGATATATAAGGTGGCACAGCAGCTTGCAAAGTAAAATAAAATATATTTTTTTAAAATTGCAGTTGCCTGGGTGCCAGTGACTGCTGGTAGAAAAGACAAAAAAAGAAAAAAGAGGGGCGCACCGACCTAGTGCATTACCATAAAAACTTTTATTAAAATATTAAAAGGTGTACAATATACTCACAAGACTGGTGTGGTACAACACACATCAAGAATAGCATATACAGTCTCCAAGGTAGCCAGGTCCCAATAGTGACAAATGGGCATACAGATAGTCGCATGGGGCTGCTGTGGCTAGGCTGACGCGTTTCAGGGGCGAGCCCCCTTCCTCAGAGCCAGAAAAGATGCTGCTAGATCACAAGCCGAACGGTCAAAGACTAAATGGAAGTAGGCCCCACCTCTTCCTGCTCCACCCCAACCCTAAGGGCGGGACAGAGGGGAGGGGGGAGGTGAGAAAAGGGAAGAAGAGGGGAGAAGAGAAAGGAGAAGAATAAAACGGACACAACAGCAAGAAGGAGAAGGGGGGGGAAAAGAAAAATGGGGATGCTGGGACAGGGAAAGAACATGGAAGGGGGGAGGGGGAGGGGAAGAGGGGAGGACAGAGAGGACACTTGTCCAGTCCGAGCCAAAACACACCCACCTTCCAAGGCCAGTTCGGACTATGTGATCAGCGGCAAAAGAAATATAATAGATAAAATAAATATACAGCAAATGAAACACTTGTTCGAACAAGAAAGGAGATAACAAACCAAATGTGACGGGTAATGCATTGTGGTCAGAAGTGGTATACATATATACGTATATACATATACACATATAATAACTACACACGTATATATATACATGCACACATACATACATATACATGCACATATACACTCACATCAACAGTCAGTACTTTAGGTCTCTATTGGATCAGATGAGAACTCCACTGCTTATCCTGTGCATATCCACTAGCAAGCAGAGCAGTGTCAGCCACCCCTGGCCTACAGCCATGCAGGGGGGACACTACCCGTGGGAGCAGAGCATATACAGCTAGCCTGGCATGGTGCAAGAGGATCTCGCTGGCCTCCACACACAAATAGTACCTGTGATCATGATGTGAGGAGGGCGCCGCTGGCCGGGACTAAAAGGGGTCTGCTGTATGTTGAAACATCCCTATTTGGATGGCTGCGTCCCTTCTCTGGGACGCACGCCAACCCGTACCCGGAAGTGAGAAACCGGAAGTGCGGGTGGATGCGTTCCACCCGCATCACTTCCGCCATCACTACGGGGCGCCGCTCGGACCATTTCTCTGGAAGTCATTAGCTGTGCTAGCCAGCAGTGGACATGGACAGAGCGGCGCTTACCCGACTCCGCCCTCCTCCTTGCGTCTCTAAGCAAGTGGCTACAAGTGCATATGTATATATATAAAATATAATATTTATATATATATATATACATATGCACTTGTAGCCACTTGCTTAGAGACGCAAGGAGGAGGGCGGAGTCGGGTAAGCGCCGCTCTGTCCATGTCCACTGCTGGCTAGCACAGCTAATGACTTCCAGAGAAATGGTCCGAGCGGCGCCCCGTAGTGATGGCGGAAGTGATGCGGGTGGAACGCATCCACCCGCACTTCCGGTTTCTCACTTCCGGGTACGGGTTGGCGTGCGTCCCAGAGAAGGGACGCAGCCATCCAAATAGGGATGTTTCAACATACAGCAGACCCCTTTTAGTCCCGGCCAGCGGCGCCCTCCTCACATCATGATCACAGGTACTATTTGTGTGTGGAGGCCAGCGAGATCCTCTTGCACCATGCCAGGCTAGCTGTATATGCTCTGCTCCCACGGGTAGTGTCCCCCCTGCATGGCTGTAGGCCAGGGGTGGCTGACACTGCTCTGCTTGCTAGTGGATATGCACAGGATAAGCAGTGGAGTTCTCATCTGATCCAATAGAGACCTAAAGTACTGACTGTTGATGTGAGTGTATATGTGCATGTATATGTATGTATGTGTGCATGTATATATATACGTGTGTAGTTATTATATGTGTATATGTATATACGTATATATGTATACCACTTCTGACCACAATGCATTACCCGTCACATTTGGTTTGTTATCTCCTTTCTTGTTCGAACAAGTGTTTCATTTGCTGTATATTTATTTTATCTATTATATTTCTTTTGCCGCTGATCACATAGTCCGAACTGGCCTTGGAAGGTGGGTGTGTTTTGGCTCGGACTGGACAAGTGTCCTCTCTGTCCTCCCCTCTTCCCCTCCCCCTCCCCCCTTCCATGTTCTTTCCCTGTCCCAGCATCCCCATTTTTCTTTTCCCCCCCCTTCTCCTTCTTGCTGTTGTGTCCGTTTTATTCTTCTCCTTTCTCTTCTCCCCTCTTCTTCCCTTTTCTCACCTCCCCCCTCCCCTCTGTCCCGCCCTTAGGGTTGGGGTGGAGCAGGAAGAGGTGGGGCCTACTTCCATTTAGTCTTTGACCGTTCGGCTTGTGATCTAGCAGCATCTTTTCTGGCTCTGAGGAAGGGGGCTCGCCCCTGAAACGCGTCAGCCTAGCCACAGCAGCCCCATGCGACTATCTGTATGCCCATTTGTCACTATTGGGACCTGGCTACCTTGGAGACTGTATATGCTATTCTTGATGTGTGTTGTACCACACCAGTCTTGTGAGTATATTGTACACCTTTTAATATTTTAATAAAAGTTTTTATGGTAATGCACTAGGTCGGTGCGCCCCTCTTTTTTCTTTTTTTGTCTTTTCTACCAGTGGTTCTGGATACCCTTGATCCTGAAGGGGGCAGCAAGACCAAACAGCTCTCTTTACATCTGAGTTTGTAGTGCACCTCTTTCTACTCCATCAGACAGCACTTAAGCGCAGGAGGTTTTGTTTTTACTTGCCAGTGACTGCTGTCAGGTCCACAGAGAGTGTACTGTGCCACTGCCCACCCACCACTGATATATAAGGTGGCACAGCAGCTTGCAAAGTAAAAAAAAATATATATTTTTTTAAATTGCAGTTGCCTGGGTGCCAGTGACTGCTGTCAGGTCCACAGAGAGTGTACTGTGCCACTGCCCACCCACCACTGATATATAAAGTGGCACAGCAGCTTGCAAAGTAAAAAAAAATATATATATTTTTTAAATTGCAGTTGCCTGGGTGCCAGTGACTGCTGTCAGGTCCACAGAGAGTGTACTGTGCCACTGCCCACCCACCACTGATATATAAAGTGGCACAGCAGCTTGCAAAGTAAAAAAATATATATATATTTTTTAAATTGCAGTTGCCTGGGTGCCAGTGACTGCTGTCAGGTCCACAGAGAGTGTACTGTGCCACTGCCCACCCACCACTGATATATATGCCTGCAAGAGAAAAAGCCAGCCGCAGAGAAGCCATATTCCTGAAAATATAAGAAAAATGCTTTTTTTTAGGGGTTCTGGACATGCTACAGAGCTGAAACTTGACAGGTACACTTTTTAGACCCCCCAGACACTAAATACAAAAAATGACATGCCTGCCTAAAAAAATGCCCGATAAATGCCTGCAAGAGAAAAAGACAGCCGCAGAGAAGCCGTATTCCTGAAAATATAAGAAAAATGCTGTTTTTTTAGGGGTTCTGGACATGCTACAGAGCTGAAACTTGACAGGTACACTTTTTAGACCCCCCAGACACTAAATACAAAAAATGACATGCCTGCCTAAAAAAATGCCCGATAAATGCTTGCAAGAGAAAAAGACAGCCGCAGAGAAGCCGTATTCCTGAAAATATAAGAAAAATGCTGTTTTTTAGGGGTTCTGGACATGCTACAGAGCTGAAACTTGACAGGTACACTTTTTAGACCCCCCAGACACTAAATACAAAAAATGACATGCCTGCCTAAAAAAATGCCCGATAAATGCCTGCAAGAGAAAAAGACAGCCGCAGAGAAGCCGTATTCCTGAAAATATAAGAAAAATGCTGTTTTTTAGGGGTTCTGGACATGCTACAGAGCTGAAACTTGACAGGTACACTTTTTAGACCCCCCAGACACTAAATACAAAAAATGACATGCCTGCCTAAAAAAATGCCCGCTAAATGCCTGCAAGAGAAAAAGCCAGCCGCAGAGAAGCCATATTCCTGAAAATATAAGAAAAATGCTGTTTTTTAGGGATTCTGGACATGCTACAGAGCTGAAAATTGACAGGTACACTTTTTAGACCCCCCAGACACTAAATACAAAAAATGACATGCCTGCCTAAAAAAATGCCCGATAAATGCCTGCAAGAGAAAAAGACAGCCGCAGAGAAGCCGTATTACTGAAAATATAAGAAAAATGCTGTTTTTTAGGGGTTCTGGACATGCTACAGAGCTGAAACTTGACAGGTACACTTTTTAGACCCCCCAGACACTAAATACAAAAAATGACATGCCTGCCTAAAAAAATGCCCGCTAAATGCCTGCAAGAGAAAAAGCCAGCCGCAGAGAAGCCATATTCCTGAAAATATAAGAAAAATGCTGTTTTTTAGGGGTTCTGGACATGCTACAGAGCTGAAAATTGACAGGTACACTTTTTAGACCCCCCAGACACTAAATACAAAAAATGACATGCCTGCCTAAAAAAATGCCCGATAAATGCCTGCAAGAGAAAAAGCCAGCCGCAGAGAAGCCATATTCCTGAAAATATAAGAAAAATGCTGTTTTTTAGGGGTTCTGGACATGCTACAGAGCTGAAACTTCACAGGTACACTTTTTAGACCCCCCAGATGCTAAATCCAAAGAAATTTTTTATTTTTATTTTTTTTTAATTTTTCCAATAATTGGCTCTCTATCAAAAAATTATAATTTTTAAGAACTTTTTTTTGCGTGATCCCTCTCCGGCATGCCACAGTCCAGGTGTTAGTCCCCTTGAAACAACTTTTCCATCACTATTGTGGCCAGAAAGAGTCCCTGTGTGTTTTAAAATTCGCCTGCCTATTGAAGTCTATGGCGGTTCGCCCGGTTCGCCGGTTCGCGAACATTTGCCGATGTTCGCGTTCGCCGTTCGCGAACGGCGAATTTTAGGGTCGCGACATCACTATCCCTAACCTCAACCCGAACCCTAACCCTAAGCTTAACCCTAACTCTAACCCTACCTCTAACCCTAACCCTTAGAGTGACCCTAACCCTACTCTAAGCCTAACCTCAACCCAAATGCTAACCCTAACCCTTAGAGTTACCTTAACCCTAACCCTAACTCTAACCCTTACAGTTACCCTAACCCTAACCCTTCCCTAACCCGAACCCTAACCCTTCCCTAACCTGAACCCTAACCCTAAACTTAACCCTAACTCTAACCCTAACCCTAACTTTAACCCTAACCCTTAGAGTTATCCTTACCCTAACCCTAACTCTAACCCTAACCTCAACTCGAACCTTAACCCTCAGAGTAACCTTAACCCTAACCTTAACTCTAACCCTAACTCTAACCCTTAGAGTTACCCTAACCCTAACTCTAACCCTAACCCTAACCTCAACCCGAACCCTAACCCGTCCCTAACCTGAACCCTAACCCTAACACTAACCCTAACCCTAACCTTAACCCTAAACCTAACTCTAACCCTAACTCTAACCCTAATCCTTAGAGTAACCCTAACCCTTAGAGTTACCCTAACCCTAATCCTAAATCTAACCCTAACCCTAACCTCAACTCGAACCCTAACCCTTAGAGTTACCTTAACCCTAACCCTAACTCTAACCCTAACAATAACCCTAACCCTTAGAGTTACCCTAACTCAAACCCTAACCTCAACCCGAACCCTAACCCTTAGAGTTACCTTAACCCTAACCCTAACTCTAACCCTAACAATAACCCTAACCCTTAGAGTTACCCTAACTCAAACCCTAACCTCAACCCGAACCCTAACCCTTAGAGTTACCTTAACCCTAACCCTAACTCTAACCCTAAACCTAACCCTTAGAGTTACCCTAACCCTAACTCTAACCCTAACCCTAACCTCAACCTGAACCCTAAACCTTCGAGTTACCTTAACCCTAACCCTAACTCTAACCCTAACCCTGACTCTAACCCTCACCCTAACCCTTAGAGTTACCTTAACCCTAACTCTAACCCTAACCTCAACCCTAACCCTAACCGTAACTCAAACCCTAATCCTAAGCCAAACCATTAATTTAGGGTTAGGGTTAGAGTTGGAATTAGGGTTAAGGTTAACCATGTAAAACATCAGTTTGATTAGGGTTAGGGTTAGAGTTAGGGTTAACCATGTAGAACATCAGTTTGATTAGGGTTAGTGTTAGGGTTAAGGCTAACCTTAACCCAATCTCTAACCCTAACCCTAAGGCTAGGGTTAGAGTTAGGGTAAGTTTTAACCCTAACCCTAACCCTCACCCTAACTCTAACCCTAACACTAACCCTTAGGGTTAGGGTTAACCCTAACTCTAACCCTAACCCAAAACCCTAACACTAACCCAAACCCTAACCCTAACTCTAACCCTAACTCTTAGGGTTAGAGTTAGGGTTAAACCTAACCCTAACTCTAACCCTTGGAATTACCCTAACTCTAATCCTTAGAGTTACCCTAACCCTAACATTTAACACTAACCCTAACCATAACCCTAACCCTTAGATTTACCCTAACTCTAACCCTAAACCTTAGAGTTACCTTAACCCTAACCTCAACCTGAACCCTAATCCTAACCCTTAGAGTTACCTTAACCCTAACCCTAACCTTAACCCTTAGAGTTACCCTAATTCTAACCCTAACCCTAACCTTAACCTCAACCTGAACCCTAACCCTTAGAGTTACCTTAACCCTAACCCTAACTCTAACCCTAACTGTAACCCTAACCCCAACCCTTAGAGTTACCCTAACCCTAACTCTAACCCTAACCTCAACCCGAACCCTAACCCTAACTCTAACCCTAACCCTAAGCTTAACCCTAACTCTAACCCTACCTCTAACCCTAACCCTTAAAGTGACCCTAACCCTACTCTAAGCCTAACCTCAACCCAAATGCTAACCCTAACCCTTAGAGTTACCTTAACCCTAACCCTAACTCTAACCCTAACCCTTACAGTTACCCTAACCCGAACCCTAACCCGAACCCTAACCTGAACCCTAACTCTAACCCTAACCCTAACCTTAACCCTAATCCTTAGAATTACCCTAACCCTTAGAGTTACCCTAACCCTAACTCTAACCCTAACCTCAACCCGAACCCTAACCCTTAGAGTTACCTTAACCCTAACTCTAACCCTAACCCTTAGAGTTACCCTAACCCTTACTCTAACCCTAACCCTAACCTCAACCTGAACCCTAACCCTTAGAGTTACCTTAACCCTAACTCTAACCCTAACCCTGACTCTAACCCTAAACCTAACCCTTAGAGTTACCTTAACCTTAACTCTAACCCTAACCTCAACCCTAACCGTAACTCTAACCCTAATCCTAAGCCAAACCATTAACTTAGGGTTAGGGTTAGAGTTGGAATTAGGGTTAAGGTTAACCATGTAAAACATCAGTTTGATTAGGGTTAGGGTTAAAGATAGGGTTAACCATGTAGAACATCAGTTTGATTAGGGTTAGTGTTAGGGTTAAGGCTAACCTTAACCCCAACTCTAACCCTAAGGCTATTGTTAGAGTTAGGGTAAGTGTTAACCCTAACCCTAACCCTAACTTTTACTCAAACCCTAAACCTAACTCTCACCCTAACTCTAACCCTAACCATTAGGGTTAGGGTTAACCCTAACTCTAACCCTAACCCAAACCCTAATCCTAACTCTAACCCTAACTTTAACCCTAACCTCAACCCGAACCCTAACCCTAACCGTAATCCTAACTCTAACCCTAACACTAACTCTAACCCTAACCTCAACCCAAACCCTAACCCTAACCTCAACCCAAACCCTAACCCTAAGCTTAACCCTAACTCTAACCCTACCTCTAACCCTAACCCTTAGAGTGACCCTAACCCTACTCTAAGCCTAACCTCAACCCAAACGCTAACCCTAACCCTTAGAGTTACCTTAACCCTAACCCTAACTCTAACCCAAACTCTAACCCTAACCCCAACCCTTAGAGTTACCCTAACCCTAACTCTAACCCTAACCCTAACCTCAACCCGAACCCTAACCCTAACTCTAACTCTAACTCTAACCCTAACTCTAACCCTAAGCTTAACCCTAACTCTAACCCTACCTCTAACCCTAACCCTTAGAGTGACCCTAACCCTACTCTAAGCCTAACCTCAACCCAAATGCTAACCCTAACCCTTAGAGTTACCTTAACCCTAACCCTAACTCTAACCCTAACCCTTACAGTTACCCTAACTCTAACCCTAACCCTAACCTCAACCCGAACCCTAACCCTTCCCTAACCTGAACCATAACCCTAACCCTAACCCTAACCTTAACCCTAACCCTAACTCTAACCCTAACTCTAACCCTAATCCTTAGAGTTACCCTAACCCTTACCCTAACCCTAACTCTAACCCTAACCTCAACTCGAACCCTAACCCTTAGAGTTACCTTAACCCTAACCCTTATTCTAACCCTAACCCTAACCCTTAGCGTTACCTTAACCCTAACCCTAACTCTAACCCTAACCTCAACCTGAACCCTAACCCTAACTCTAACACTGACCCTAACCTTAACCCTTGGAGTTACCCTAACCCTAACCCTAACCCTAACTCTAACTCTAACTCTAACCCTAACTCTAATCAAACTACATGTTCTACATGGTTCTAGATGGACTAGTAGCTGATATATAATCACTGCTCAATCTCACTGCACTTAGAACTTAATAAAGCACCTTCCTTTTTGCCTATTTTCCTTTAAAAAAAAAAAAAAGTTAGAATTTTCGAAATTGGTGCGAACATCCCGATTTGTTCAAAATTCTACGATCGAGCGAACAGCCAATGTTCTGCTCGAACTTAGGTTCGACTCGAACTTGAAGCTCATCCCTGCTGAGTCATCCAGCCTTCCTGAGTCACTAAACCCTGACCCAGATTTAAACCCAGGCCTGGCTCTCAGCCAATCCAATTTACCTACACAAACAGCTGAACCTATTTACATCTAGCACACTAGAGGCGGCTACATGTGGTAGTGATAGGGATGCAGTGTCTGTTAGGGGTATGCATGGGACACAGATATGCAGGTATTGAGGGAGAGAAATGTAGACACATAGAAGGGAAGACATAGGAATCTTGCAGGGTAAGAGCAATATCTGGACTTTGACTACACTTGTGCCTGCCACCTTGCGTCCAGACACGGACCTGCTGCCTCATCCCTTCTTGACTCCTTAATGGAACCATTTTGTCCCTGCAGCCCCTTGGTGAGGCAAACCTGGGACTGTGACCAAGCGACAGCTAACAGCAAATTAACCCTGGGGCCACTAAGGTCACCAGCCCGTCATTCCTTTCAGGGTGTTCTGGTGAAGTCACTTAGACTTTGCATCATTGTAGATACTGTAGGTTAGCACATCATTTATTGCAATATACTGTATATGATGCAAGTATAGTTTATAGAATGAAAGTTAATGATGATAATGATACAGAAACCATAATTATGTAATTTTCATTGTGACTCAATCCTCCTTCTGTGCCATACGGCATAATCGTCCGTCCAACAGGAATGATTAATTGGGTGCTATACATAATATAGATGTTTATCTATGTGCATACATTCTTAATAGGTTGTTTACAGAGATGAGTATATAGTATATACTGTACAATATAAAGATACCACACCTTGTTCTTTATTGTACATTTGGAACTAGTAATAGTGTCTAATTGGCTCTTTGGTATATGTCTGTCTCCTGGGTGAGGTATGTTCTGTATAGATGAAAAACAAGTGGCAGGTCCTCTTTATTCTGTGGTAGTGATAGGGATACAGTATCTGTATGGGTTACACATGGGAAACAAATATGCAGGTATCGAGGGAGAGTAATAGAGACACATAGGAATCTTGCAGGGTAAGGGCGCTCATACACTGCTCAAAAAAATGAAAGGAACACTTTGAAAACACATCACATCTCAATGGGGAAAAATCTCATGCTGGATATCTAAACTGGTATGGACTGGGTAATGTGTTAGGATCTATACTGGTATGGACTGGGTAATGTGTTAGGATCTATACTGGTATGGACTGGGTAATGTGTTAGGATCCATACTGGTATGGACTGGGTAATGTGTTAGGATCTATACTGGTATGGACTGGGTAATGTGTTAGGATCTATACTGGTATGGACTGGGTAATGTGTTAGGATCTAAACTGGTATAGACTGGGTAATGTGTTAGGATCTATACTGGTATGGACTGGGTAATGTGTTAGGATCTATACTGATATGGACTGGGTAATGTGTTAGAATCTATACTGGTATGGACTGGGTAATGTGTTAGGATCTATACTGGTATGGACTGGGTAATGTGTTAGGATCTATACTGGTATGGACTGGGTAATGTGTTAGGAATAAAGGGATGCCACATCGTATGATGGAAATGAAAATTATCACTCTTCAGAGGGGGCTGAATTCAAAGACACCCCAAAAATCTAAGTGAAAAAATGATGCAGCAGGCGAGTCCATTTTGCAGAAATTTCATTACAGCAACTCAGAATGGTCCTCATTAGTTTGTATGGCCCCCACATGCTTGTATGCATGCCTGACAACATCGGGACATGCTCCTACTGAGGCGATGGATGGTACCCTGGGGTATTTCTTTCCAGATTTGGACCAGGGCATCACTGAGCTCCTGAACAGACTGAGGTGCAACCTGGTGGCATCGGATGGACCAAAACATGTCCCAGAGGTGTTGTATTGGATTTAGGTCAGGCGAGCGTGGGGACCATTCAATGGTATCAATTCCTTCCTCCTCCAGGAACTGGCTGCATACTCTCGCCACATGAGGCCGGGCATTGTTGTGCACCAGGAGGAACCAAGGACCCACTGCACCAGCGTAGGGTCTGACAATGAGTCCAAGGATTTCATCCCGATACCTGATGGCAGTCAGGGTGCCATTGTCTAGCCTGCAGAGTTCTGTGCGTCCTTCCATAGATATGCCTCCCCAAACCATCACTGACCCACCACCCAACCGGTCATGCTGAACGATGTTACAGGCAGCATAACGTTCTCTACGGCTTCCCCAGACCCTTTCACGTCTGTCACATGTGCTCAGGGTAAACCTCCCCTCATCTGTGAAAAGCACAGGGCGCCAGTGGCGGACCTTCCAATTCTGGTGTTCAATGGAAAATGCAATTTTCCACGGTGCCAGGCAGTGAGCACAGGGCCCACCAGAGGACGCCGGGCCCTGAGGCCACCCTCATGAAGTCTGTTTCTGATTGTTTGGTTAGAGACATTCACACCAGTGTCCTGCTGGAGGTCATTTTGTAGGGCTCTGGCAGTGCTCATCCTGTTCCTCCTTGCACAAAGGAGCCGATACCAGTCCTGCTGATGGGTTAAGGACCTTCTACAGCCCTGTCCAGCTCTCCTAGGGTAACATCCATCTCATGGAGTCTCCTCCATGCTCTTGAGACTGTGCTGGGAGACACAGCAAACCTTCTGGTAATGTCATGTATTGATGTGCCATCCTGGAGGAGTTGGACTGCCTGTGCAAACTCTATAGGGTCCAGGTATCTCTCAATGCTACCAGTAGTGACACGGACCCTAGCCAAATACAAGACTAGTGAAAAGCAGTCAGTAAAGATGAGTAGGGGAAAACCACCTGTAAAACCATTCCTGTTTTGGAGGTTGTCTCATTGTTGCCCATCTAGTACACCTGTTATTCATTTCATTACCACCAAAGCAGCTGAAACTGATTAACAACCCCCTCCGCTACTTGCCTGACCAGATCAATATCCCAGGAATTGAATTGACTTGATGTTGTACTCTGATTAAAAAGTGTTCCTTTAATTTTTCTGAGCAGTGTATACATAAGAAAAAAGGACAGATTGGGG
>NC_138772.1:554870895-555128395 GCF_965119305.1 Pelophylax lessonae
TGTCAGCACATCTTTTACATTGGTGAACACCGGATGATTGGATTCGTACCGGAGCTGACTTGCTGGATACAGGCGAAGTAGTCCTCTAACTACTTACCGTGTATGCCCCGTCTCTCTCTGGTAAGAGGCTATATGTGGTGAAGGGTTTCACAAGCGTCTGTCTGCAATTTACACCTGGGTGGAAATTTACCTTGCATTCTCATGAACTGTATACCCATCAAGGCTGAATGTGGCTGTGATGTGATTCCCAGTCATTGCTGCTCTTCTTCCATGGGATTTATTGACTGTTCTACTGAGCGCGACTCCTTTCTCATCATCTTCACCTCTCTTGCCACCTCTTCTCTTCTCTCCTCCCTCTCTTTCTCTCTCATCTTTTCTCCTTTCTTCCTCTTCCTTCCCCTCGCCTCCTCTCCTTTTCCTGCCTGTCCTCCCCTCTACCCTCCTCTGCTCTCTTTCACCTACTCTTCTCCCTTGTCTTTCTCTCCTCCTCTCCCCTCCCTGTTCTCCTCTCCCTTCTCCTCTTTCTTTCTTTCCCTCCTTTCTTATCCTCTCTCTTCTCTTCTCCTTTCCCATCCTTTACTTTTCTCCCTGTCCTCTCCCTCCTCCTTCTCACTTCACTTTTCATTTCTCCTCTCCTCCTTTCTATTTTCCTCTCTTCTCTCCTCTCCTCCCCCTCCCATCCTTTTTTATCCTCTGCTCTTTCCACCTATTCTCTCCTCCTTTCCCCTCTTGTCTTCTTTCCTCCTCTCTACCCTCTTCTCCTGTCCTCCCTACTTTCCCTCCTCACCTCCCCTCTCCCCTCCTCTCTTATCTCCTCTCTTTCACCTATTCTTTTATCTTCTCATCTCTTGTCTTCTATCCTCCTCTCTGCTCTTCTCCCCATCCTGTTCTCTTCTCTCTTCCCTTGCCCTCTCCCTCCTCCTCTCCTCTCCATCCCTCTTCTTTTGTTTCCTCCTATTTCTTTCCCCCTCTCTTCCCCCCCTCCCACCTTCCTTTCCTTCCCTCCTGTCCTCTCCCCTCCTCCTTCTTCCTTCCCTCTCTCCTCTTTCTCCTCTCTTCCTCTCTTTTTATTTTTCTTTTCCTCTCTCCTCTCCCATACCATCCTTTTTTCTCCTCCACTCTTTCCACCTCTTCTCTCCTCCTCTCGTCTTCTTTCCTCCCCTTCACTGTCTTCTCCTGTCCTCCCCACTTTCCACCTCTCCTCTCCTCCCTCCTCTCTTCACTACTCTCTCTCACCTAATCTTTTCTTCTCTCCTCCTCTCTCCTCTTCTCCCCATCCTGTTTTTTCTTCTCTATTCCCCTGCCCTCTCCCCTCCTTTTTTCTCTATTTTCCTCCTCTTTCTTATCCTCTCTCTTCTCCCCTCCCATCCTTACTTTTTCCCTCTTGTCCTCACCCCTCCTCTTCTCTCTTTACCTCTCCCTCCTCTTTTTTCCCTTTCCTCCTTTTTCTTTTCCTGTCTTCTCTCCTCCCCCCTCCCATCCTTTTTTCTCCTCCGCTCTTTCCACCTCTTCTCTCCTCTTATTCCCTCTTGTCTTCTTTCCTCCCCTCTACCCTATTTTCCTGTCATCCCCACTTTCCACCTCTCCTCTCCTCCCTTCTCTCTTCTCTCCTTTCTCTCACCTACTCTTTTCTCTTCTCCTCTCTTGTCTTCTTTCCTCCTCTCTCCTCTTCTCCCAATCCTGTTTTCCTCTCTCTTCCCCTGCCTTCTCCCCTCCCCCCTCCCCCTCTTCTTCTCTATTTCTTCCTCTTTTTTATCCTCTCTTCTCCCCTCCCATCCTTGCCTTTTCCCTCTTGTCCTCACCCCGCCTCTTCTCTCTTCACCTCTCTCCTCTTTTTTCCTCTCCTCCTTTTTCTTTTCCTGTTTCCTCTCTTCCCCCCTGCCATCCTTTTTTTTCTCCTCCACTCTTTCCACCTCTTCTCTCCTCTTCTTCCCTCTTGTCTTCTTTCCTCCCCTCTACCCTCTTCTCCTGTCCTCCCCACTTTCCACCTCTCCTCTCCTCCCTCCACCTCTCCTCTCTTGTCTTCTCTCCTCCTCTCTCCTCTTCTCCCCATCCTGTTTTCTTCTCTCTTCCCTTGCCCTCTCCCCTTTCCCCTCCTCTTCTCTATTTTCGTCCTCTTTCTTATCCTCTCTCTTCTCCCCTCCCATCCTTTCCTTTTCCCTCTTGTCCTCTCCCCTCCTCTTTTCTCTTCACCTCTATCTTCCTCTTTTTTCCTCTGCTTTCTCTTTTCCTGGCTCGTCTTCTCCCCCCTCCCATCCTTTTTTCTCCTCCGCTCTTTCCACCTCCTCGCTCCTCTTATCCCCTTTTGTCTTCTTTCCTCCCCTCTACCCTCTTCTCCTGACCTCCCCACTTTCCACCTCTCCTCTCTTCTCTCCTCTTTCTCACCTACTCTTTTCTCTTCTCCCCTCTTGTCTTCTCTCCTCCTCTTCTCCCCATCCTGTTTTCCTCTCTCTTCCCCTGCCCTCTCCCCTCTCCCCTCTTCTTCTCTGTTTTCCTCCTCTTTCTTATTCTCTCTTCTCCCCTCCCCTCCTTTCCTTTTCCCTCTTGTCCTCTCCCCTCCTCTTCTCTTCATCCCTCTCCTCCTCTTTTTTCCTCTCCTCCTTTCTCTTTTCCTTTCTTCTGTCCTCCCCTCTACCCTCTTCTCCTGTCCTCCCCACTTTCCACCTCTCCTCTCATCCCTCCTCTCTCTCTCTCCTACTCTTTTCTCTTCTCTCCTCCTCTTTTCTCTTCTCCTGTTTTCTACTCTCTTCTCTGCCCCCTCCCCTCCTCTTCCCTCTTTTCCTCCTCTTTCTTATCCTCTCTTTTCTCCCTTCCCATCCTTTCCTTTTTCCCTCTTGTCCTCTCCCCTCCTCTTCTCTCTTCACCTCTCTCCTTCTCTTTTTTCCTCTCCTCCTTTCTCTTTTCCTCTCTCCTCTCCACCCCCCTCCCATCCTTTTTTCTCCTCCGCTCTTTCCACCTTTTTTCTCCTCCTCTCCCCTCTTGTCTTCTTTCCTCCCCCTCTACCCTCTTCTCCTGTCCTCCACACTTTCCTCTTCTCCTCTCCTCCCCTCTCCTCTTCTCTTCTAGTAAACAGTTTTCCATAAAAGCTCCTTAACATAAACTCCCATGATTTGCATTTTCTTACCTGGATGTACTTGGGGCGACATACACAGCCTGAGCATCCCTTAAAAACACAACATCTTGGTGGTCCATTGTAGTCCTCCTTCTCCGGCAGGGCCAGCGCTGAGATGGACGCCACCAATAACCCAACAAGCAGGAGAGTCCACAGCCACCTCATTGTTAGGTGTGATGGGTGGAAAGACGATCACCAACGTTCTATTCCATGGTGCGCTCAGTCCGCTCCCAGCAGAGGAGATCAGAGCTGCACACAACTCCCGCACTTTAAATCAGAAACTGCAACCTGTAATTATGCAAATAAATAATAATAAGAGCTGTGAGAGAGATTAATAATCTGTGACATGACATCTTCATTATAATTACCTGTAAAGCAGACAATCCGGATCTCAGTACAGGGCAAAGAAAAGTCAGTGGGATGACTGGCAGGGGGGAGAGGATGGGGGGGGGGGATGCAAACACTCACCTAGAATATTTATTACAATTAGACCTCACGCACACGGGATGTTGTTACAGCGACTGTTTTTGGTGTCAGACGTTTTTTTCTGCAGCCAGTAAACTCCCCAGCATGCTCTCCTAAGTCTCCCCGGCATGTTCTCCTATGTCTCCCTGGCATGCTCTCCTATATCTCCCCAGCATGTTCTCCTATGTCTCCCCAGCATGTTCTCCTATGTCTCCCCGGCATGTTTCCCTATGTCTCCCCGGCATGTTCTCCTATGTCTCCCCGGCATGCTCTCCTATGTCTACCCAGCATGTTCTCCTATGTCTCCCCAGCATGCTCTCCTATGTCTCCCCAGCATGTTCTCCTATGTCTCCCCGGCATGTTCTCCTATGTCTTCCCAGCATGCTCTCCTATATCTCCCCAGCATGTTCTCCTATGTCTTCCCAGCATGTTCTCCTATGTCTCCCTGGCATGTACTCCTATGTCTCCCCGCTATGTTCTCCTATGTCTCCCCGGCATGTTCTCCTATGTCTCCCCAGCATGTTCTCCTATGTCTCCCCAGCATGTTCTCCTATGTCTCCCTGGTATGTTCTCCTATGTCTCCCCAGCATGTTCTCCTATGTCTCCCCTCCATGTTCTCCTATGTCTCCCCTCCATGTTCTCCTATATCTCCCCAGCATGTTCTCCTATGTCTCCCCAGCATGTTCTCCTATGTCTCCCCGGCATGTTTTCCTTTGTCTCCCCAGCATGTTCTCCTATGTCTCCCCAGCATGTTCTCCTATGTCGCCCCAGCATGTTCTCCTATGTCTCCCCGGCATGTTCTTCTATGTCTCCCCAGCATGTTCTCCTATGTCTCCCCCGGCATGTTCTCCTATGTCTCCCCAGCATGCTCTCCTATGTCTCCCCGGCATGTTCTCTGTCGGGATTATTGGGGGTGATTAAAATAATAATAGAAAAAAAAAATGGATTTAAAAAGCCATGTATATTTCATCTTATGCATATAAGATTCTGAATGGTATAGTGTCCATTTTGTTCAAGGTGAATGAAGGTTCATATATGTTCATTTTCAAAATGTCTCTTACAAGCTTACAAGAGAGAATAGAGTTTCAACAGAGGTCTTTGTATTTCTTTTAAGATCGTAAATAAGATTTACATAGACACCTTTTCAGATAAGACATAATGGTAATCCCAGTCTGTCTGTAATTATTTAACAATGGACAATACCCCAGTATACTCTAGCAGACATTTAAAATGAACTATATAAGTTTTTAAAGATACATTCTTATGTGTGAGAAGATATTAGCAATAATTATTCCATTATATTATGTAAGGCTTATACATATATATTTAGAAATTGTTTGTCTACCATATTTTGGGTTTATATTCTTGTTAAATAACAAATTTTACTTAGACTTAAGAGTGAATACTAATTACTTCATTTTAAGGCATGTGGTAGGAGTGTTTATATAAGAATTGCTTTGGACTAGGCTAAGTGTTTAAGGTATCGTAAATATTACAGGCCAGACAAAATGTCTGACAACATGTGGCATGGTCAAATAATTAATGGACTTTCACTAGCCAGAGGTCAAAGAGGTCATCAGATAAGAATAGTGGTAATTGTTTCTAATTATTGTTACATACAAAATCTAATGAACGGTACGATATTGCCCTCTTTAGACGAAATACCAAATGCAGTCTTGGGATAATTTTGGTATTTCCCATGTAGGAATATTATATTGTATTAAAAATATAATTGTTGAAATGGCATTACTTGTCAGGGTGAATGATGGAGATATAGATGGACATTTATGTATGAACTGAGAGTATGGACAAAGTTTTATGTTGTGCTTTTATAGTTAATCTTGAACATAGAGAAATCATCCTTTAACTTTATTATACAAAGAATTTAATTATCCAGAGAGTTGTGTCTATGATCTCACCAGTTAAGGTATAGAATATCCCAACCAATGGGGATAATGTTTCATCCCTCTGTTTTTAACTTATGGTAATTTTAATAGCCCTTTGTTCATACCCTATAAAAGAACAACCCAGATGAGAGATAGGACATCACATTACACTGCCCATCATACAATACACATACATCACACACACTACTACATCCATTTATAGACTCATCCAGACATACTCCATCTTGCTCCATCATTCATCTGAAACTTTGAGGGACGCCAAACGAAACTCCTCCCTCACTCATCACCATCTTAAGAAAGGCACCCATCTTAAGACTCTGGTAACGACCATTTGAAGCTAGCGGCCATCTTAAGTGTGGTAAATATGCCTTGCTAGGTTATTTGATTTTATTCAATATTGTTTATTTATTTCCTTATATGTTTTATATTGCATATTTAAGGGTAATAAGATTACAATCCCAGCCGTATAAACCATGGTAGATTTTTCTGTAAAAAGCTGATTTTTGTTTTTATACATTTTTATTAATATCAGATTTAGTGCATTATTTGCAAATTTAGTCTTCCGTTTTGCATGGCTTATTCTCACTCCATCTGCAGTGGAGTGACTTTCGGCCGTGTGATTCGCAGACAATTGTGGTCTGTTTATATAGAACACATACCTATGGTTTATGCTATACCTGGAGAAATGGTAATCTTGCTTTCGTTTTGCTTTCACTTTGTTTCAGTTTCACTTTCATTATTGAGCTAAACATCACATTGCATTGATTGTTTGGAGTTAGTATTTAATGTAGTTATCTTTTTGTGTCACTTCTTGTTTGATCATATATTGTGAATACATGTCTTGAGAATAAATATTTTATATATATTCCTTACTGTAGACTGTACTCTCTAAGATTGGTATATGCTTTTAAAAAGAAATTAATCAATTAAAAAAAAATTCACTACATATTGATTTGTGGATAAGTGAAGATTCTCCTTCCTCATAGATCTTTGCTTATTAACCATAAATAGACACTGTTATATTCAGAGCAGTATAAATATTTTGACATAATGAAGTACGAGCGCGAGATATTTTTAAATATTCTTACATCTCCTATGTCTCCCCGGCATGTTCTCCTATGTCTCCCCGGCATGTTCTCCTATGTCTCCCCAGCATGTTCTCCTATGTCTCCCCAGCATGTTCTCCTATGTCTCCCCGGCATGTTCTCCTATGTCTCCCCGGCATGTCCTCCTATGTTTCCCTGGTATGTTCTCCTATGTCTCCCCGGCATGTTCTCCTATGTCTCCCTGGAATGTTCTACTATGTCTCCCCAGCATGTTTTCCTATGTCTCCCTGGTATGTTCTCCTATGTTTCCCCAGCATGTTCTCCTATGTCTCCCCGCCATGTTCTCCTATGTCTCCCCGGCATGTTCTCCTATGTCTCCCTGGTATGTTCTCCTATGTCTCCCCAGCATGTTCTCCTATGTCTCCCCAGCATGTTCTCCTATGTCTCCCCGGTATGTTCTGCTATGTCTCCCCAACATGTTCTCCTATGTCTCCCCGGCATGTTCTCCTATGTCTCCCGCCATGTTCTCCTATGTCTCCCCAGCATGTTCTCCTATGTCTCCCCGGCATGTTCTCCTATGTCTCCCCGGCATGTTCTCCTATGTCTCCCCAGCATGTCCTCCTATGTCTCCCCAGCATGTTCTCCTATGTCTTACCGGCATGTTCTCCTATGTCTCCCCAGCATGTTCTCCTATGTCTCCCCAGCATGTTCTCCTATGTCTCCCCGGCATGTTCTCCTATGTCTCCCCGGTATGTTCTCCTATGTCTCCCCGGCATGTTCTCCTATGTCTCCCTGGCATGTTCTCTTTTGTCTCCCCAGCATGTTCTCCTATGTCTCCCCGGCATGTTCTCCTATGTCTCCCCGGCATGTTCTCCTATGTCTCCCCGGCATGTTCTCCTATGTCTCCCTGGTATGTTCTCCTATGTTTCCCCAGCATGTTCTGCTATGTCTCCCCGCCATGTTCTCCTATGTCTCCCCGGCATGTTCTCCTATGTCTCCCTGGTATGTTCTCCTATGTCTCCCCAGCATGTTCTCCTATGTCTCCCCAGCATGTTCTCCTATGTCTCCCCAGCATGTTCTCCTATGTCTCCCCGGTATGTTCTGCTATGTCTCCCCGGCATGTTCTCCTATGTCTCCCCAGCATGTTCTCCTATGTCTCCCCAGCATGTTGTCCTATGTCTCCCCGGTATGTTCTCCTATGTCTCCCCGGCATGTTCTCCTATGTCTCCCTGGTATGTTCTCCTATGTCTCCCCAGCATTTTCTCCTATGTCCCCTTAGCATGTTCTCCTATGTCTCCCCAGCATGTTCTCCTATGTCTCCCTGGTATGTTCTCCTATGTCTCCCCAGCATGTTCTCCTATGTCTCCCCAGCATGTTCTCCTATGTCTCCCCAGCATGTTCTCCTATGTCTCCCCAGCATGTTCTCCTATGTCTCCCTGGCATGTTCTCCTATGTCTCCCCGGCATGTTCTCCTATGTCTCCCGCCATGTTCTCCTATGTCTCCCCGGCATGTTCTCCTATGTCTCCCCAGCATGTTCTCCTATGTCTCCCTGGTATGTTCTCCTATGTCTCCCCGGCATGTTCTCCTATGTCTCCCCAGCATGTTCTCCTATGTCTCCCCGGCATGTTCTCCTGTGCTCCTGTCTCCATGCACACACAGGTTGTTATCAGCAGCTTTTGGCATTTGGGGGCGTTTTCTGGCTGGAAAAACCCCCCAGAACTACTGGGTTCTGAGTCACGTTTTTCAGCTGTGAAAATCCTCTAACGCCAATAAACACCAAAAAACGTCAAAAAACGCTGCTAACTGGCGTTTTTTAGCATTTTTGATTCCATTCCTTTTTTTTTGTAAACATGGGTTGTGTTTGGAGGTGTCGTTGATGGAACAGAGCCTGGGGTCACACTGCTGCACCAAAAACGCACCGCATTCCTGTGTACATCACATGTGATGTCTGTGTGATGCGATTTGAGCCATATATTTTGTATGGCTCAAATTGCATCACATTTGCACCAAAATAATGTAGGACCCTTTTTTATCCACACCCAATCGCATTGTATGAGTGTGAACACCCATGTGATGTGATTCTGACAAGTGCACTGCATTTTGCAATCTGTTTCGGGGGGTATCGTTCATGGAACATAAAGCCCCTGTTGACATTGTACCGATTGTGGCATGCGATTTGTCATGTTGAATTGCATGTCAAATTAGAGCCTATTGCCGGCAACGGCACCGGTTCACACTGAGTGCGGGTTTGTAATTCCGCTGAATGTGCACAATTTCAAATTTGCATGTAAGTGCGACTTCTAGGGGCGATTTGACAGACATCTGTACGGGTTCATGCACAGACGTCTATTGAAGTTGCCCTGAAGGCGCCACAGAGTTGGGGTTCCACCAATTCGGACGGTGATTTTGCCGGCAATAGGCTCAGATTTGGCATGCCATTTGACATGTCAAATCTGCCCGAATGTTCCATAAACGACACCCAATGCTGTATCTACAAAGCCCAGGCCTAGGATGGCACTTTGACCCCCCCAACCCGTCCTCCCGAGTCCCGGGTACCGGCAATGCTCTGCTGCCTTCCGCCGCCCGCGGCCGCCTGCCGCACACAAGCAGTCCCAGGCGGCTGGCGGCTTGAAGAAGAATACTGACTTGCCTTTCACTGAAGGCAGCTGAAGGGGCGGCAACGGCGGCGTACTTTGCCAGGGGGGAGGGAGGGGAGGGACAGTACCACCCCCATTGATGCTGGTAACTTCACCTAATTTAGGTGGTGGGTGGAGCCTAATTCTCCGCCCACCCTCCTCCGTGCGGCTGCCATCCCTAAACATGATCCCTGGGCTGCCCTGCACAGTGCAACTGACTGTGCATGCTGGAGGAGAGGAGAGAGCAGAGGAGAACCCGGGAACCCCCAGGCCAGGACAGCAGGAGCCAGGAGCAAGTACTGTAAATTAACTTAAATTTAAACTGTGCTGTGCACTGACTGCAGTACATACATTTTAACAGAATGTGACTTTGCATTGTGATTTCATCATGTACAAAGTGTTTCATGCATGCTGAAATCAATGAAAAATCATTAAACAGTTTACATTCTGTGAAAGTTCATGTACTGTAAAAAAAATTAAAAAGAAAAATTAAATATAAAAAAAATAAATCTAAAAAAAAAAAAAAAAGTACTGCAAAGTGTTCCATGCTCTAATGGTGGCGATCTGCGATTTTTAGCAGGACTGCGACATTGCGGCGGACAGATCGGACCCCTGCCTGAAATTTTTTACACTTTTGGGGGGACCAGTGACATTACTACAGTAATCAGCGCTAAAAATATGCACTGTTACTGTACTAATGACACTGGCAGGGAAGGGTTAACACCAGGGGTAATCAAAGGGTTAAATGTGAGCCTAGGGGGTGTTTTCTAACTTTATGGGGGAGGGACTTGTCAAATGACCACAGAGACCTGTGATCCTATATAGAAGGATCACAGGCGCTCTGTAAACATTCCAGGGAGAAGAACGGTCATATGTGTTTACAACAGCTGACCGCTCTTCTCTCTCAGCGGGGAACGATCGCGTGCTGCCGGCCCTGTGTATTGGCATCTCTGTGTATTGGCATCTCCGCTGCCTAGTGGGGGCCCCAGGAGCGTGTGCTTAGCCCCATTCAGCAATAGGCGGTCGGCAAGTGGTTAACCACTTGCCAACCGCCCGCTGCAGTTTTACTGCGGCAAGCTGGCTCGGTTGCGCGAAACAGGAAGGGGTGTGGCCTTGACAGGAAGGGGTGGGTCGTAGTTAAATTAGTGGGTTCACGAATTTAGTCCGGCCTAGGGCAGCACAAAACCTAAATACACCACTGTTGACACCCCTGATCTAGAGGAACCAATTGCCTTCAGAAGTCACCTAATTAGTAAATATGTAGTGGATTTGTTTCATCTCTGTGTATCACCTGAGGCCGGTCACTTCACTGGGGATAATGGAGGGTTTACAGCCACCTAAACATGAGCTCTGGCAAAGAGACATCCCCATATAGTAAAGAGACAGCCCAATCAGCAAATAGACATCCCCATATAGTAAAGAGACAGCCCAATCAGCAAAGAGACATCCCCATGTATTCAGCAAAGAGACAGCCCAATTCAGCAAAGACATCCCTATATATTCAACAAGCGATATTCCATAAATTCAGCAAAGAGACATTTCCATAAAGCAAAGAGGCATTCCCATATAGTAAAGAGACAGCCCAATCCAACAAAGAGACATTCCCATGTATTTAGCAAAGAGACATGCCCTATGCAGCAAAGTGACATCCCCATGTATTCAGCAAAGAGACAGCCCAATCCAGCAGAGACATCCCCATATATTCAACAAGAGACATTTCCATAAATTCAGCAAAGAGACATTTCTATAAAGAAAAGAGACACCCCCATATAGTAACGAGACAGCCCAATCTAGCAAAGAGAAATCCCCATATGTGAACTTTTTTGCCGTCAAGGCCAAAATTTATTTATACTAAACCTAAAACTTTAAGACTAAAATTAGCTCATAATGTGGTTAATCCTCCTTTTAAAACCTGCACTTTTCTTGACCAAGTAGGTTATTTCAGCTGTGGGAGATGCATGATATGCAAAACATAAAAATGCAGAAAAAGGAAAACTAGTGATTTCAGATCCTATTCCAATGGAAAAATCTATCAAATACAGAAATTCATTACATGTACCTCAACACACGTGACTTACCTACTCTCATGCCCTTGTGGGATTCAATATGTAGGGATAACTAATAAAGAGCTAAGAGTAAGGTTGAGGGAGCATGTTTTGAATATCAAAAAAGGGTTCAAAAACCACAGCCTTTCATACCACTTTAAAATAGCACATCAGCAAGATCCGAGGCTTTTAACTTTTTGTGGTATAGATAGAGTAGAGCCCAATTGGAGGGGAGGTAATCTCAAAAAAGCCATCTCCCAAAATGAAACCCAGTGGATTCACTGCTTAGACACTTTAATACCGCAAAGTGACGTAGATCTAAGTCGGCAGATTTTGCGGGGTTATACCGGGCTCTAGCTAGAGACACCATCCCGGCAGTGGCGGCTGGTGCTCAAAAATTTTTTTTGGGGGGGGGGGCACAAACAGAAAAATGTAATAGGCATTGCTTTGCGGCAAAAAACGCTGTAAAAAATTGCGTGACTTTGAGGTCGCAAAAGTGTGAAAGGGGCCTTCAGTAATTAAGGTATAGTGTGCCCCCTTTCAATGCAGAGACCAGCGTGCCCCCTTTCAATGCAGAGAGACCAGCGTACATGCCCCCTTTCAATGCAGAGAGACCAGCGTACATGCCCCCTTTCAATGCAGAGAGACCAGCGTACATGCCCCCTTCAATGCAGTGACCAGCGTACATGCCCCCTTCAATGCAGAGAGACCAGCGTACATGCCCCCTTCAATGCAGTGACCAGCGTACATGCCCCCTTCAATGCAGTGACCAGCGTACATGCCCCCTTCAATGCACAGTGACCAGCGTGCCCCCTTCAATGCAGAGAGACCAGTGTGCCCCCTTTCAATGCAGAGACCAGCGTACATGCCCCCTTTCAATGCAGAGACCAGCGTACATGCCCCCTTTCAATGCAGAGACCAGCGTACATGCCCCCTTTCAATGCAGAGACCAGCGTACATGCCCCCTTTCAATGCAGTGACCAGCGTACATGCCCCCTTCAATGCAGTGACCAGCGTACATGCCCCCTTCAACTTACGACTAAGCACTCCAATGTGTGAAACATGTCAACTGTAACCTATCCTGCGCTATTGTCCTATGTATTGAAGAATAAAGGACGTTTTATTGGATTACAACAGCGGGGAGCAACCAGTTTCTTCTCATTTCTATGTCACTGCAGTAGCGAGCCGGGGCCAACACCTGTGAGTAAACCATTACATACTACACCTGAGCGGTATCCTGTTTTTTCTGTACTTCACATGCACAGTGAAACGTTTCCTTAACTATACCTTGCAACTGCCTCTATAACTGCTTGTATACTGATGGGGCTGCCCAATCTGGCCAAAAACAAAGATCATCTATGGCTGTCCTTCAGACTACACTGGCTGAAAGACCTAAGGAGAAAATAATAACAAATAATTGCTTAATAGCTAATGTTTCTTCTGAGGTAAGCAGAGGCCAGGAAATTTCAAATGACATATGAAGACAATCGGATCACGTTTTCCAAATTTAGTGGTGCTCTGTTATTTATTGGCAGCTTACATTATAAAGAAGAATGAAGGAAGAACAGCCTGAGGAAATGTTGTCAATGTATTACAGCAAACACAAAAATGGTTTGACTGCATTCTCCATTTGCACCACTAGATGGCCTAAATACCAAAAACATAGACTACCGGTAGTTTCCTTTTTTTTTTTTCTACATACACAGAATAATCTTCAGTAATGTTTTAGAAATATTCATGAAAATGCATTTTATTTACAGGACAAGTCTGGTCTAATTAACAATAAGATTGCTTGAAAAACATTTTCTAAAATCATTAAATACAATCATTAGACCACTCTTCTTCCTAGGAGGTCCCTTTCACATGGGCACTGATGCAAAAACAGGGGGTTGGAGCAAATTTTTAGCTTGTCTCAGCCACTGGTCAAAGCTAGGCAATGGCTGTAGGACAGCCCCAAACACACTGCCTTGTTGTGTTTCACAGGGGATATCATGTGCCACCATGCCCCGGGGAAGTAAATAGAGCCTTGCCTTAACCACGATCCAATTGTGTCCAATAGACACAGTTGGGGTGCAGAGAAGAGGGATTTTAGTGTAAAAATCCTTTACAAACATTCATGCGGGAGGCGGCATATTTCCTCCCAATCTCTTGCTAATCACAGGCTAGCCACTGCCGACAGCGCAATCCACCACGGATCACGAGTCAGCACTTCCCCTGAGACACTTACCTGGCGGCGGCTCGGCTCCCGGCGGCGGCTTCTCCCCTCCTCGCGAGCGACTCCGACGTCCGTCCTCTTCTGCTCGGCTCTCGGAGGCGATTTTTCCCTCCTCGCGACTCCTCTTCTGCGGCGGCGGGAAGGTGACCGGGCGGTGACGGTGAGTGACTGATGCACGCACTGGCACCGCCCCCAATGAGGTCAGCATTGATGTCCTGAATCATGATTGGTCCAGGCTGGAGTCTGGACCAATCATGATCCAAGACATCACAAAAGGGAGGTGGTGTAGCGCAGTGCTCTGCGCCACAGTTACGCCCCAGAAGGCCGCCAATCAGCGCCTCTGCGGGTGGAAAACCCCACCCCCCCATAAGCACCAATGAGGCGGGCGCCCCTAGTGGGCAAAAAATTATTATTTTTTTTTAATCTTTTTTTTTTTAATCTTTTTCTTTTTCTTTTTGGGGGGGGGGGCTGCGCCCCCTATCGGCCGGCCGCCACTGCATCCCGGTACCGTGGTTTACAGTCAACGGTCGGCTCTCCGTCTGTAACGACCAATGCGGCTCGGGAGCCGCTTGATCGTTACCCGGGTGAGCAGGAGGGGACGTCCCCCTCCAGCCGCCTTCCGTGAATTTGCTCGGGGCTCCCGTCCCACCGGGAGCCCCGAGCACCCAGCCGGCACGTCCGCCAGCTGGATGGAGTCCCGATCAATGCCGGAAACGGCTTCGATCGGGTCTCCGATGACGTAACCCGGAGGCGGCGTCCATGACGTCACTTCCGGGTTACTGTGCTGCAAAAAGCGGCAAATTAAAAAAACGGCTGTATGCAAAAACGCAGTTTTCGGCATTTTGCATACATGGAAGTGTAGTGGAGGGGTTTGGGGTCTTTTAGACCCTCGATCCCTCCATAAAGAGGACCTGTCACTGCATATTGGTGTCACAAGGGATGTTTACATTGCAATAAAAGTGATCAGATTTTTTTGTTTTAAAAAACCTGTAATAAAGATAAAAAAATAAATAAAATAAATAGGAAAAAAAAAATGTAGCCGCCCCCGTCACCGTTAGCTCGCGCACAAAAAAAAAACGTATACGGAAGTCGAGCCGCGAATGAAATCGCTGTTCAAACCACACATGTGAGGTATCGCCGCGATCGCCAGAGCGTGGGCAATAATTAAAAAAAAAGAGCTACACTCTAACTCTAAACTGGTAACCGTTAAATAAATTTAAATCGTCGCCGATTGAGATCTCTATTGACCGCAGTTTGTCACCATCCCAAGGGGGGTGCGCAATTTTAAACCGTGACATGTTGGGTATCTATTTACTCGGCATGACATCATATTTCACAATATACAAAAAAATGGGCTAACTTTACTGTTTAGTATTTTTTAAATGCAGTGAAATGTGATTTTTCTAAATTTTTCCAAAAAATAGCGTTTTAAAGACCGCTGCGCAAATACCGCGTGACAAAAAATTTTGCAATGACCGACATTTTATTCTCCAGAGTCTTTGCTAAAAATATATATATATATATAATGTTTGGGAGTTCTAGGTAGTTTTCTAGGAAAAAATACTGATTTTAACTTGTAAACAAAAAGTGTCCGAATTAGGGCTGGGGCTTAAGTGGTTAAAGAGTGTCACCATTTTTATTTCAATTTATCCATACTCAAAATTCAAATTTATTTAATATTTTCACCAGTATATTAAATTAAAGTATAAATTAAGGCATTTTTTATCCTATATATATGATTTTAATATTTTTATAATAGTCACTTTTTTTATATTAGTCACTTCATCATATAATTATCCCCTAAATGGGAATAAAATATGGAATACAAATATTTCATTACATTAACATTTCATCATTGTTTAATATATATTTTTTTGTAAAAATGATCACATTTGATTTCAATTAGCTATTGTAATTAATTTGTAATAACACTATGCACTTTTTTTTAATATGAAATATAAACAGTTCTATACATCAACATTTCATCACCATTTAATAATAATTTTTGTAATTAAAAATAATCACATTTGATTTATCAGCTTTTTAATTAATTTCAAAACACCATGCACTTTTTATGTTCAAATTGTGTACAATAATAAAGTTTATTTTGTAAACAGGAAGTGATGCCTGAAACTAACATCGTCCATAGAATATCGATATATAATTACTCCTATTATTATTTATAGTATAATAACATACTAATATAACAAATTAATTCAGGATTTGGTAGAGCTTCGGTCGCCAAATTTCTATACATGATAAGTAATGGAGTATTACAATAACATTAAACACCGGATATGACGCTCGTTCCAGATAAGATTTAAATAAAGTCTGTGCACCGGATGTGATGTCTTTGAAAACGCCCTGGAGGAGGGTGAAACGCGTTGACGTAATTTCCGGTACGGACTAGACGCATCGTCACTTCCGGCAAGCACTTCCTGGTTGTATAGTGGAACGCACGCTAGATGCGGCGTCCACCACCGCTCTTACTAATTGCGATACTAATTTGCTTTGTTTGTGAGTATGTTTTTAAACCGTTTTTGGCAATAAACTTATAAATACATACTTCCCTATGTGCGGTCCTTTTATCTTTTAACTGGTGCCTTATGGAGGAAGACTTTACCTACTTCTACCTAAGGAGACTCAGGGATACCGAGTGATAGTCCATGAAAGGAGGCTCTGTGCAACATATATATTCAAGCTGTTTTAATCAGACATTGTGGTGAGTGGGGAACCATAAGGGGTCACCATCACCTTGGAGCACCTTTATATATAATATTCTGCACTGGAGCACTTTATTTGGATATTTCACCAATTTTAAAAGGACTATTTATTTATTTATTAATTTATTTCACATTATTATGTCGATAATTTCACATGGAATAGTTTGATGGTTATATGCTAGCGCTGTTTTAATTTTGGTTGTATAGAAATCCCCATATATTCAGCAAAGAGACAGCCCAATCCAGCAGAGACATCCCTATATGTACAACAAGAGACATTTCCATAAATTCAGCAAAGAGACATTTCTATAAAGGAAAGAGACAACCCCATATAGTAATGAGATAATCCAATCTAGCAAAGAGACATCCCCATATATTCAGCAAAGAGACAGCCCAATACAGCAGAGACATCCCCATATATTCAACAAGAAACATTTCCATAAATTCAGCAAAGAGACATTTCTATAAAGGAAAGAGACAACCCCATATAGTAATGAGATAATCCAATCTAGCAAAGAGACATCCCCATATATTCAGCAAAGAGACAGCCCAATACAGCAGAGACATCCCCATATATTCAACAAGAAACATTTCCATAAATTCAGCAAAGAGACATTTCTATAAAGGAAAGAGACATTTCCATATAGTAAAGAGACAGCCCAATCTAGCAAAGAGACATCCCCATGTATTCAGCAAAGAGACAGCCCAATACAGCAGAGACATCCCCATATATTCAACAAGAAACATTTTTATAAATTCAGCAAAGAGACATTTCCATAAAGCAAAGAGACATTTCCATATAGTAAAGAGACAGCCCAATCCAGCAAAGAGAAATCCCCAAGTATTCAGCAAAGAGACAGTTCAATCAAGCAGAGACATCCCCATATTTTCAACAAGAGACATTTCCATGAATTCAGCAAAGAGACATTTCCATAAAGGAAAGAGACATCCCCATAAAGTAAAGAGACAGTCCAATCCAGCAAAGAGACATCCCCATATATTCAGCAAAGAGACAGCCCAATCCAGCCAAGAGACATCCCCGTATATTCAGCAAAGAGACTGCCCAATCCAGCAGAGACATCCCCATATATTCAACAAGAGACATTTCCATAAATTCAGCAAAGAGACATTTCCATAAAGCAAAGAGACATTTCCATATAGTAAAGAGACAGCCCAATCCAACAAAGAGACATTCCCATGTATTCAGCAAAGAGACATGCCCTATGCAGCAAAGTGACATCCCCATATATTCAGCAAAGAGACAACCCGATCCAACAAAGAGACATTCCCATGTATTCATCAAAGAGACAGTCCAATCCAGCAAAGAGACATGCCCAAAAACATCCGCTCAGCTCAAAGGTATTTGAATTGTGCAGCACCACAAAAGCTCCCCCCTTCCTCTTAACCGCCACCGACCAACTCCGATTCCGGCTCAGTGATGCAACATGCGGCGACAGCCACTCTGCAGTGGTGGCGGGTGCTCCTGCTATTGAGGCCTGTGCTGTTCCGGGACAGGAAGATCTGCTGGGGAGCGGAGCGGGGCAGGGCTGGGGAGTGGAGTGGAGTGGAGTGGAGCGGGGCAGGGCTGGGGAGCGGAGCGTAGCATGATGCAAGGATGACACTGCACGCTAGAGGGAGTGAGCCTCAGATCCTCGGGCAATGCGCCCTTGTTTCCGCCCCTCTTAAAGTGCTGCCTGGGTCTCATGAACCCATGGTCGGGCTGCCCCTGAATGGGCTGCAGCACTGGCCAATGGCCGCCAGTAAACAAAGAACCAAAACTGACAGTGACAAAATCCTTATCACTTCTGGTTTCATTCATCACAGAGGAAGGGGGGTGGATCAGATGTTCCTTCTTCTTTGTCAGCAGCCGGCCTGACACTTTGTAGTGGCCCCAGGATCCCGCTGAATGATTGTGATAAACATCTGCACAGCTCCCACAAAGCTTATATTCTGTGTCATATAATTATCTCCTATGATTATAACCGCCATCTAGTGGCCATTTTTTTATATATTTTTTTTCCTAATACCTCAATCTGGAAAAATAACGCATCTCTGTTAAAAAAATTCGACCATGGGACATCTGCAGTCAACGGTTATCTGTTTAACTACACATGGGACCGAAGATATGGTCATTTAATACATGCAGCATCCCATACATGTGGTCTTAATATATTATATATATCAATGTTGTGATGCAACCAGAGTAGTTCTTCCCTCTCCTGAGCTGTCAACATGAAGGGGGTGTTAGATGTGCTCTTAGTTTAGCCACTAGGTGGTGGCTTCCCCCAATTTATAAATAGTGGATTTAGTTGGAGAGTGAGCCGGTTCGGGAGGAAGTTTGGAGAAGAGAGGAGAAAGTTGTGTAGCTGCCCCTGTGGGACTAGGTTGTGCCCTCTTTAGAGATGGAATGATATTGGGATTTCCCTGGCCGTGTAATCGCCTAGGAGTTCTAATGTAGAAAGATGATCCGCACACCGGAAGTTGCTATTAAAAAATATTTATCTTTATTCAGGAACCACAGAATACAACTGCTGATAAGATCAGTTGACGCGTTTCAGCCTATAAGGCTTTAGTCATAACAACATTTAGACACAAAAACTAGGAGTTTGAATGCCTGAGAAGGACCTAAAAAGGGGTCAGGACTAAAGTACTGGCAATCGTCTCCACTGAATATGATAGATGTTGTATGCTTTGTCATTTTACTAGTAAAGCATTGAAAACCAACTGGACTTTATGGTTTCCAACTGGACTTGTCTCTGATTTTGTGGGAGGCCAACTGTTCGGGATACAAGTGGTAGCCTGATGGCAGAGGAAGGCCCCATGTGTACCCCATGTGTGCCCCATGTGTGCCGGAGGGCGGAGCTAGACAGGAACCCCCAAGGTAAGTGACACAGGCTAACCTGAGGTGCGGAATCTAAGTATCCACCGGTTTTCAGAGCCTCTAGTGGTGAGGATGGACTTTGCTGCGTGTGGATAACAGGTCGCAGTCCTCAGGGTCGCCCCACCAAGGGAGAAACCGGTCAAGATCCGAAGGCAGATAAGCAGACAAGGGAGATCCGAGAGAATGGTCAAACAAGCCGGGGCAACAAGGTCAGGAACAAGCCAAAGGCCAAAACGGGTATCAAACAGGTAACAGGATGCAGGCTTCAGGAACACAGGAGGAGCTGCAGACAAGACAGCAAAGACACAGTGCTGCTGAGCTGTTTAAATAAGGCAGCCTGTTTGCCAATTACTGCAATTAGTCTGCTCTAGGTTAACCCTTTAGATTGCAGACTTATGGCAGCACATCAGTGTGCTCAGGAAGCATTCCTAACACCAATCCTGAAACCGGTACCTGGCTTAGCTGGGGAGGAACCAGTTAGAAGTGCTGTGCCAAGGTACTGTGCATGTTTTGGTGAACTGAATACTTTATTTCTTCCTCAGAGTGGGAACTCAAACTAACATAGAAATTAGACAGGAGGCCCGTCAGTGATAACAAGGGAGGCAACTTTGTACCAACATTTTCTTGACATGGCCTACAAACAAGAACCCCAAAGCACTATGGTAAGAAACCTTCAAAGGAAATCAAAGTGCTGGCAACAGACATCTTTAATTTCTTACATTTTTGGAGATGCTGGGTATGCCCCCCCCCCCCCCCCAGAGCTGCCCACCAAGCTCCCCTAGTGCACTGATCCAGAATTGGTTTCTCCCCACAGGCCTGGCAGTCCTTGCCACCAGCCATCCTCCCACAGACTTGTTTGAAGCACTTTTACATTGAGATCCCATGTCCTGATGAAGCGGGGTTCCCCATGAAATGTGTTGACCTTCTTACGTTGATCTCAAGGCCATATATACAGTAACATCAGATGGCTAACTTAAATCATTGGTTTTAAGATGTTTTTTAAGGAAAATGTCCATTAGATGTCTAGATAATGTGATCATTTTTTTAAATAACATTTTATATCTTTATTTTGTGTTTATGTCACACCTTTGGAGGTATACTTAAAGCCCCATGTTCAGCACACTCTCATTTCTGTTTATTATAGTAGGGATGATACCTCCAAAGTTGATTCAGCACCCCCTCCCCCATATATTACATATTTTTCCCCATCATCAATCATGGCAGCCAGTGAAAATGCATCCTCAATCATGACTGCCAGTGATGAAAATCCACCATCAATCATGGCAGCCAGTAATGAAATTATATCATCAATTATGGCAACCAGTGATAAAAATCCATCATCAATCATAGTGGTTAGTGATGAAAATCCATCATTAATCATGGAAGCCAGTAATGAAAATCTATCATCAATTATGGCAGCCAGTGATGAAAATCCATTGTCAACCATGGCGGCTAGTAAAGAAAATCAATTGACGATCATGGCAACCAGTGATAAAAATCCATCACCAATCATGGCAGCCAATGATAAAAATCCATCATCAATCATGGTGGTTAGTGATGAAAATCCATCATCAATAATGGCAGCTAGTGATGAAATTCCATCATTAATCATGGAACCCAGTAATGAAAATCCATCATCAATTATGGCAGCCAGTGATGAAATCCTTTATCAATTATGACAGTCAGTGATGAAAATCCATTGTCAATCATGACAGCCAATAATAAAAATCCATCATCAATTATGGCGGCCAGTGATAAAAATTAATTATCAATCATGGCAGCCAGTAATGACAATCCATCCTCAATCATGGCAGCCAGTGATGACAATCCATCCTCAATCATGGCAGCCAGTAATGACAATCCATCCTCAATCATGGCAGCCAGTGATGAAAATCCATCTTCAGTCATGGCAGCTAGTGATGAAAATTCATCATTAATCAAGGTGGCCAGTGATGAAAATTCATCATCAATCATGGCGGCCAGTGAAGAATATCCATCATCAATCAAGACGGCTGGTGATGAAAATCAATTATCAATTATGGTGGCCAGTGATGAAAATCCATCATCATCCATGGCAGCTAGTGATGAAAATCCATTGTTAATCATGGCGGCCAGTGATGAAAATCCATCATCAATCATGGCAGCCAGTGATAACAATCCATTGTCAATTATGGCGACCAGTGATGAATATCCATCATCATCATGGTGGCCAGTGATGAAAATCCATCGTCAATCATGGCAGTCAGTGAGAAAAATCAATCGTCAATCTTGGCAGCCTGTGATAAAAATCAATCATCAATCATGGCGGCCAGTGATGAAAATCCATCATCAATCATGGCAGCCAGTGATAAAAATCAATCATCAATCATGGTGGCTAGTGATGAAAATCCATCATCAATCATGGTAGTGACCAGTGATGCCTTCATGTTAGATATGATGACCCAACACCTACCAATATCTGAGCAAATTTGGTCACGTAGTCTGAAGACACCAACAGCTCAATGTAAAATAATGGTGACAAACAGCCTCAGCTTCAGCATCTCAGTTTTGGTTCATAAAAAAACTCCGCCCTCTCCTGGTCAGAAGTGGAAATACAAAACACCCTCATGGATGGGCAATGAAACACGTACCCGCAGATTCCTATGTCTGAGCGCTTGCTTTACATCTGCAGAAATGTCACAGCAGAACAAAAAGAGAGAACAAAGCTGTATAATTCGATGTATTTATTGTCACTGTATTTTTTTTTTATTATTTCAGATTTAAAATCCATCATTTATTTTCTAGGCTGCTTATTGCGCGGTGTGCAATTTTTACAAGGAAGGAGGTTATCAACTAAAACAATGGACTCGGGGCTACCAGCAGAACTACCAGGTTGGTTCTTCCCCCCGATTCCCCCACTGGGGGGCGCACTGGCTGTGTCATCACAATCCCCGACTCCAGGTTCTGTGGACGTATCCTTGTGGGTCGGAATCTGAGGTAGAAACAGAGAGAGAGAGAGAGAGTAGTCAGGAATGGAGGTTACCCCAAATATTCGCAATGTCCAAGAAAAACTCAGTTTTTTGAAAATGTGACCCTTAAAATGTCATCTTTAACCACTTGACCTCCAGAAGGTTTTACCCCCTTCATGACCAGGGACTTTTTTGCTACTTTAACTGACAATTGCGCGGTCATGTGATGTACACAAATGACATTTTTATAATTTTTTTCACTCAAACAGAGCTTTCTTTTGGTGGTATTTTATCACCACTGGGTTTTTTATTTTTTATTTATTAAAGGAAAAAAGACCAAATATTTTGAAAACATTTTTTTTCTACTTTCTGTTATGAAACATATCCAATAAAATCAAAATTTCTTCATAAATTTTGGTCAAAATGTATTCTGCTACATGTATTTGAATTGGAATATCCTCTGTTCATTATCGGAATTGAGAGGTACGCAGGGCCGGACTGGGAATAAAAACCAGCCCTGGAAATAATTTCATACCAGCCCCAGTGGCGTAGCGTGGGTTGTCAGCACCCAAGGCAAGGCAAGTAATTTGTGCCCCTAACCAGCGGACATTTAGCGCTCTCGGAGTCCCTTCCACTCATACAGAATTAAAACCCCTTATGGTACATTTTAGGATTTACCACTCCTTCTCTTTGTTCTCCTTTATTTCCCTTTTATCTCTCTATATCCTAATTTCTTGTTTTTTTTTTCTCCATCTCTCTCTCTATCCGGCTTTCTTGTTCATTCTCTTATTCTTTCTCTCCTTTTTTCTTTGTTTCTCCCCCTCTTTTACTCTCTCTTCCATGTATTCTCTCTATTTATTCCTTCTCTTACTCCTTGTTAGGGGGGGGGGGGGGTGAGTGGCAGTGCTAAAGAGGGTGGAATCAGTGGCAGTGACACCCTTCCCCACTATCTAATACACTGCTGCCCCCCCTATCTAATACACTGCTGCCCCCCCTATCTAATACACTGCTGACCCTCCTCCACCTATCTAATATACTGCTGACCCCCCTCCCCTATTTAATACACTGCTGACCCCCCTCCCCCTATCTAATACACTGCTGACCCCCCTCCCCCTATCTAATACACTGCTGACCCCCCTCCCCTATCTAATACACTGCTGACCCCCCTCCCCGCTATCTAATACACTGCTGACCCCCCTTCCCCTAATACACTGCTGACCCCACCTCCCCACTATCTAATACACTTCTGGCCCCCTCCCCCTATCTAATACACTTCTGGCCCCCCACCCCCTATCTAATACACTGCTGACCCCCCTCCCCCTAATACACTGCTGACCCCCCCCCCCAGCCCCCTTCCCCTAATACAATGCTGATCCCCCAATACAATGCTGATCCCACCCCTCCCCCTAATACAATGCTGATCCCACCCCTCCCCCTAATACAATGTTGATCCCCCTCGGCCCCCTCCCCCTAATACAATGCTGTTCCCCCCTGGCCCCCTCCCCCTAATACAATACTGCTCCCCCTAACACAATGCTGTCCCCCTCCCCCTAATACAATGCTGATCCCCCCTCCCCCTAATACAATGCTGACCCCCTCCCCCTAACACAACGCTGTCCCCCTCCTCCCCCTAACACAATGCTGTCCCCCTCCCCCTAATACAATGCTGATCCCCCCTCCCCCTAATACAGTGCTAATCCCCCCTCCCCCTAATATAATGCTAATCCCCCCTTCCCCTAATACAAGACCACCCTCCCCCAATACAATCCTGACCCCCCTCCTCCTAATACTCTGCTGAGCCCACCTCCCCTAATACAATGCTGTTCCCCCTGGCCCCCTCCCCCTAATACAATGCTGACTTCCATCTCCCCCCTAATACAATGCTGTTCCCCCCAGCCCCCTCCCCCTTATACAATGCTGATTCCCCCTCCCCCTAATACAGTGCCAATCCCCCCTCCCCCTAATACAATGCTAATCCCCCCTCCCCGTAATACAAGACCCCCCTCCCCCAATACAATACTGACCCCCCTCCTCCTAATACTCTGCTGATCCCCCTCCCCCTGATACAATGCTGTTCCCCCTTGCCCCCCTCCCCCTAATACAATGCTGTTCCCCCCAGCCCCCTCCCCCTTATACAATGCTGATCCCCTCTCCCCCTAATACAATGCTGTTCCCCCCCCCGGCCCCCTCCTACTAATACAATGCTGACCCCCGGTCCCTAATACAATGCTGTTACCCACCCGGCACCCTCCCCCAATACAATGCTGATCCCCCCTCCCCCTAATACAGTGCTAATCCCCCTCCCCCTAATACAATGCTAATTCCCCCTCCCCCTAATACAAGACCCTCCTCCCCCAATACAATGCTGACCCCCTCCTCCTAATACTCTGCTGATCCCCCCCTCCCCCTAATACAATGATGTCCCCCCTTGCCCCCTCCCCCTAATACAATGCTGACTTCTCTCTCCCCCTAATACAATGCTGCCCCCCCCTGGCCCCCTCCCCCTTATACAATGCTGATCCCCCTCCCCCTTATACAATGCTGATCCCCCTCCCCCTAACACAATGCTGCCCCCCATCCCCCTAATACAATGCTGATCCCCCCTCCACCTAATACAATGCTGATCCCCCCTCCACCTAATACAATGCTGATCCCCACTCCCCCTTATATAATTCTGATCCCCCTCCCCTTAATACAATGCTGCCCCCCCCAAATTTGGGGGGTCAGCATTGTATTAACGGGAGGGGGGGACAGCAGTGTATTAGGGGGAGCGGGGGAGAGAGATCAGCATTGTATTAAGGGGAGAGGGATCAGCATTGTATTAGGGGCCCTAATACAATGCTGATCCCCCCCCCCAAATGCAATACACTCAGGTCAGGTCAGGTTCCCCCAAGTCCCTTTACTCTTGCCTGGCTGTCAACAGGTCAGCTCAGCAGCTCCGCTCTGCTCAGTCAGACACAGTGATGCCTGCTGGCTGCTGCATCTGCGATGCTGGTGCCGTGTCTGTTTGGGAGGAAAGGGGGGGATCGGATGCCGCAGTCATGCAAGTGTGAAGAATGACGTCATGCCGCTCACATCGGCTGGCCGGCGGCCGCATAAGTAAGAATCAGTCACTTGAGTGAGTGCAGTGGGCTGGCAGCGCCGCAGCCACATCTCAAAGCGGCCCCAAGGCCGGCGGCCTACCGGGAAATTTCCCGGTAGGCCAGTCCGGCCCTGGAGGTACGGCACTTCACCATGGGATGCCTGGAGATTTCCACAACTCCCAGCTTTTCATGGACTCTTTGCCAAAACCTCTCCGCTCAATCCATTGGGGAGACTTGGAGTAGGGATGGGCCAAATACAACTCTTTTCAGTGCGCAGCAGAACCCCTGAACAGGGGAAATGTTCAAACCCGAACGGCAAAACCCATTGAAGTCTATGGGAGCCGAACAGGAAAAATCAAAAGTGCCCATTTTGAAGGCTTCTATGCAAGTAATTGGCCATATAAGGGGTATGGGATTCTGGGTACTGCCCTGGGGGACATGTATCAATAAAAAATAAAATAAAAGATTGTTTTTCCAGCAGCAGTGATTTTAATTATTCTCACATGACACCAGAAGGGGGAGGAGCCACTGGGTGATGTAACCAGGTGGCCCCGCCCCTTATATAAGAAATGTCAAAGCACAGAGCGGGCATACGGTAGAAGGGCTCAAAGGAGGCGAGAGCATTTTCGGCGGGCAGCGTGGTTGACGATGGATTTACATCGGGGGACACTATTTTTTTTCAAAAACTGTCTTGTGTGGTTATTATATAACCAAGAAAGGTGCAGCGCTCATACTACCTTAAAAAACAGAAAATAAATGTGAATATCTATATATATAGAGTATATATATATATATATATATATATATATACAGTGTATATATATATATATATAAATGTATATACGGTATCTCACAAAAGTGAGTACGCCCCTCCTCACATTTGTGTAAATATTTTATTCTATCTTTTCATGTGACAACACTGAAGAAATGACACTTTGCTACAAAGTAAAGTAGTGAGAAATGTAAGTTTTGCTGCAGCAGGTTCTATACATGGTACAGATGCGCCACTTTACAGGCAGACTAAGGGGACCCCCCAGGCACTATATTTAAATGCATTTTTAAAATGTTTCCCTTTAAGCATCATTAAAATCACTGCTCCTGTAAAAACAATCATCTTTTCAAAAAATAATTTGCACTGATACATATCCCCCAGGGCAGTACCCAGGCCCCCTTACCCCTTTTATTGCCAGTAACTTGCATATAAGCCTTCAAAATGGGGACTTCTGATTTTTCAAATTGGGGTCCTATAGACTTCAATGGGGTTTGGTTTGCAATGTTCAATAGTTCTGGCATGAACCCGGGGGTGTTCGGACCATCCCTAGCTATAACATCTTCCACTCTTCTGCTAAGGCTTTTCACAAGATTTTGGAGGGTGTCTTTGGCCATTTGTGCCTATTTCTGAGGTCAGGTTCAAATGTTGGATGAGAAGACCTGGATCACAACTGGCGTTCCAATTCATCCCAATGGTGTTCAGTAGGGTTGAGGTCAGGGCTCTGTGCAGGACACTGGAGTTCCTCCATCCCAAACTGGTCAAACTATGTCTTTATGGAGTTGGCTTTGTGCACAGGGCTCAGTTATGCTGGAACAGAAAAGGGTCTTCACCAAACTGTTACCACAAGGTTGGAAGAGCACAATTTGTCTACAATGTCATTGTGGGATGGAATATTACCAGTACCATTTACTGGAGACACCTCAACTCCATTATTTAACCCCCTCCCGTCCAGCCTTTTGTAATATGATGGCCGAGCAGGAGTCCTGTTATTCTGGGAGGACGTCATATGACGTCCCCCCAGGATTGTTCATCACACACGCCCCGCGGGCCGCACTTCAGCATGATCTGTCACCCGCTGTGTCCACTGGACACAGCTGATGAAAGATCACTGTACCGGCCCACTGCAGGTACCATGTGATCACTGTAAGGCAATGAGAGGGGAAAGCTGCTCAGGTGTGTGTTCCGAACCCGGTGCAGGTCAGATCCGTCATCCAAGGACTGAAGAAATCCAAAATTTGAGACCGCACTCAGGGTATATGATGAAATCAAAAAGGTATCTTTATTCCTGATATAAAAAGTAGACAGACAGTGTGCAAACAGACGTGCCTGGTTGACGCGTTTCACGACGCTGTAGGTCGCTTACTCATAACCACATGTGATCACTGTAGCCAATCACAGCAGATCACATGACAATTGTACACAATGAATGGCTTTGATGCATGCCTTTCATTGTGTTCTATTGTGATGAGCTCTGTGATTGGTCATAGCAATCACATGGTACAGACAGGGGCCAATTACAGCCCATCTGTACCATGTGATTAGCTGTGGCCAATCGCAGCTAAACACAATAGTAAACACTGAATTAACAGTTTTCATTTAGACAAAATGGTTGCTTATAACTGTAAAATTCACAGTTATAAGCAATCAGCTTCCCCAGAGTAGTACAGCGTTACTATGGTAACACTATATGGCTCTGATCACGGTATTCAAAAATACAATTGTAAATAAAAAAGAAAAAAGAAGGAAAATAGTTATATGATGACGCTGCACTGGTGACAGGATGTAAAAGAAAATTAAAATATTGTGAAACCTTTTTTTAAATTTCTTTATTTTCCAAAAAATTGTGACAAAAACATAATAACTTCAAAAAACTCGCCTTTCCAAAAAAGGGGTAGTTTGAGGGGTATTTTTACTGTCCTGACATTTTTGGGCCACGACAAATGGAATATTTGTCATAGTTTGTGGACTGTATAACTTTCCTACAAATGAAATAATATACACTGATTTGGGTTTTTTTCACCAAAGAAATGTAGCAGAATACATTTTGGGCTAAATTTATAAGAACAATTATTTATTTGCAAAAATTTATAACAGAAATAAAAAAAAAAACGTTTTTATTTTTTAAATTTTCGTAATTTTTTCGTTTATTTAGCAAAAAAATAAATAAAACAGAGGTGATTAAATAACACTAAAAGAAAGCTCTATTTGTGTGAAAAAATGATAATGAAATGATAAAAATTTCACATTGATGCAGAATTGCAATTGTCATTCAAAGTGCGGCAGTGCTAAAAGCTGAAAACTGGCCTGGGCAGGAAGGGGGTGAAAGTGCCCGGTATTGAAGGGAGGTCCAAAGACATTTGGCCACATGATGTATTTCAGAAAAATGTCCATATGCCCATTGGTGCCCATTCTAGGAGTCACAAATATAGGGTGGAAAAAGTATCCACTAAGGCCAGAAGTAATTATCATCCTCGGATAACAGGGCTCCCGCTACACCATCATATTCAGCTGGGAGATGTTGCCAACACTCATTAGACAGGACAGAAGTATCTTAAATGAGTCACCTACCTCTCTCTCTTGGGTAGGAAGATGGTTATCCAGCTGTTTGGGTGCATATTTTTCAATTGGTCTCTTCTCCGTAAACTGAGAACTTATGGATGACATCAAACACAGTACAAAAACCAAAAAGGTGCTGCACAGAGGACTTGTCCACGACATGTTGTCCCCTCCGTCACCAGGTCCTCCAATATCCCATTCCATGCTTTGCACTCACTTTTTATTAGAATCGGCAATCTGGGTGTGTTCAGGGTTGGGCCTCTCCTGACGTTGGGGTTGCTTAATGAGGAATCCGGAGTTAAAGAAATGACATTTGAAATTACAATACATTACAACATACATTTCCAGGATTTACCAGCAGTCACGAGTCTTGTCTGGACTTGACTTGTTTGATTGTCAGCAAGACAAGTCTACAGGGAAATAATTATATGAGAGTCAAAGTATTGCAGTTTGGAGATTCGCCTGGTTTTCATATTGATTTACCAATCACTTCTGCCCTACCTCCTGCATGCCATCAGAGAAGACCCAGTGCAAGATAAGGGTCTGGGGAGGTTTGTAGTACGGTTCAGGATTGGTGGAAATCACATTAAAGTGTGCACAAAGCACATACACTTTTAGCATAGCAGTTGGGAAGAAGCAGAATAAGGAAAGCAAACTCGTTCCTAGTGTGGTCAGACATTCTGGTGTTCTGTCAAAAAAGCCAATTCGCCGAAATCTCCAATCACGTCACTTCCGGTGACCAGGGCCGGACTGGCCTATCGGGATACCGGGATATTTCCTGGTGGGCCGCCGGCCCTGGGGCTGCTTTAAAGATAGGGCCGCTTTAAGCAATTGGGGCCGGCCGCTTTAAGCAGTGGGGCGGGGGCCGCGCGGCCGCGCCGCTGTGATGATGGCCGCTGCAGCCCCGGTCCCCGCTGCGCTCCAGAGTGACGTGACGGTCCGATATACTTTTACGTCAGCCGCTGTGAGCGGCATGACGTCACATCCGGCGGGGGCGGGCGGCTGCGCGGAGGACGGATCGACTGACTCAAGACTGTCACGGCGTCAATGGATCCATCATCCCGGACCCTACCACACAGCGAGACGCGCCAACAGCAGCATGATGGCAAGTCAGTGAGGTGAGTCACACTGGAGTGAAGACTGAGAGAGACAGAGAATGAATGAGCGGCTACGGAGCAGAGCCTGGGACAGGCAGCCAGAAAGAGTATATTGATTGGAGGGGTACCTCGTCCTCTTGCATTTGGGGGGGGAGGGGGGGAATCAGGGCCCCTACTACAATGCTAACCTCCCCCCTTCCCCAATACAATGCTGGCCTGACTTGCCCCCCCCCCTCCCCCTTATACAATGCTTATCTGCCATCCCCCCTGGGTCCCCCTCCTCCTAATACAATGCTGTTCCCCCCCCCCCCTAAATTTAGGGGGAGGGTGGGGAAACAGCATTGTATTAGGGGGAGGGGGCTGGGGGGGTCATCATTTTAATAGAGGGAGGGGGGTTAGCATTGTATTAGGAGGAGGGGAACAGCATTGTATTAGGGCCCCTAATAATTCTGGCAACTCCTATACCATGTCCACACAGCCCCTGACAACTCCTATACCATGTCCTCAGCCCCTGACAACTCCTATACCATGTCCTCAGCCCCTGACAACTCCTATACCATGTCCTCAGCCCCTGACAACTCCTATACCATGTCCGCACAGCCCCTGACAACTCCTATACCATGTCCTCAGCCCCTGACAACTCCTGTACCATGTCCGCACAGCCCCTGACAACTCCTATACCATGTCCTCAGCCCCTGACAACTCCTATACCATGTCCGCAGCCCCTGACATCTCCTATACCATGTCCTCAGCCCCTGACAACTCCTATACCATGTCCGCACAGCCCCTGACAACTCCTATACCATGTCCGCAGCCCCTGAAAACTCCTGTACCATGTCCGCACAGCCCCTGACAACTCCTATACCATGTCCTCAGCCCCTGACAACTCCTATACCATGTCCGCACAGCCCCTGACAACTCCTGTACCATGTCCGCACAGCCCCTGACAACTCCTATACCATGTCCGCACAGCCCCTGACAACTCCTATACCATGTCCTCAGCCCCTGACAACTCCTGTACCATGTCCGCACAGCCCCTGACAACTCCTATACCATGTCCTCAGCCCCTGACAACTCCTATACCATGTCCGCACAGCCCCTGACAACTCCTATACCATGTCCGCACAGCCCCTGACAACTCCTATACCATGTCCGCAGCCCCTGACATCTCCTATACCATGTCCGCACAGCCTCTGACAACTCCTGTACCATGTCCGCACAGCCTCTGACAACTCCTGTACCATGTCCGCACAGCCCCTGACATCTCCTATACCATGTCCGCACAGCCCCCGACAACTCCTATACCATGTCCGCAAAGCTTCTGACAACTCCTGTACCATGTCCGCACAGCCTCTGACATCTCCTGTACCCTGTCTGCACAGCCTCTGACAACTCCTGTACCATGTCCGCACAGCCCCTGACAACTCCTATACCATGTCCGCACAGCCCCTGACAACTCCTATACCATGTCCGCACAGCCCCCGACAACTCCTATACCATGTCCGCACAGCCTCTGACAACTCCTGTACCATGTCCGCACAGCCCCTGACATCTCCTATACCATGTCCGCACAGCCCCTGACATCTCCTGTACCATGTCCGCACTTTTACCACTTTTAACTAGAATTTGCTCTTTTATATGTAAAGCCCTATGTGCTTTCATATCTATCTTATCTGTATATAATACACTCTTCAAATCTGCTTTAAAATGCATGGTTTTCCCTTTTATGAACAAGAAAATAATGGCATTATGCTGTTGGGCCGGTATAATAATGCTATGGGGCTGGTATGAAATTTTTTCCAGGGCTGAATTTTATTCCCAGTCCGGCCCTGCCGGTGACTCTCCAGCAACAGTAATTGGACATTTCGATGAGTTGGCTGTTTTGACACAACACTGGCAGCGTATACACTCCGGTAGATGATATAATTGTCAGGGTGCATGGAAACCAGACCACACAAAGATGCAAGTTAACCACTTTACCACCGGAGGATTTTGTTGTCTTACGTCCAGGCCACTTTTTGCGATTCGGCGCTGTGCGAATTTAACTGACAACTGCGCAGTCGTGCGACGCCGTACCCAAATGAAATTTACATCCTTTTTTTCCCACAAGCAGAGCTTTCTTTTGGTGGTATTTGATCACCTGTGAGATTTTTACTTTTTGTGCTATAAACAAAAAAAGAGCGTTTATTTTGAAAAAATAAAAATATTTTTAACATTTTTTTATATGAAATTCCCCCCAAAAAATTTAAAAATCAAAATTTTTTAAATTTTTGGCCAATTTGTTTTCTGCTACATATGTTTGGTAAAAAAAACACAATAAGCGTATTTTGATTGGTTTGCGCAAAAGTTATTGCGTTTACTAACTAAGGGAAAGATTTCGGTCATTTTTGGTGTTTTTTTTTTAACGAGTAATGGCGGCGATCTGCGATTTTTTTTGCGGGACTGCGACATTGCGGCGGACAGATCGGACCCTTGACTGACATTTTTGACACTTTTGGGGGTATCAGTGACATTACTGCAGTAATCAGTGCTATAAATATGCACTGTTACTGTAAAAATGACACTGGCAGGGAAGGGGTTCATTTTGTTGGAGAGGGAGGGGTTAATGTATGCCTGGTGCTTACTAACGTGTGTGGGGGGAGGTGATTTTGTGAGTCATGGACAGATCGGATGTCCAGCTATGCTGAACACTCCGATCTGTCACTCCCTGTCACTGAGGAGATCCGCCCGCTTGTGTTTACACAGGCGGGCGGATCTCCAAACTCGATTCCCCGACGATCGGGGAAGAGCAGCGGCCGCCGCTCCTCCCCTGACCCGACTCCCGCTGTGACTGAAAACAGCGGGAGCGTGCCTCCGGCGGCGCGCGAGCGCAGCCTACAGGGGGAGGAGTCCAGGGACATAGGTCTACGTCGCTGGACGGAATCGAGCCACTTTGCCGCAGTACAGTCAACGTGACTGGTCGGCAAGTGGTTAAATAACGGGGTGGTCTGCCGATGCGGAATCCAGAGCCAGGAAGGTCGTCAGCCAAGCCAGGTCATGCACGGAGAAACCACAGAGACCAGAGGACTGCTAGCAGAGATGCACCTTGGAATACAAATGCAAGGGCGAGGTCTGAAACCCATCAGGTGATATATATATAGTCAGGTGTGCAACATCATCACTGAGCGATGCCCAGGCAGCAGACAAGGGATGATGCAAACAGAGTTTATAAGAGACAGCAGTCTGCACATATCCAAGATGGCTGCCAACAGGAAGGCAAGGTAAAACCTTGACAATAATGAATGGACATTGTTAGTTCTCCATTGCCACTGTTCTATCAAAACAGGCAACTCGTCAAAATGTCTAACTACTGATGCTGGATCGTCACCAGTGATTGTGATTGGAGATTTCGAGACGTGATTGGAGATTTCGACGAGTTGGTTCTTTTGACAGAACACAGGCATCCCATCCCATCGCCGCTGCTCTACCCCGATCGTCGGGGAATCCAGTTTGGAGATCCACCCGCCTGTGTAAACAGAGCGGGCGGATCTCCTAAGTGACAGGGAGTGACAGATCGGAGTGTTCAGCATAGCTGGACATCCGATCTGTCCCTGGCTCACTCAGTCACCTCCCCCCCCACACGTCAGTAAGCACCAGGCATACATTAACCCCTCCCTCTCCAATAAAATTAACCCCTTCCCTGCCAGTGTAATTTTTACAGTAACAGTGCATATATATAGCACTGATTACTGCAGTAATGTCACTAGTACCCTCAAAAGTGTCAAAAATGTCAGTCAAGGGTCCGATCTGTCCGCCACAATGTCGCAGTACCGCAAAAAAAATCGCAGATCGCCGCCATTACTCGTTAAAAAAAAACCCACCAAAAATGACATAAATCTTTCCCTTAGTTAGTAAACGCAATAACTTTTGCGCAAACCAATCAAAATACGCTTATTGCAATTTTTTTACCAAACATGGGTAGCAGAAAACAAATTGGCCAAAAATTTAAAAAAAAATTGGTTTTTACATCTTTTTTGGGGGGAATTTCATAGAAAAAAATGTTAAAAATATTGTTATTTTTTCAAAATAAACGCTCTTTTTTTGTTTATAGCGCAAAAAGTAAAAATCGCACAGGTGATCAAATACCACCAAAAGAAAGCTCTGTTTGTGGGAAAAAAAGGACGTAAATTTCTTTATGGTATGGCATCGCACGACCGCGCAATTGTCAGTTAAAGTCGCACAGCGCCGAATCGCAAAAAGTGGCCCAGACGTAAGACAACAAAATGCTCTAGTGGTAAAGTGGTTAATGTCTAAACCGCTGGCAACAAAAGTGAGTACAACCCTAAGTGGAAATGTCAAAATTGGGCCCAAAGTGTCAATATTTTGTGTGGCCACCATTTTTTACCAGCACTGCCTTAACCCTCTTGGGCATGGAGTTCACCAGAGCTTCGCAGGTTGCCACTGAAGTCCTCTTCTACTCCTCCATGATGACATCACAGAGCTGGTGGATGTTGGAGACCTTGCGCTCCTCCACCTTCCATTTGAGGATGCCCCACAGATGCTCAATAGGGTTTAGGTCTGAAGACATGCTTGGCCAGTCCATCACCTTTACCCTCAGCTTCGTTAGCAAGGCAGTGGTCATCTTGGAGGTGTGTTTGGGGTCGTTGTCATGTCGGAATACTGCCCTATGGCCCATTCTCCGAAGGGAGGGGATCATGCTCTGCTTCAGTATGTCACAGTACATGTTGGCATTCATGGTTCTCTCAATGAACTGTAGCTCCCCAGTGCCGGCAGCACTCATGCAGCCCCAGACCATGACACTCCCACCACCATGCTTGACTGTAGGCAAGACACACTTGTCTTTGTACTCCGCACTTGTTTGCTGCCACGCACGCTTGACACCATCTGAACCAAATAAATTTATTTTGGTCTCATCAGATCACAGGACATGGTTCGAGTAATCCATGTCCTTAGTCTGCTTTCTTGTGCATCATCTTTACAAGAGGCTTCCTTCTGGGACAACAGCCATGTAGACCAATCTGATGCAGTGTGCGACGTATGATCTGAGCACTGACAGGCTGACCCCCCCATTCTATCAACCTCTGCAGCAATGCTGGCAGCACTCATACATCTATTTCCCAAAGACAACCTCTGGATATGACAGTGAGCACGTGCAGGCAACTTCTTTGACCATGGCAACGCCTGTTCTGAGTGGAACTTGTCCTGTTAAACCACTGTATGGTCTTGGCCACCGTGCTGCAATTCATTTTCAAGGCCTTGGATATCTTCATTTAGCCTAGGCCATCTTTATGTAGAGCAACAATTATTTTTTTCTTTGCTATGAGGTGCCATGTTGAACTTCCAGTGACCAGTATGAGAGAGTGAGAGCGTTAACACCAAATTTAGCACACCTGCTCCCCATTCACACCTGAGACCTTGTAACACTAAAGAGTCACATGACACCGGGGAGGGAAAATTGCTAAATGGGCCAAATTTGGACATTTTTACTTAGGGGTGTACTCACTTTTGTTGCGAGCGATTTAGACATTAATGGCTGTGTGTTGAATTATTTTGAGGGGACAGCAAATTGACACTGTTATACAAGCTGTACACTCATTACTTTACATTGTAACAAAGTGTCATTCAGTGTTGTCACATGAAAAGATATAATAAAATATTTACAAAAATGTGAGGGGTGTACTCACTTTTGTGAGATACTTTATGTATGTATGTATATATATATATATATATATATATATATATATATATAAACAAAAATTTAAAAAAAAATGTAAAACATGGACGGTGTCAGTAGAGCAGTGGATGGTGTCAGTACAGCAGAAGTTGGTTTTAGTAGGTCAGTGTATGGAGTCAGTCAGTAAAGCAGAGGACAATGTTTGTGGAGCAGGGGATGGTTTCAGTAGAGCATAGGACGGTGTCTGTACAGCAGAGGATGGTGTCAGTAGAGCAGTGGACAGTGTCAGTAGAGCAGAGGAAGGTGTAAGTAGAGCAGAGGAAGGTGTCAGTAGAGCAGTGGATGGTGTCAGTAGAGCAGTGGATGGTATCAGTAGAGCAGTGGATGGTGTCAGTAGAGCAGTGGACAGTGTCAGTAGAGCAGAGGAAGGTGTCAGTAGAGCAGTGGACGGGGTCAGTAGGGCAGTGGACAGTGTCAGTAGGGCAGTGGACGGTGTCAGTAGAGCAGTGGATGGTGTCAGTAGAGCATTGGATGGTGTCAGTAGAGCAGTGGACAGTATCAGTAGAGCAGAGGACGGTGTCAGTAAGGCAGTGGATGGTGTCAGTAGCGCAGAGGATGGTGTCAGTAAGGCAGTGGATGGTGTTAGTAAAGCAGTGGTTGGTGTCAGTAGAGCAGTGGATGGTGTCAGTAGAGCAGTGGATGGTGTTATACCTGAAGGGTTTCACATGTACTGTCACTTTAAAGCTGGCTCCACCCAGGAGTGATGACAAGGGTCAAGGGGTAGAGCAGCCATCTCAGAGCACATGTAATAGAAGCACAAGATATATGCCTGTCCTGTGATGCATGTTGGAGAGTACTGAATAGACTCCCATTGTTCCAGACCAGAGTCTTGTGTCTCTCACACCACAGAGAATATAACAGTGGGGACAAGGATGGAATTTACAAAGTTACTATTAGTCTGAGAGAGAGACAAAGACATTGTGGATTGTCACCTGGATAAAAACACTCACAGAGCCCAGCAGGAAAATGTCTTTGATCGGGACATTAAGTGAATTTGATGGAGAACAAACATCCTGGAGTTCCTGGGCTGAGAGACTGGAACAGTATTTCAGTGAAAATGCCAGCCCAGGCGACAGGCAAGTAGCAGTATTTCTGACAGTGGTTGGTGCTAGGACATAGGGACAGAGGGATCTCCTTTTCCCTGTAAAACCAGCCACTAAGACATTGGCAGAGCCCCTGACACTGTTAGAGGATCACTTCCAGCCTAGACCACTAGAGATTGCAGAAAGATTCCGGTTCTATCAGTGGCAGCAGCAGGCAGGTGAAGAAATTAAGGCTTATGTGCTCGCCCTTTGCAGACTAGCCTCGACCTGTTCTTTTGGGGAGTACTTACCTATTGCACTGAGGGATAAGTTTGTCACGGGACTGAATAGTGAGTCTAGCCAAAAGAGACTGTTAACAGAAAGACCTTACCCTTACAAAGGCAATTGAGATAACTTCAGTGATGAAAATGGCTGTGAAAGATACAGAGGCATTGAACCCCCAGAGCAGAAGGGAAGAGGTTAAAGAGGAAGTTTTCAGAACAGCAGTCAAGCCAACTGCAGCAAACTGGAAATATAGACCCTCACCAAGCTGGGAGTCAGCTTGCTACCGTTGTGGGAATACAGACCATGATCACAAAGTCTGCTGGTTTAAGGATCAAACCTGTCATAATTGTGGTAAGGCAGGCCATCTGAAACGAGTCTGCCGTAGTAAGAAGGTGCGAGATAAACAACATCTGAACCCCAAGACAAAGACATATATGGTGGGAAGATATACATCGTCATCTGAATCAAAGGATGAGGAAGTGCTCCACAGATTGGACATACATCATATGCATTCAACACCCTCTGCAATGACTGTAGAGGTAACCGTTGAAGGAAAGAAACTTAAGAGGGATGTAGACACAGGAGCTGCAGTTTCAGTTATCACTCGGAAACAATGGAGACAACTTCAGATCCGAAAAACTGTCCGTCTAACACCAATCAAACTGCAGACATACTCAAAGCAGATACTCCACCCACTGGGTTACGTGAAAATACATGTATTCTACAAGGGTCAGACGAAGAGACTGCCATTGTATTTCCTAGAAAATGGGGGACCCCCTCTCTTTGGGAGAGACCGGATTGCTCCCTTTGGTATGCCGGACATCGCCATAAACCCCTGTAACACCATTACAATTCCCTTAGGAGATAATGAGGGATGGGTGGTGTCCCTGAAGCAGCGGTTCCCAAAGGTCTTTGATAACCAGTTGGGGAAAATAAAGCATGACTGTGTGAGACTCAGGCTGAAACCCAACGCTCAGCCTAAGTTCTTCAAAGCTTGGACAGTACCTTTCGCACTACAAGCAGGAGTGGAAGCTGATCTAAGTCGGCTGGAGGAACAAGGTGTCATCTCAAAGGTAGAGCACAGCCAGTGGGCATCCCCAGTTAAACCAGTAAAGAAAGCGAATGGGGACTTATGCATTTGTGGCGATTTCTGCATGGCACTGAACTCTCAACTGGAGATAGACCAGTATCCCCTACCCAGAGTAGATGACATTTTTGCCTCTCTTGCTGGAGGTCAAAAGTTCACCAATCTAGATCTCAGGCAAGCATATTTACCGTTTGAGCTCCATCCTTCCTCCTGCAAGTTTCTAACCATCAACACTCACAAGGGACTGTATGAATACAATTGGATGGTGTTTGGCGTAGCCTCTGCCCCAGCCATTTGGCAATGAAAGATGAACAAGATTTTGGCGGATATTCCTTTCACGCAGTGCCTGCTAGATGATATGCTCATCACGGGACTTACGGACCAGGAACACCAGCAGAACGTGGAGCTTGTGTTAACGAGACTCCAGGAGCAGGGTCTAAAAGTTAACTTAGCGAAATGCCAATTAATGGGGCCTAAATTTGAGTTTTGTGGCCACCTTGTGGATGCGGAGGGTATACACACCACGGAAGCCAAAGTTGATGGTTTAGTCAAAGCTCCAGCCCCAACCAACGTCCAACAGCTGCGATCGTACCTTGGGTTGCTGATCTATTACCAAAAATTCCTGCCAGATCTGGCACACACCTTGTTACCGTCCACTGCTCTACTGACACCGTCCACTGCTCCTCTGACACCATCCACTGCTGTACTGACACCATCCACTGCTCTACTGACACCGTCCACTGCTCTACTGACACCTTCCACTGCTCTACTGACACCGTCCACTGCTCTACTGACACCATCCACTACTCTACTGACACTGTCTACTGCTCTACTGGCACTGTCCACTGCTCTACTGACACCATCCACTGTTCTACTGACACCGTCCTCTGCTCTACTGACACCATCCACTACTCTACTGACACTGTCCACTGCTCTACTGGCACCGTCCACTGCTCTACTGACACCGTCCACTGTTCTACTGACACTGTCCTCTGCTCTACTGACACCATCCACTGCTCTATTGACACCGTCCGCTGCTCTACTGACACCATCCACTGCTCTACTGACACTGTCCACTGCTCTTCTGACACCATCCACTGCTGTACTGACACTGTCCACTGCTCTACTGACACCATCCACTGCTCTACTGACACCATCCACTACTCTACTGACACCATCCACTGCTCTACTGACGCCGTCCCCTGTTCTACTGACACCGTCCAGTGCTCTACTGGCAAAGTCCACTGCTCTACTGACACCGTTCACTGTTCTACTGACACCGTCCTCTGCTCTACTTACACCATACACTGCTCTATTGGCACTGTCCACTGCTCTACTGACACCATCCACTGCTCTACTGACACTGTCCACTGCTCTACTGACAACGTCCACTGCTCTACTGACACCGTCCACTACTCTACTGGCACCGTCCACTGCCCTATTGACACTGTCCACTGCTCTATTGATACCACCCACTGCTCTACTGACACCATCCATTGCTCTACTGACACCGTCCACTGCTCTACTGACACCATCCACTGCTCTACTGACACTGTCCACTCCCTTACTGACACCGTCCACTGCTCTATTGACACCGTCCACTGCCCTACTGACACCCTCCACTGCTCTATGGACACCGTCCACTGCTCTATTGACACCATCCACTGCTCTACTGACACCATCCACTGCTCTACTGACACCGTCCACTGCTCTACTGGCACCATCCACTGCTCTTCTGACACCGTCCACTGCTCTACTGACACCGTCCACTGCTCTACTGACACCATCCACTGCTCGACTGACACCGCCCACTGCTCTACTGACATTGTCCACTGCCCTACTGACACCATCCACTGCTATACTGACACCGTTCATTTTTTTACTAGTAATGGTGGTGATCAGCGATTTTTAGCGGGACTGCGACATTGCGGTGGACAGATCGGACCCCTAACTGACATTTTTGTCACTTTTTGGGGGACCAGTGAGAATACTACAGTAATCAGTGCTAAAAATATGCACTGTCACTGTACTAATGACACTGGCTGGGAAGGGATTAACACCAGGAGCGATCAAAGGGTTAAATGTGTCCCTACCGGGGGCTTTCTAACCGCGTGGGTGATGGGCTCACTGAATTAACACAGAGACCTGTGTTCCTGAATAGGAGGATTCCTGTGTTCACCACTGACAGAACAGCGGTCTGCTGTGTTTACATCGGCAGACCGCCGTTCTCTCTCCACAGGGAGCGATTGCGGGTGCTGGGCGGACATTGCAGCCGCCGAACCCTCTGATTGGCTCCCCCTCTACCCCATCGGTGTGTGCGCCCACACTAACTGCTACATGAAGCGACTTACAGGTACATCCTTTCGGGTAACAGAGCCTACCTGCTGCAGTATTACTACAGCGGCTGGTCGGCAAGTGGGTAAGTTGAAACACGCAGTGGATGCACACCGCTGGGATCACATTGTGTATCACCATCAGCTATAAATTGCTGGATATCAAGTCACTTTGTGCAAAGTTTCACTTTATTATTTGTGAGGTTCTTTGATTTTTTTTTCCTCATGAGTTTTATTTGGAAACTTTTTAAATGGTTTTACAATAAAGCACTTGTACTTTTTATACATCTGTCACAGACACTGGCTGCAGGGACCTTTTCTGCCCACATTCACCTTGTTTTTTGTTATTTCTTTATTTCTTTTTTTTGTTACATTTTTTGAGGGAACTCTTTTCTTGTATTTGCCCTAAAGACTATTCCTGGCCTGTTTGATTCTGAACATGTTCATTGAAAGAGCTGCTCACATTGGCCTCTGTTCCATGTGTTGTGGAAATTGCATTAATATTTTTGTGGACATTTTTAGGATGTGTTTTTAGTTAAACTGCCATTATAAACTTCCGGTTCCGGCGCCCATGTAAGAGGCAGCGCAGGACGGTCTCCAGGATTAAACACAAAGTCGGCATACACAGTCCCAGAGAGCCATCCGAGCCAGCGATCACCCCAGCAACGCCCGGGGGTCCTGACAGGCATGGATCGATACCTACACCACGGCGGTGTCCCGGCGAATCCGCCACTCAAGCCCGCGGCTTCATCTACAGCCTCCACAGAGGCAGACATGGCGGATGCCACTCTCCCGCCCAATGCTGCATCTAATGGTCAGTCATCTTCTCCTCTACCTGACACTCAAATTGCCTCATTGGCACAAGCGGTGTCAGCTTTACTTTCCCCAACCATCACGGAGGCTGTGGACAAAGCCATTTCCCAAGGGATTGCCCAGCTTAAAAAGGAGATGGGGGAACATATTCATAGGCTCACAGAACTAGAGCACAGGATGTCTGACCTGGAGGATGAGCTGCAGGGGTCCTTCTCCATGGATCAGCAAGCCAGGCAGACACAGCCCTATCTTTTGGATAAGATAGATGACCTAGAGAACCGATCCAGGAGGAACAACCTCCAGATCATTGGACTCCCAGAATCTTTTGGTGCTGACTCTCTGTTTGAGGTTGCAATGAATCGCCTTCCCATGGCCCTGGGGATCCATACCTCATGCACTGTGGAATGTGCACATTGCCTGGGGGCCCCCTCAAATGAAAGACACACTCTCCGTCCTGTTATAGTGCGGTACCTCAATTACATAATATAAAAAAGTGCAGCGCCTAAATGACAAAAACCCAATAACTGTGGGTAAATGCACATAAAACATGAAACAATGTCCTTTACAACGATATAACCATGATTATAGTGCAAACATAATTCGGTCTTAATGGGAAATAGTCTCTAAGATGAAAAGAAAGGAGTGATGATAGGAAGCCGCTCCCACTAAAGGTAATCTTCACCACTGTGTAGATAAAGCCAGGGTTCACTTACCAGATGTAAAGACCTTCAAACTAATGAAAGGTCAAACAGGCATGGGTAGTGGAAACAAGGTGAAAAGGTACCGATCATCTGCCTCCTTAGACTTTTCCAAAGACCGGAATCCAGAGGTAAATAAATAAGTACCTGTGCATGCGCCGCTGCCGCTCGGTAAAGTCCGTACATGTTCGGCTATTCCCGGAAATAGCCGAACGTCTACGGGCTTTTCCGAGCGGTGGCGGCGCATGCACAGTGTGCATGTCAGGCCGGCCGCGGACCTTTTTTTTTTTTATAGCAATAGCCGAAAGTGCCGCCTGGGACCCATGGTAGGGCCGGCCCTGGTGCTTGCGGACGTTAGCCACGACTTTGATAATGTCTGTGATGACAAAATGCATCAGGCACGTTTGCCGTACGCAAGCACACCACCGCCGCGGCCATCTTGGAAATTACACACTGTATACAATACATTCACATGTGAGTACCTGTCTATTTTGCTCTGCAATAAAGCTATTTGGACGTATTACACTATTTGGATTCCCCTGTATTTTTTACGAGGTCCTTTTCATCCTGGCACTCGTGTTGGAACGAGGGAAGGTCCTTTAACTTATTTATTTACCTCTGCATTCCGGTCTTTGGAAAAGTCTAAGGAGGCAGATGATCGGTACCCTTTCACCTGGTTTCCACTACCCATGCCTGTTTGACCTTTCATTAGTTTGAAGGTCTTTACATCTGGTAAGAGTACCCTGGCTTTATCTACACAGTGGTGAAGACTACCTTTAGTGGGAGCGGCTTCCTATCATCACTCCTTTCTTTTCATCTTAGAGACTATTTCCCATTAAGACCGAATTATGTTTGCACTATAATCATGGTTATATCGTTGTGAAGGACATTGTTTCATGTTTTATGTGCATTTACCCACAGTTATTGGGTTATTATCATTTAGGCGCTGCACTTTTTTATATTTTGTACTTTTGGATCTGGGTCCCTGTTGTGCCGGCTGCCATTGTATAGTTATAATATTTTTTGAACATTCACATGTTTATATTTGGTCATTTTATTTGATTTCAGTACTTTAAGGGATTAGCTCGACTCTTCATCTTCCTATGTTACCTCAATTACATGGACAGACAAAATGTCCTTAAATCATTCCGCAACTCTAAATCTCTCCAAATTGATGGACATAAACTTCTGGTATTCGTCGAGTATTCCCAGAAAGTATCTAGGCGCAGAAAGGCCTTCCAACCAGTCTGTCAGGCCCTGTACCATAAGTCCATCAAGTTCACCCTGGCTTATCCAGCCACTTTGCGTCTCACTGACTTATCTGGGGAGCAGAAATCCTTCACCCATTTCAACATTGCTCTGGAACCTCCATCTACCCCTTCACCCCAACGCCCTCAAGGCGGTAGGGAACAATGGAGCCCCAGGAAAGACCCTGCAAAAAAGCAATGCCTCACTAGCCCCTCTTCCCACTCCAGGCTGCGCTGATCATTGTTTCCTCTTGGTCTCTACCAGCCACCCATTTTCCTCCTTGTTGCAAGAGGTCATCTTGTGTTTTCCCTGCCCTACCTCTCCATCGGGAGCCGGCATGCAATAGATCCTTTTGTGCCATCGTGTACTAAGATTAGTCAGGGTGCACGGCTTTGCCATTTTCTGGGGCCTGGCGGCACTTCAGCTATCCTCTGTCCTCCCGCACAGTTCATCGCTGCGTCGGTCATTCATCTACTGCTCAGAATTTGAAGTAAACGTCAGCCTGCAGGGAACCGGTAACGGTGTCCATCACGTATGTGATCTTACATGCGAAAAAAAGCGAAGTCTAGGCTTCCAATGGTTAACCATTCTCTTTCCCGAGCCCCTGTTGGGCTACTGACTCTCCTGTCCCTTCTAAGATCCCCACTAGATGCTAACAGCCACGCACCTGGCTTCACACATTTTCTATCTCCCATGCTGACCTTTCCCAATTACCTACAGACACTTACTGGTACTATTCATCAGCTAAAAATATTGCCGCAAGTTTATGACCCCACATGAAAGTAATTTCATGGAATGTCAAGGGTCTTAGGTCCCCACATAAGAGGATGGCAGTTCTCAGACACCTGAAACGTTTGAGAGCTGACATTGCAGTGTTGCAGGAAACTCATCTGGAGGCAAAGGACTTACACCGCATGCAAAAATTGTGGGTGGGCCAAGTTTTCGGGTCACCTGTAGTTAAGGGGAAATCAGGCGTCCTGATTCTCATACACAAAAATCTCCACTCCACGAGCCAATCTTTCACCATTGAGGAGGCGGGACGTATGGCTATTGTCCATCTTACCACGGCACAACAAGAGTGGACGTTGGCAGGGATCTATGCTCCCAATACGCCCTCCGCTTCGTTTTTTCAAAATTTAACACAGAAACTGGCCCCATATCTACACCTCCCGTTACTGGTTGCCGGTGACTTTAATCAATTAATGCATCCAGTGGAGGACAGATCTTCCTACAAAGGCACCCAGCCCAATAAACAAATTCGCTACTCTTCCCTTCTGCAACATTTTGCAGACAGTGTACATCTCAGGGATATATGGCGACTACATAACCCTGAAGGCAAGGAATACTCTTTTTTTCTCACACCCCCACCACATGCTTACTAGGATAGATTATATATTTTCAAATGACAAACTACTCCCTTACACTGTTTCCTCAAAAATACACGATATAGCAATATCCCATCATGCCCCAGTCTCGGCAACCCTCACCCTATTTGTGACGTTAGCAACCGTTACACAATGGCGCTTCCCCTCTTATTTGGCCAAGGATCCCGGGGTCTCCTCACTCGTCAAGGACGTCTGGTCTGATTTTCTTAGTCATAACACAATGCCAACCACCTCCCCTACCCTCCTCTGGGAGACTGGCAAAGCAGTCCTCAAAGGGACGTATTATCTCATACGCTTCAGCCTATAAAAAAAACATAGCAAAGGCATTTTTGGCCACTAGTTCCTCGCTACGGGAGGCACAATCCAAACATAATCAATCTAATTCCATCGAAAACAGAGACCGTTGGCGGACTGCTAAGGCCAACTTTGATGGGTGGGCTGAGACACGGGAGCACCTTTCCAAATATCAACAGGACTGGAAATTCCACTCCTATGGTAATAAGCCGGGCAAATTAATGGCCTCTCTTTGCAGGGGTACTTACACACCCACACACGTACCTGCCCTCAGAGACACAAATGGTCTGCTGGCAGAAAATCCCAAGGATATTAATCAGGTCTTTGAACAATATTACTGAGCATTATATAGCCACGAACCCATCAATGAGGAAGTAGCCACGAGATGGCTCTCCTCAGTCCACCTTCCGTCAATTTCCCAGGACCAGTTGAGCCAACTAAATGCTCCCATATCCCTGGAGGAAGTCGAAGAGGCAATTAAATCTCTTGCCCTGGGCAAATCCCCCGGCTCTTATAGACCTATATCCCTTCTAAATGTGGACTCCAAGTTGCTTTCCAAATTGTTGGCGGACAGATTGGCATCCATCCTACCATCTCTTATACACCCAGCCCAGTCAGGCTTCACCAAAGGCAGATCAGTCACGTCAAATATCAGAAAAGTATTAATTGCGCTCGAAATGTCGAAAGCTGACCCAAACAATGACGTTGCAATAATCACTTTAGATGCCGAAAAGGCTTTTGACAATGTCAATATTCAACAGTTGGATCGAGTCCTCCTACAACTTGGTTTTTCTGGCCCCTTCCTACATTTGATCAGGGAAATGTATGTCTTCCCCGAGGAGCAGGTTGTGATAGCGGGTCACATCTCCACTTCCTTCCGTTTGTTTAAGGGGACCCATCAGGGGTGTCCCCGTTCACCCCTGCTGTTTAACTTGGCTTTAGAGCCCCTCTACAGATTCATGCTAATGCACCCTGCGCTTCAGGGTATCAAGGTAGGATTGGAAAAACTGCGCACGGCAATGTTTGCGGATGATGTTCTTATTTTCACATCAGACCCCAAACATGATTTGCCGCTAATCCAAGATATGTTCGCCAATTGAAACAAAAAAGAAGGATGGCGCTCTTGTGTGCACATACAGTATGGTTAATCAAATATGAATGATGACCCCAAAAGTAGTCTCATAGTGAGCCTTAAAGGTTTAATAAACATTGAACAGATTAAAACGAATAAATATACTTCCAAACCAATCCCTGAAGCCTCCGGGTCTCCTTGGGGTGCTGTGGGGATCCCTGGTGGTGATTATGGGAATCCAATGGCACCGGGTAACCCAAGATGAAGAGAAGGTGCTCCCTAATGATAATTCACAGCATCCAATGGTAGAGGCTCACACGGTCCTGTGTGCGGCCGCTACACTGAACCGGGGCCAATGCGTTCTTGCCTGCACCGGCCCCGACGTCAGTTCCAGGGCGAGCACGTCATTCCCTTCTAAACAGCTTCTGGGCATGCCCAGAAGCTGTGGAGGGATGACGCGCGCACATCGGAAGTGACGGCGGGGCCGGCGCAGGGCATTGTGCGACCGAACAAGAAGGAAGAGGACGCCGAAGAGGATCGCGCTGGCTTCAAGCTGCCCACACCTGAGATGGCAGCGCTGGACAATACTTTTTCAAGGTAAGTATTTGTCCTAACAGGTAAGTGCAACCCGGGACAGATCAGAGGCTAGCCATTGTGGAATGCACTAGCCCTGACTGTCCCGGGAGTATTTTTTTTTAAAAAAAAAATTCCAGGGTGGAACTCCGCTTTAAGGATTGGGCAGCCGTGATGCAATTGATGTACAATTTCTACAATTTAACAACTTCTGGATTCATGATCTAACAGGAAAACTGCATCCAGGACTAGCGCTTTTTTGTGTTATAAAGATATGTTCGCCGACTATCGTCAATGCTCGGGTCTTCGCATAAACTTCCCCAAGAGTGAAATCCTTCCCCTGAACACCACACATACACCCTCCTGGGCTTCTTCCTCCACCTTACGCATAGCTACTGGCCATATCACCTACTTAGGAGTCAAAATAGGTCACTTCCCATCTTCGTTATATCACTTAAACTTCACACCAGTCATAGACAAAATGATAGCCGAACTACAGACATGGGCAAAGCTACCTCTCTCTTTCTTTGGCAGGTGTCACTTATACAAGATGTCTACTTTCCCCAAACTGCTTTACCCTCTTTAACCACTTAAGCCCCGGAGGATTTGGCTGCTAAACGACCAGAGGGCATTTTGCGATTCGGCACTGCGTGACTTTAACGGACAATTGCGCGGTCGTGCGACGCTGTACCGAAACGAATTTGGCGTCCTTTTTTTCCCACAAACAGAGCTTTCTTTTGGTGGTATTTGATCACCTGTGCGATTTTTTGATCACGCGCTATAAACAAAAAAAGAGCGTAAATTTTGCAAAAATAGCAATATTTTTCCCTTTTTTTTATATGAAATTCCCCCAAAAAAAAATGTAAAAATCAAAATTTTTTAATATTTTCGGCCAATTTGTTTTATGCTACCTATGTTTGGTAAAAAAAATCGCAAAAAGCGTATTTTGATTGGTTTGCGCAAAAGTTATTGCGTTTACTAACAAAGGGAAAGATTTTTGTCATTTTTGTTGTTTTTTTTTTTAACGCGTAATGGCGGCGATCTGCGATTTTTTTTGCGGTACTGCGACATTGCGGCGGACAGATCGGACCCTTGACTGACATTTTTGACACTTTTGGGGTTACCAGTGACATTTCTACAGTAATCAGTGCTATACATATGCACTGTTACTGTAAAAATGCACTGGTAGTGAAGGGGTTAACTTTATTTGAGAGGGAGGGGCTGTGTGTGTCCCTAGGGGCGTGATTCTAACTGTGATTGGCTGTGGCTTCAACTGTATGAGGAGTGATCAATGGATCTACATAGTAGATCCATGTGATCAGCTCTCATACAGAGAGGAGAATGACAGGCAGCTTGTTTACACAAGCTGCCTGACTATCTCCCTCTCCCCCGCCGATCGCAGAGTGGCCGGCGGCGATCGGGTCCGCCGGTCACGCGCGCGGGGGGGTCCGTGACCACGCGGGAGCGGGAGCGCGCCTCCGGCGGCGCGCGCTCGCTCCCTAAACCCTCACAGGCGAGCGACGTAGACCTACGTCACTTTGCCTGTGAGGGGCTGACCGCCCACGTAGATAGTCGTGCGGCGGTCGGCAAGTGGTTAAACAATACCTCTTCTTCTCAAACACTCAGATGTAAGCAGACTACACAAAGCGGTTTTATATTTCATTTGGAAGGGAAAACGCTCTAGAATATCGCTCAGTAAGCTGCACATGTCTAAACGAGATAGCGGCGTTGACCTTCCAAATACAAGAATTTACAATGTGGTATGTCTTTTGAGGGGATGCATGCATGGACTGGATAAGTCATGAATCTAGATACACGAATTTCTCCTTAGAATCACAGATGACCGCCCCCTATGATCTAGCAGCCTTGTTGCACTGCGGTACCGGAGACCTCCCTACTCCCTTGCGCAATAACATTCTGATTAGAGACACGGTAGCAGCATGGAGGAAGGTGAGAAAATGATTGGGGGCACCCCAACGTCTCTCACGCTACCTACCTATTCACAATCACCCTATGTTCCCACAAGCGCAGCAATACTCTGTTTATGGGGATTGGTCATCGCGAGGGGTTAAATTGTTTTCACAGCTATTTGACGTATCCACTGGCAGACCATATTTTTTTCAGATACCCATCGCCTGCCTACCAGCCATTATCTCTACTATATGCAATGTGTGAGTTTTGTGGACTCTGTCTGCCATACCTCTCTTCAACGATTCCAAACGTCGCTCATAGATTTATGGATACAACAGGGCAAACACAAGATATCTCAATTATACAAACCCCTACATCAGGAACTCTTCAGGGGGGTATCGCACACAATAGCGAAACCCTGGAACAGAATACTTCACTCCGATACTGCTCAACAAAGGATTCTGAAGGGTTATCTTACCACTCGCAAATATATCTCCAAAGAATTTTGGAGAGAACAACAATTCAAGATTATCCATGGGGTGTACATCCCACATATATGATGGTCCAAATACACGACTCACCACTTTTGCACTCTATGCAAAGCTTGTTATCCATCCCTCCTCCACAAGTTTTGGCAATGTCCCTTGATCTCCTCCTTCTGGGACAAACTCTTGCGATATGTCGCCAGGTTAACAGGAATTCTACTACCCAAGGACATCTATCCTCTGCTGTTTACTTGCTTGGACCCAAAAGACCTCCAAATTACCAAGGCAATCTCATAAAATATTGATACAGCACAAGCAGTGGGTGGTAACCTGCCTTATGTCCCCCCGCAGACTTATATTGTGGCACTGGATGGACACCTCCCCACCCTCCATCAACGAATTGTCAAAGGATCTGTATTCTCTACGTGAAAAGGAAACAGTGGGTCTTTCCTTGGACCCCCGACAAAATCAAATGCATTTCCTTCAAAAATGGTCCTGCATGCCCGCCACAGATGACGCTTCCACCCTTGATAAGACCTAGGCTCTACCTATCAGCCCAGAGAACTCACAACTTTCGGAGATGTTAATTCTCCCTACCCAGTGTATGACCTTCTATCTGCTCTATTCTCCTCACCAAAATATAAGGTTATGTATTTGTGATATCATGCATGGAGTTCCTCGACGTGCCGGTCATTACCTGTTGAGCAAAGATCTTTTTGTTGATATCTTTGTCAGATATTGTGACACTGTTCTGCATTTAATTTGCTGTGAAGAGTTGAACTTCAATAAAATGTTATTTAAAAAAAAAAAAATTGCCATTATGTCTCCCATTGTCAGTTTACCGGTAATCGCTATGCACAGCGAATATTGCTTTAACTGGCATTGAGGCAAGACTTGTAATTGTGGAAATTTTCCATTAACCGGTTGCAGACCGGCCGCCGCCTTTTTACTGCGGCAGGGCGGCTCTCCTGCGCGGAACGACGGCAGCAGGGACTCCGATGCATGGGGCAGGCGGCTCTGATTTCCGCCTGACACCCGCGATCGCTCCCCGCTGAGAGAGAAGAACGGTCAGATGTTGTAAACACAGCCAACCGTTCTTCTCCCTGGAATGATCACAGAGCTCATGTGATCCTTCTATATAGGAACACAGGTCTCTATGATTATTTCACAAGCCACACCCCCCCCCACAGTTAGAATCACTCCCCTAGGCTCACATTTAACCCCTTGATCACCCACAGTGTTGACCCCTTCCCTGCCAGTGTCATTATTACAGTGACAGTGCATATTTTTAGCACTGATTACTGTAGTAATGTCACTGGTCCCCCCAAAAGTGTAAAAAATGTCAGTTAGGGGTCCGATCTGTCCGCCGCAATGTTGCAGTCCCACTAAAAATCGCAGATCTCTGCCAATACTAGTAAAAAAATAAAAAATTACAAAAATCTTTTCCGTAGTTAGTAGACGCGATAACTTTTGCGCAAACCAATCAAAATTTGCTTATTGCGATTTTTTTTTTCTACCAAAAATATGTAGCAGAAAACAAATTGGCCTAAAATGTTAAAAAATTAGATTTCTAAATTTTTTTTGAGAATGGTATAGATCAGAATGTGAAAAATATTGTTTTTTTTTTTTCAGAATTGTCGCTATTTTTTTGTTTATAGCGCAAAAAATAAAAATCGCACAGGTGATCAAATACCACCAAAAGAAAGCTCTATTTGTGGGGAAAAAAGGATATCAGTTTTATTTGGGTACAGCATCGCATGACCGCGCAATTGTCCATTAAAATAGCACAGTGCCAAATTGCAAAATATGGCCTGGTCATTAACCACTTAAGCCCGGGAAGATTTTACCCCCTTCCTGACCAGGCCCTATTTTGCGATTCGGCACTGCGTGACTTTAACGGACAATTGCGCAGTCGTGCGACGCTGTACCTAAACGAATTTGATGTCCTTTTTTCCCACAAACAGAGCTTTCTTTTGGTGGTATTTGATCACCTGTTCGATTTTTTGATCATGCGCTATAAACAAAAAAAGAGCGTCAATTTTGCAAAAATAACAACATTTTTCACATTTTTTTATATGAATCCCCCCCCCCCCCCCAAAAATGTAAAAATCAAAAATTTTTAACATTTTAGGCCAATTTGTTTTCTGCTACATATGTTTGGTAAAAAAAATCACAATAAGCGTATTTTGATTGGTTTGCGCAAAAGTTATTGCGTTTACTAACTAAGGGAAAGATTTTTGTCATTTCTGTTGTTTTTTTTTTAACATGTAATGGCGGCGATCTGTGATTTTTGTTTGCGGGACTGCGACATTGCAGCGGACAGATCGGAACCTTGACTGACATTTTTGACACTTTTGGGGTGACATTACTACAGTAATCAGTGCTATACATATGCACTGTTACTGTAAAAATGACACCGGCAGGGAAGGGGTTAACTTTATTGGAGAAGGAGGGGTTAAGTGTGTCCCTAGGGGCGTGATTCTAACTGTGAAGGGATGTGGTTGGTTGTGTAACAACAGAGATATACGATCCTGCATAGCAGGACCGTATGATCTCTGTTCTTACACCAGGGAGAATGACAGGCGGCTTTGTTTACATTAGCCGCCTGCCTTTCTCCCTTCACAGCGGACGATCACGAGTGACCGGCGGACATCGGGTCCGCTGGTCACACGCGCGGGGGGGGTCCGTGAACGAGCGGGGGTGGGAGTACTACGCCGCTTTGCCTGTACATATACTGTGGGCGGTCGGAAAGCAGTTAAGGGGGCAAATCCTTCTGGTCCAGAAGTGTGTAAATGGAGACTGCACGCTACTTGTAGCCTGACCAACCCTATTGGTGGTGCTGGTCTAGATCTATGGCAGGGCAAGGAGAACTCCACCACACAAATGTATATCAGCCAGTCGAGGCCCGTGTATTCACTGACGGAGATATGTTTGTGATGTGGAATTCTTATTGTTTTATTAATAGCTGCCCTTTTGCCAGGATTAATGGCTGGCAGCTTTCTGTTATGCTTGATCCGCATGATTGAAATACTGCTGCTATTGTCCTTTGCAGATGAAGTCTCATTCACTGGAACAGTAGCATGATCACTATCAAATATGGTTTTTATGAACTATATTATATAGGATTCACTCTAACAGGTTATGACGGGAGTGCATGCTTATGAATTAGCGTGGCCGAGTCCATGAGAATCCACTATAGTGTTTGGCAGTTTGGCTTTCACTTGAAAGTTGGAGTCTCGTGCACACGGTCGGGTTTGTCCATAAGCATACACTCCCCTTTCCTATTGTACTTTTGAAAGAATACATGTCTGTGATTTGTTGTGTTGAAGCCACCATCCCTGTAACCCCCTTTTGTTCTCTGACTATAAAATAAACAGGAGTGCTGCCTTAAGCAGGACAACTACTATGGACATCAACTGTGATACAGCGTGTGTCTGTCTCTCTGTTTGTCGCTGAGTGCGCTAGGATAACTTTATACAAAAGAGCTATACATTGTACTTTTAAGTATAAGGGAATAATGGCGCTTGACGCGTATTAATATCCACAAGTGCGCTTTTCAGCGCAGCAAAGTTTTTAGTGCATTGAGCTCATTTCTATGCTCCAAACTCCATTAATTTCCACAAAACATGTTGTTCAATGTAAGAGATGGATAGCCTGTTACTGGTGGTCTCCTGTTATTGTCTGTGTATTGAGGTGTGATGTGGATTCTGTTAAGCCTGTCTGTCCCATTGCTAATTGTTAATTAACTCACATATTGTTTCTGTCCAGATGGCTAGATAATTAGTTCAGGTTAATTTTAGTTCTGTACTCAATTTCATCTGCATATGTAATCAGGCAACCCCTGACCTGTGTGTGGTATATATTGTGTGTGAGTCTGCTCAATAAATGTTCCAGATCTTATACAAGCTATTGTCAGCTAGACTTGTATATTGTGGCTACAATATCTGATGTCTCGACAGGTGACTGGGTGGGCTAAGAGATCTTGGATCGTGCTGGTACCAGGCAAGGGAAGCTTATACGACAGACATACTCTTCCTGAGTACGGGGGGGGGGGGGGGGGGTCCGTCACAACATCATTTGTAGAATTGATTTGGGCATCAACAAAGTTCCCTCCCTTCCCCTCCTTTTGCCCTAGTGGCACTTTCCAGGAAAAAGTGTTCATTTTTGACCTGAGTTTCCCTTTAAGTTTGATATAGTGCAGCACCTTTGTTTTCACATTATTTGACAATGGTTTAGCCCACTTTTTGCTTGCAGCTTTATTTGTATACAAGTGTGCACAGGATTTTTATTGATATTATTCAATGACAACTGCGAGATATTTTTTTTTATCATGTAAACTTTATTTGGTTTTGTATGTTTGTAGGAAACAGTGTAAACCTGATGGCTGATCGGCGTATACCTATTACACAAGGATAGAAGATGATTTCACATTTAAAGTTGGCTTTAGTTACTGGTGGAAGGATACAAGGAATCATACAGACATTAACCACTTCTGGACCGGAAGATTTTCCCCCTTAATGTGATACCAATATTTATACCAGACCCCTAAAGAAGACTGCTGCCACCTGCCGACCTGCTGCCATATAACTGGTTGGCAAGTAGTTAAAGGATCTAAACACATACAATCCAATGAGGGCTTCAAAAAAAAAAAAAAAAAAAGCTTTCTTTATCGAACATCACGGGACACAAAGCAGCCATATTCATTACCGTATGGGTTATACGCCACCTATAGGTGAATGGACACTGGCAACCAATCAGACAGGAAGTCCCTCTATATAACCCGCCTACACAGGAAGTACCTCCGTTTTTTCGCCAGTGTCTAAAGGTGATGATCACGGTGGAGAAGCTCTCCACATTTTTATGTTTTTTTCAATGAAGCCTTGATTTTGAAGGAGCGGGGTATATCTGGCCCTGCAGTTTCTATCCTGATAAATGCTGGAAAACCAGAGGCATTTTTACAGGGTCTGGAATTCTTACATTATTTGGTGTGTGGCCAGTAAATGTCATCCCCCCAAATACATAATCGGGATAATTCTAGCCTTCTTACAAGTAGGGGTAGATATGAAATAAGCCTTAGGCACTATTAAGGGTCAAATTTCAGCCTTATTTTTTTTTCCAGAGACCGATCACTTCACATTCCTTGGTTTGAATCTTCATTCAAGGGGAATTATGTTTGCTTCCTCCAGTGAAGCCACCATTGTAGCATTGGGATCTAAATTTGGTGTTGGCAGTTTTACAGAAACAGCCTTTTGAGCCCATGGGGCAGGTTCCTCTGGTTCTTCTGACCAGAAAACTGGTCTTTTTGATTGCGATAACTTCAGCCAGAAGGGTATCAAAACTAGCAGCTCTTTCCTATAAAGAGCCATTCTCGATTTGACATCAAGATAGGGTGACTCTACGTCCACACCCAGGTTTTTTGCCCAAGGCCGTGTCTGCTTTTCATTTGAACCAGGACATTATACTGCCTTCCTTCTTTCCAAATCCTCAAACAGCAGAGGAAAAGTTATTACATTCTCTTGTTGTAGTACCTGCATTCAAGATTTACTTGAAAAGGTTGGCTCAGATTCGTAAGACTGACCTTTTGTTCATGCTGCCCAGGAAAGGGGTTGGCAGCATCTAAACCTACAATTTCTCAATGGATTCGCCAGGTTATTACCCAGACGTATGGTTTAGTAGGAAAGGTTCCACCTTTACCTGTAAAGGCACACTCCACCAGAAGAGTAGGTGCCTCTTGGGGCAGTTCGCCATCAAGCGTCTATGGCTCAGGTTTCCAGGGCCGCTACTCGGTCCTCAGAACATACGTTCACTAGATTCTATCAAGTGGATGTTAGGACCCGGGAGGAGTCTGCATTTCACCGCAGTGTTCTACAGGCAGCAGTGTAGACCTTTTGTGGTCTGATGGCGGTATTTATGGTGTTCCCCCTCCCCTCAAGTGCATTGCTTTGGGATGTCCCACATGGTAATGAATATGGTTGCTCTGTGTACAGTGATGTACGCTAAAGAAATATGGATTTTTCCTACAGCTTACCTGAATAATCCATTTCTTGGGAGTACATCACAGGACACAGAGGTCCCTCCCCTCTTTTATGGGATCATTGGAGCAATGGCCCCTGGGCTGCTCTGATGCCCCATAAAAAGGCTGCAACAGACATGCCTTAAGGATTCCTGAGTGCGGGTTGAAGGCAAGGACATAGACAAAGTGCAGGCCCCCCCCCCCATCCTCCCCCAGCATGGACGGTGTAAACTGTGTCTGAGCAGAGGCCGGTTCCATGCCCCACTGGAGACTCTTCTGCCCTGGCCAGCCCCAGCCGAGTTGTCCCAGCTCACCCCAACCTCCCCCTGCTGGCCAGGTCGGAAACCCGGTAGAGTAGAGAGTATCTGGAGCAGGGCTTCAGCTTGGAATGGGGGGTCAGGAGGAGGATTGGGAGAGTGGGAGGGGGGCCGAGTCACTGCACCATGAGCCTCTGGTTTGTACTTGCCCCCTGGGCCAAAAGTTGCCAGTCTGCCCCTGCATGGGATGTTTATTGCTTGCTACAAAACTGAGGTACTTCCTGTATGGGAGGGGTTATATGTAGGGGGACTTCCCATCTGATTGGTTGCCAGTGTCCATTCACCTATAGGTGGTGTATAACCCATATGGTAATGAATATGGCTGCTCTGTGTCCCGAGATGTATTCCAAGAAATAGATTTTACAGGTAAGCTGTAGGAAAAATCCATATTTTTAACGATAAAACCGATATATAGCAAAAAAAAAAATAAAATAAGCCAACACGTTTCAGGGGCCAAACACACTCCCCCCCCCCCCCCCCTTCATCAGGGCTTAGGAATCCTGACTATGCTTAAATAGACTCGGGTAAGCAGATATTCGATGGATCTGTAATCAGTCCTTCAGGAGCGAACGTTCACTGTTTGTGAATGCAACAATGTTCTTCAACACTAACCTGCCCTTCTAAACCCTGATGAAGTGGGAGTGTTTTTGGCCAGTGTGCCCAACGACCGGTTCCATGACCTTTAGAAGGACTGAATCCAGCGCCGCCCAGTGCTGCCAACCAGAGCAAGTGTGCCCAATGACAATTTCCGTGACCCTTAGAAGGACTAAATCCAGCGCCACCCAGTGTTTCCAACCGGAGCCAGTTTGTCCAACAACCGGTTCCATGACCCTTAGAAGGACTGAATCCAGCGCCCCCTCAGTGCTGCCAACCGTTCCTAAATTTATGGACGGTTTGTAAAAAACCTACAGGCACTTTTCTCCTGTCCATAAATATCCATAGACAGGAAAAAAGTGACCGCAGAAAAAATATCCCTGAGGCGACTCTGAGCTGCGCATGCTCAGTTCTGGAGTCAGCTAATTAGAGAACTGACAGGCTTGGTCTCGGATCACACAGAGGGGTGTGGCTTATTTTCACACGCCCACCGCATGACTGAGCTCTGCAGTTCTCTAATCGCCCGGCTGCAGAAGTGAGCATGCGCAGCTCAGAGTCGCAGACGAGGATTTTTTAAAGAGTTTTCCAAACAGCCGCACCTGAGTTTCCTCCCACCACCTCCAATGGCCAGGCGGGTATGGGTAAGGGGGCACTCTGGGGGAGGATCTAAGGGGGCACTCTGGGGTAGGATCTAAGGGGCGCTTTGGGGGGACAATCTAGGGGGGCACTCTGGAGGAGGATCTAAGGGGGCACTCTGGGGAGGATCTAAGGGGGCACTCTGGGGAAGGATCTAAGGGGGCACTCTGGAGGAGGCTCTGAGGGGGCACTCTGGAGGAGGCTCTGAGGGGGCACTCTGGGGGAGAATCTAAGGGGGCACTCTGGGGGAGAATCTAAGGGGGCACTCTGGGGGATCTAAAGGGGCACTCTGGAGAAGGATCTAAGCGGGCACTGTGGAGGAGAGTCTAAGGGGGCACTCTGGAGGAGAATCTAAGTGAACACTGTGGGGGGGGGATCTAAAGGGGCACTCTGGAGAAGGATCTAAGGGAACACTCTGGGGAGGATGTAAGGAGGCACTCTGAGGGGAGAATCTAAGGGGGCACTCTGGGAGGAGGATCTAAGGGGCACTCTGGGAGGAGAATCTAAGGGGGCATTCTGGAGAAGAATCTAAGGGGGCATTCTGGAGAAGAATCTAAGGGGGCACTCTGGGAGGAAAATCTAAGGGGGCGCTACGGAGAAGGAATCTATGGGGGCACAATGGAGGAGAATCTAAGGGGGCACTCTGGGGGAAGATTCTAAGGGGGCCACTATGGAGGATAATCTAAGGGGGCACTACAGAGGAGAATCTAAGGGGGCACTCTGGAGGAGAATCTAAGGGAGCATTCTGGAGGAGGATGTAAGGGGGCACTCTGGAGGAAGATGTAAGGGGGCACTCTGGAGGAGGATGTAAGGGGGCACTCTGGAGGAGGATGCAAGGGGGCACTCGGGAGGAGGATGCAAGGGAGCACTCGGGAGGAGGATGCAAGGGGGCACTACGGGTGGGGAGAATCTAAGGGGGCACTCTGGAGGAGGATGTAAGGGAACACTCTGAAGGAGGATGTAAGGGGACACTACGGGGGGGAGAATCTAAGGGGGCACTCTGGAGGAGGATGTAAGGGGCACTCTGGAGGAGGATGTAAGGGGCACTCTGGAGGAGGATGTAAGGGGGCACTCTGGAGGAGGATGCAAGGGGGCACTTGGGAGGAGGATGCAAGGGGGCACTACGGGGGGAGAATCTAAGGGGGCACTCTGGAGGAGGATGTAAGGGGGCACTCTGTAGGCACTGGTCAGGTTGTAAGCAAAAATGTGCTCCATCAATACATTTTTCATGTGTTGTCAGTAAAAAAAAGTAATTGGAGGATGGTAACATTGGTACCTCATTTATTCTTGTGTTTGGATTAAAGTATCTCAAGTCAAAGAATTTTGTATTCACCACCTTTGGATGTGGTGGTGAAAGGTTAGAAGAAACCCTGTCAGGCTTTGACACCTGTCCGTGACCCCGCACCACCCTCTCTGTCCTGGTGGGTCAGGAAAGATGTGAAATCCAGTTGTCACCATATCAGGAATAGAGGGGGGAAGTCTTCCAATGGGGTCACCTGTGTATGGGAATTCCTTTGGAGAGACTTCCTGTTGTGTCTCTTGGGGTAGGAAGTGAGATAAGGATAACCCTCAGGGTATGATCCCCAGTAGTGCAGGGTATTTCAGCTCTATATGTCCAATAAAACGTCTGATGAGGTAGTAGGCGGGGCAGTAGCATGCAGCCAATCAGATCTTGTATATGGTCACAGCACTGCAGGGTCCGGCGCCATCACTCTTTATAATCCATCTCGGCGCTGATCTCCTCAACAGTGCGCAATTTTGCAGATTAAACAATCCATCCAATACATACCGAAATTGGAAATCCCCTCGTCTATGGGGATCCTACGTAGAATATGGCTACCAAAATCTTCTTCAGCTTCTTCTCGACTTCGTTGTAAAGCTTCCAAATATTCCAGAGAATACTGAGAAGAGAGAGAGAACGGTCATTCCTCCGCTATTCACATTCTATCCTAGCTGGGGACAAAATCTGTGAAATATATATTCAACATTTCATTCACCTCCGGAAGATTTACCCCCCTTCATGACCAGGCCATTTTTTTGCTATTCAGCACTGCGCTACTTTAACTGGCGATTGTGCGTCCATGCAACGCAGTACCAAAATAAAATGTCAATTTTTTTTCCCAACAAACAGAGCTTTTTTTTAGGTGGTTTTTGATCACTAATTTTTTTTTTTTTATTATTATATAAATTAAAAATAAAAATTTTATTTTCTGTTATAAAACATATCCAATAAAATAAAATGTCTTCATAAATTTTGGCAAGATGTATTTTGTTACATATCTTTGGTAAAAAAATCCCAAGAAGTGTATATTAATTGGTTTGGGCAAGAGTTAAATATTATTATTATTATTATTATTATTATTATTATTACTACTTTTATTATTATTATCCAGTTCTGGACCGCAAGGATTTGCCCCCCTTAATGACCAGGCCATTTTTTTTCTATTCAGCACTGCGCTACTTTAACTGGCGATTGTGCGTCCATGCAATGCTGTACCAAAATAAAATTTATATCAATTTTTTTTTTTCCAACAAACAGAGCTTTCTTTAGGTTGTATTTGATCACTACTGTGTGTGTGTGTTTTTTTTTTATATAAATTAAACCTTTTAGAAAAAAAAAAATTCAGCTTTCTGTTTTTAAAACATATCCAATAAAATGAAATTTCATCATAAAGGAGGGAGGAGGAGCTTCGTGTGTGAATGGACATACAAAGCCATGGCGGCTCGGGAGCGTGCATGCTTGGGTGCCCCCAGAGCAAGCTGCTTGCTCTTGTGGCCTCCGGCAGGAGGGAGGGGCCAGGAGCGCCAGCGTGGAACCCGAAAAGAGGAGGATCGGGGCTGCTCTGTGCAAAACCATTACACAGAGCGGGTAAGTGTAAAGATTTTGCCGCGATTTTGACTGGACTTGAAGCAATGCCCGTGTCTATGGACCTCAAAACGCATCAAAGTTGCACCAAAGTAATGCAGGGATTACTTTGAAGTCGTCGAAACTTGAAGTCACACAGATATGAACGGTACTCATTGGAAATTTGGAGTACGACCTGTCATGCGACTTTGCAGTCCCAAAATTGCAGGACAAGTCTCACAAGTGTAAAACAGAATTGATCAAAATAAAATAGAACAGAATAGCATAGAAAAAAATAGAAAAGAATAGTATATTAAAAAATAGAATAGAAAATAAAATAGAATCAAATAAAATAGAATGAATATATCCTTCATTATGACTGAACAGATTATCCAAATTCGAAAATAAATTTAAATTTGAAAATGAATTTGAATTAGAAATGGATACATATTGCAATAAATGTAGTAAGGTATGAAATAAGATTATGATTCCTACTTAGGCTGCTTAATAGAATTAAATAGAATCAAATAAAGCAGAATAGAATAGAATAAAATAGAATATATAAAAATAAAATAGAATAGAAAATAAAGGAATGGAACAGAATAGCGTGGAATAGAATAAAACGGAATAGAAAATAATAGGATATTAAAGAATAGGAAATAAAAAGCTATTAAAGAATAGGAAATAAAAAGCTAAAATATAAAAGAATAAAACAGACTGAATAAAACTTTTGTTACAACTGAATAAATTAATCCGAATTCGAAAATAAATTTTAAGTAAAAAAAGAATTGCAATTTGAAATTGAAACATATTGCAATAAATACAGTAAGGTATAAAAGTGAAATATTATGAGGTTTCTTACGTAGGCTGTTTTATAGAATAAAATAGAATAGAGTAGAATAGAAAAGAATAGAATAGAATACAAAAGAAAAGAAAAGAATAGAATAGAATACAAAATAAAAGAATAGAATAAAATAGAAGGAATATAGCCGTCTTCTGAAATTCAGAGAATTAATCATAACGAAGATGACGAATCTGAAACAAAACAAAAGTTTCTGTCTTGCATATCTGTAGGGCTCATTAATACTGATGATCTAACGGTTCGGGTCGACCATCGGTTCGACCCGAACATTGACTGTTCGAAATTCGGCCGAATTCCGAACTTTTTGCGGAAAAAGTTCGGAATTCGGCAACCAGAACCGACCAAAATGCAATGGGACAGGAACTGGGCTTTAAAAGCCCGTGATTGGACCAGAACCATCAGTAAAAGCCAATTGGGGGGGCAGGAGGATGCTAGGAATGTGATTGGAGTGACTAGGGGTCCAGAGGCCAATCAGTAGTGAATACGCCCCCCCCAGTATATACCATAGCCCCGCCAAATCTCTAGCACTGTAATACAGGGGCTGTGGAAGAGAGTGGAAGCATTTGTGTTACTCCTGCTTAAAAAGTGTCATTTAGCAATTATTAGTGTGAGGAAAGGGATATGCAGTGTAGTTAGGGTGCTATTTTCCACTATAGTTAGATTCAATAATCTAGTTTCTGTAGGGAAAGTGTTAAGAGTCAGGGTGACCGTAGTGTAGTGTAGGGTGAACTGACTCTGACTGCTATGCCAGGGTGACAGAATTCATCCATGTCAGGGTGACCGCCATAGGAAAAAGATCATTTTTCTTAGAATTATTAGTAGAGCAGGGATGAGGCTCCACTCCTTTTATGGCAGGGTGACCGAATTCATCCATGTCAGGGTGACCGCCATAAGAAAAAGATTGTTTGTCTTAGAATTTTTAGTAGAGCAGAGATGTGGCTCCGCTCCTGTCACACCTGGGCGTTTTTGTTGCAGGCGTTTATTGGGCTTTTTTGTGGACGTCTTTGGAGGCAGGCATGACATCTGAACTTCTGTGTAGGGGTATATATACACACACACATATATGTATATATACACATACACACATATAGGTGTAAAAGTAGCGGAACCCCATCCATGCACTAATGAAATTATTTGCAGGGATGTGGCTCCGCTCCAATCACACCTATATGTCTAGGTGTATATATACATATATGTGTGTGTATATATATACCCCTATACAGAAGTTCAGATGTTATGCCTTCCTCCAAAGACGCCCAAAAAATGCCCAAAAAAAACGCCTGCAACAATACACCTGAGCGTTTTTGTTGCAGGCGTTTTTTTTTGGGCATTTATTGGGCGTCTTTGGAGACAGGCATAACATCTGAACTTCTGTATAGGGGTATATATATATATATATATATATATATATATACACACACATATATGTATATATACACATACACACATATAGGTGTGATAGGAACGGAGCCACATCCCTGCCCTAATAAAAATGCTAAGAAAATGATCTTTTTTTCTGGTTCTGGGCATGCTACAGAGCTGAAACTTCACAGGTACACTTTTTAGATCCCCCAGACACTAAATCCAAAGAAATTCATTTTTTTTCCCAATAATTTTTTCAATAATTGGCTCCAATAATTTTTTCAATAATTGTCTCTCTATCAAAAACGACAATTTTTAAGAACTTTTTTTGTGTGTGATTCATAGTCCCTGGGGCATAACCCAGACCCCTAGGCACTTTTTAGGGGCATTTATTGGGTTTTAGGGCTTCAAAATGGTGTTTTTTGATTACCGAAGTTCGGGTCCCATTTCAATGGGATTCTGGAATCCGGACCCAAACTTTCGGGAAGTTCAGGTGTTCTGGCCGAACCGAACTTTTCAAAAGTTCGATCATCCCTACTCATTAACACGTGTGGTTGTAGGGCAGTAAAATCAGGTGGTTGAGACATCATTTTATCTCCCCTGTAAGAGGGGCCGGATGTTTGGAACCCAAATTGGAGGAAATTCACACGGAAGCCAAGGAAGGAGATTGGGATGTCATGCCCTTAAAGTGAATGCAAAGTCTTTTAATAATAAACATGTCACACTTCCCTCCTCTGTGCAGTTGGTTTTGCACAGAGCAGCCCGGCTCCTCCCCTTCTCGGGTCCCTCTTACCTGCTCCTGGCCCCTCCCTCCCATCGAGTGCCCCCACAGTAAGCAGCTTGCTATGCGGGCTCCCTAGCTGAGCTGCAGCTCTATGTGTCCATTCAGACACGGAGCTGCCATTTGGCCTCGTCCCCTCTCTCTCCTGATTGGCCAAGTGACTTTGAGTGACAGCCACGGGAGCCAATGGTACCGCTGCTGTGTCTCAGCCAATCAGAAGGGAGAGTCCCAGATGGTCGAGGGACTCGTGGACATCACTGGACAGAGAGGGGGCTCAGGTAAGTATTAGGTCTCTTTCACACATACGGTCCGTTTGTGCGTTTTTCATCCATCCTTTGACGGATGAAAAACGGACATCAATGTATCTCTATGTAAAAACGGATGACAACGAATAATCATCTGTTAACATCCGTTTTCATCTGCTTCCGTCAATGTCCGTTTTTTGGAACGGATGAATGCCCTATTTTTCATACGTCAAAAAAATGGATCGGACAAAAAATGGATGTGAACCGACAAACGGTCCGTTTTTCATCCGTTTTTGCATTGGTAGTGGATGTAAAAAAAAAAAACGGATGAAAAATGGATGAAAAACGGATGAAAAATTTATGAAAAATGGATGAAAAATGGGTGAAAAACTGGTGAAAAACGGATGAAAAATGGATGAAAAATGGATGAAAAACGGATGAAAAATGGATGAATAACTGATGAAAAACTGATGAAAAATGGATGGAAAACGAATGGAAAACGAATGAAAAATGGACGAAAAACAGATGAAAAACGGATGGAAAACTGATACGTTTTGACGTGACTGAACCGATGAATTGAACGGACCGTATGTTTGAAAGTGGCCTTAGGGGGGTGCTGCACACAGAAGGCTTTTTATCTTAATACATAGAATGCACCTTCTGACTTTACAACCACTTAAATTCCCAGGATTATCAGAAGTTTCTCAATGTTATTTATATATAACTAAGTAGCGCAACTTAGTTATATATACTTTTTTGATTGTTTGTCGCAATTTAAGTTGCTGCTGGATCTTATTAGTTAGCGCAGTTATCTTCCCATCTCAATGTTATTTAATAATAATAAAACTACACTGTGCATATTGTTGGTGCTATAAAAATCCTGCACAACAGTAATAATAATTACTAATAATTATACAAAAAAAATTAAATACATATATACAGTATATATATATATATATATATATATATAGATAGATAGATAGATAGATAGATAGATAGATAGATAGATAGATAGATAGATAGATAGATAGATAGATAATTAACCACTTTACAACCGGAGGATTTTGCTGTCTTCCGTCCAGGCCACTTTTTGCGATTCGGCGCTGTGCGACTTCAACTGACAATTGCGCGGTCGTGCGACGCCGTACCCAAACGAAATTTACGTCCTTTTTTTCCCACAAACAGAGCTTTCTTTTGGTGGTATTTGATCACCTGTGCGATTTTTACTTTTTGCGCTATAAACAAAAAAAAGCGTTTATTTTGAAAAAATAACAATATTTTTCACATTTTTTTATATGAAATTCCCCCCAAAAAAGATGTAAAAACCAATTTTTTTAAAAGTTTTTGGCCAATTTGTTTTATGCTACATATGTTTGGTAAAAAAAATCGCAATAAGCGTATTTTGATTGGTTTGCGCAAAAGTTATTGCGTTTACTAACAAAGGGAAAGATTTCTGTCATTTTTGGTGTTTTTTTTTTAACGCGTAATGGCGGCGATCTGCGATTTTTTTTGCGGGACTGCGACATTGCGGCGGACAGACCGGACCCCTGACTGACATTTTTGACACTTTTGGGGGTACCAGTGACATTACTGCAGTAATCAGTGCTGTATATATGCACTGTTACTGTAAAAATGACACTGGCAGGGAAGGGGTTAATTTTATTGGAGAGGGAGGGGTTAATGTATGCCTGGTGCTTACTGACGTGTAGGGGGGGAGGTGACTATGTGATTCATGGACAGATCGGATGTCCAGCTATGCTGAACAGTCCGATCTGTCACTCCCTGTCACTATGGAGATCCGCCCGCTGTGTTTACACACAGCGGGCGGATCTCCAGACTCGATCCCCGCTGCTCCTCCCCTGGCCCGACTCCCGCTGTGAATGAAAACAGCGGGAGCGAGCCTCCGGCGGCGCGCAAGCGCCGCCCAGAAGGGGAGGAGTCCAGTCACGTTAATACTACGTGACTGGACGGGAACGAGCCACTCTGCCGCAGTAGTATTACTGTGAGCGGTACTAGAGTGGTTAAAAAAAAATTATATTATATATGTATATTTATACAATAAATAATAATAATACTAATATTGAAAGATAGTGATGATGATGCTAATAATAATAATAATTCAATAAATAATTATATTAATAATAATACAATAAATAATAATATGAATAATACTGATAATAACAAAAATAATAATAATAATAATAATGAAATAAATAATAATAATAATGATACAATAAATACAAATAATGCTGAAAAAAATGTATAATGATAATATTTATACAATAAATAATAATAATACTAATATTGAAAGATAGTGATGATGATGCTAATAATAATAATAATAATGAAATAAATAATTATATTAATAATAATAATACAATAAATAATAATATGAATAATACTGATAATAACAAAAATAATAATAATACTAATAATAATGAAATAAATAATAATAATAATAATAATAATGATGATACAATAAATACAAATAATAATACTGAAGAAAAATAATAATAATAATATTTATAATAATATAATAAATAATAATAATATAACACAATAAATAATAATACTAATACTGATAATAATAGTGATGATGATGTTGATGATGATAATAATAATGAAATAAATAATAATAATAATAATTATAATAATAATGATACAATAAATACAAATAAAAACACTGAAGAAAAATAATAATAATAATAATAATAATAATATTTATAATGATAATAATATAATAAATAATATTATTTATAATACTGATAATAAAAACAACGATAACAACAATAATAATAATAATAATACTGATAATAATAGTGATGATGATGTTGATGATGATAATAATAATGAAATAAATAATAATAATAATAATTATAACAATAATGATACAATAAATACAAATAATAATACTGAAGAAAAATAATAATAATAATAATATTTATAATAATAATAATATAATAAATAATATTATTTATAATACTGATAATAAAAACAACGATAATAATAATAATAATAATAATAATAATAATACTGATAATAATAGTGATGATGATGATAATAACTAAAAACAATATTATTGCAACTCTCCTTTTCCTGCCATAATACATACCTTTTGGTTAGGTGTGCGGCATGGACACCCGCAGAAGCGACTCTGGCAGCACATGGGGACTGACATCCTATCCGATTCCATCTCATTTATAGAGGACGTATCCATCACCGTCCCGTCTATCTCCGAATTTAGTTTTGCCATTTCAGCCTCCTCTGTCTGTGAATTGGCGCGCGTTGTCATTAGCGCCACCGCGGCCCCAACCAGGAGAATGACTCTCAGATCCTTCATTGTATCCTCATCAGATTTCTGCCGATATGGTATCTCAGAATAAAGTCCTGACTTATATCTCCCCATCAGCCCGGTCTACACCCGGGAACTCCCATTATTATCCCTTAATCATCACTGAAACCGGGACAGACAGCAGCTGGCACACAATGAATTCATTTATTGTACCTGAAAAACTAGAAAAACCAGAATAAAAAATAAATCCAAATTACTTAATGTTAAAAACATTATGTAACAATAAGAGGCTGTCATATCTACAAATCAGATATATGAAAATAATGATAACATAAAAAAGTTACAATGATAAAATAGTAACAATAATTCTAATAATTGTAGCACCCTACAGGTAGGTGCTAGGTAAATGTATAGTGGGCCTTGTCTGCCTAACAGCAGGGCCATGATTTCTTTATGTAGGGTGTCATGGCTTCCAGGTGTGTCTGCTGAAAGGGGAGTCTCCCCACTGGCTCCTGTGAGAGGCTTCTCATAGGGCAGTGGAGGAAACCCAATCAGGGACACATTCAGGCTTGTAACTACCCCGGAAGGCAGATTCTGTCGCAGAGGATTCTGGGAGTGGATATAAGTTTGACGGGAGTGCGTGACTCTGAGTCTTTGGCGGGAAGCAGAGTCCCAGGAGGGAGAGGACGACTGTCTCTCCTCCTGTCAGAGGAAGCGGATGTCTCGGGGTGCTGCCTGAGAATCCAATCCAGAGAGTGCTGAGTTGAGCTGAAGGGGATCCGGTGTACCGAGAACCAGCGGAGTGAGAGAGGAGTCCAATCCCAGGAAAGCCTACACAGGTTGTGAGTACTGAGGATTGCCCATGGGGGTCTGCCTAGTGTCAGTGGGGACCAGTCCGGAGAAGGTTCTAGAATTCAAGTATCAGCTTGCTGTAAAGGGGGTGCCTGGTCAGAGGACCCTGAAGTGATAGAGGGGGGTACCTAGGTTGAGGACCCTGAAGTGGTAAAGGGGGCGCCTGCAGTTTGGGGCCCTGAAGAGTCCGTGCACAGTGTGAGTGCATCAGTTGAGAGTTGCAGCAATACAGGAATTCACAACGAGCTGCCTCAAGCCAGCGCAGGGCTGGAGGGAGCCAATCAGTGACTTTTGAACAAAGCAATGTCAGAGGTTCAATATTCTACAGTCCTGGATCTTCTGGACTAAGGTCGAGGTTTCTAGCACAGTTTTCAGTGTTACTTTACTTTCAAGCGTCAGGAAGCGTCGGCTAGCATCGGCTGGCGCCAATGTAAGGGATGTCAGGTACCCCATTAAAAAATAATACATTTCTGTTTTATGGCATTTCTATTAATTTACCAGTAGATGGCAGCACAAAGCACAACTGCAAGCAAGGCATGGGAGGAACTAAAAAGTTTGACGTTTTGTTCCTGGGGGAACAGAATAGCAGTTCCTGTCCTTCAGAATAAAAAGTCACCTCACTGATGTCCTTGTATTTGCAGGTAAGAGGGAGTATATTTAGGGTTATAAACAGGGCAAAGTCGATTTAATTTACATCCCTGTGATCAGTAAAGGCTCCTGTCACTACTGTGTGATTGAATAACAGACTGCACAAATGTTAGTGGGTCACACTGTCGCAACATGACTACAGTGTACCAGGAATGGGGTTATTATAGTGTTATGTGTTTATATCTGATATTAGGTTGTTTTATGAGACCCCTGTGATGCAGAAGGAGTAACAACATTTCAGCACATGTTTAATTGGTTGTTATTTTCTATGAGGACGTTATTCCTGTATATCAGAATGTTGATATTAATATATATATAGTTATGTAATACTGTAGTATGTATGAACAGAATAGCAGTTCCTGTCCTTCAGAATAAAAAGTCACCTCACTGATGTCCTTGTATTTGCAGAAACTTCTCAATAAAAATAATTCTGATTTCACCCGGTCCGATCCCTTCGCACATTGGAATTATTGACCATACTTTCAGCATATGTGCAACAAAATTGGCGCCCGAACAGGGACCGAGTGAAGAAAATGCAAAGGTCACGGAAGTGGAAGAGAGCGGTTACGCTGTCCGTGGCGAAGCTGAGAGAAGATTAAAGGTATTAACCGTTGCTGCATGGGAATCGCACACAGATGGATATAGAAAAGTTGCAAGACGAAATCAGTGGACATCTGATTCACATGACAGTCAGTGATCTCATAGAGACTTGCCAGTTTATCAAGGCCTCCGAAGCAAATATGGCAACAGGAAAAACCCGGCGCCACTACATGCGGATAGTCAATGAGGTGATAGATGGAACTGGTCGAAACTGAAAGTGAAGAAGCGGTGACACAATTTCTCCAAGCAACTAAGAGGTTCGTCAGTGAGCTAGAGAAGAAGAGAGACAATGCTGAAGTATCAAACACCAGTGAGAAAGAACCCCAACCGGAACAGCAATTAGCCAATCTGAAACTGCAATACCACACTATGCAGGAGAAGTTCCAGGAAACTTCCAGAATAATCGAGGAACAGATAAAAGAGCTGAGTAGTAAAAGCAAGGACTCCAATGACAGCCATTCAAAACAAGAACCTATACCAGTTACTCAGAGGCTTCACCATGGTAACTTGCCAGAGGTGACAATCAGGAAGGACTTTAAGATTGCTGGTCAGATAGGTGAAAAGGAACAGAAAGACAAGTTGTCCTATACAAACCTTATGCACCAGATCGACATGGGACTACAAAAAGGGTATCCTGAGTCCGAGATTGTGGAAGCTGTGGTAAAAGCCATTAGTCCTGGCCTAAGTCTCAGAGGTATGCTGGAAATGAAGAATGGACTGACCCTAGTGCAACTTAGGAGAATCCTAAAAAGCCATTACAAGGAGGAAAATGCCTCCGAACTGTACCAACAACTGATAAACATCTCACAGAATAGTAAGGAAACTCCTCAAAATTTCCTGTTCAGAGCTATCGAATTGAAGGACCGCCTGTTGTTTGTCTCACAAGGAGAAGGTTCGGATGAACACTTCAGCGCTGAGCTGATACAAAAGAAATTCCTACGGTCAGTGGGTACTGGACTGAGAAGTGACCACATCAAGTTCCAGTTAAAGCAGTATTTAGATGATCTGTCAATTCCAGATGAGGTGCTCATAGAGAAAACAAATGAAGCCACTAATATGGAGATAGAAAGGGAACAGAAACAAAAGAAAACTCAGCCCAGCAATTCGATGAAAGGGAAAGAGTGTCAGTCCAATGTCTTACAGTGTCCTCAGGAACCAGATGTCCTGACAACGACTGCAGACACAAGATCAAGTAGCCCAACCATTCAACAGCTTACAAAGAGCAACGCTGAACTGGAAAAGCTGATACTCCAGATGCAAAAAGAGATGATAGGGATGAAAACACTTCTCCAAGGTTCGAGAACTCGACGAGACCATGAGTTTAAAGGGCCTCAGGTAACAATGGGCATGAGCAATAGAGGTTGTCAATCTTGTAAAAGAACTGGTCGGAGAACTGCCTGTGACCATTGCTTTCATTGTGGTCAATCTGGACATATAGCGAGATACTGTAAAATGACCAGTCCCAACCAGTTAAACGGGAGAGGGTTGCTGTCAAGGGACCGACAGTAACCTGTGCGAGAACCAACCCTGTGTCCCAAAGTGCAACTCTTGTCGGTAGCAAAGAAACAAGTTCTCAAACCACCATCAGTGCCATGGCTGGAAGGGTGAGCCCAAATCCCTTGCAAAGCGTACCCACCTGCAGTAACCAAAGATTCTACCAGGTGGCTGAGGAAGTGCCAACTCATGTGGACTGTGTTACCCTGAGACAAAACAGCAAGTTACTGAGTCTAGTTGGAAAAAAGTGCCTTGTGAACTGTGAAATAGATGATACTCCTGTCCAGGCCCTATGGGATACTGGCTCTCAGGTTAGCATTATCAATGAGAGCTGGAGACAGCGGGTTCTGCCACATACAGTGCTCCGATCTTTTGAAGAATTGCTTGGGCCCGGAGTCCTCCTAGGAAAAGCAGCTAATGAAACTGAGATTCCCTTCTCCGGGTGGATTGAGGTCGTTTTTCAGCTAACATCGGGAATTAACACCTGCCAACAGTTAATAGTGCCTCTTGTGGTATCGGAGGATGAGAAAGTAGCTGAAAAACCCATCATCGGTTATAATGTTATTGAAGAACTCTTCAAGGAGACGTCTGCCAAGGGAAAGAAAGCCATTCCAGATTTTGTAGACGTACTAGGGACAGCATTGGAACTGTCGACCACCAAAACAGAGATCCTTGTAAGTCTACTACAAGCCAGTCACAGGGAAACTGATGGTGCTACACTAAAGACTGGTACTAAGAGCCAAAGAATTCCAGCAAACACTGGGACGTATCTCAGGTGTAGGGCTCACGCCAAACCAGCACTGCAAGATCAGACAGTTTTATTTACACCTGATGAGGCCCATCATTGGCCTGATGGACTGCATGTAGGTGAGACATTAGTATCACTTCAAAAGGGACAATTTTCCAAACTATCCATCCCGGTTTGGAACACAACTAAGCGGGACATTATTTTATCAGGTCAGACTAGGATGGGGTGCCTGGAACCCATAAAGACAACGTACCCAGCCAGGCCCGGATTGGCCAATCGGGAGCACCGGGAGAATTCCCGGTGGGCTGGATTGGTCGAGGGCCGTTGTCATTCCTTGGTGAAGAGGAAGTCACTTATTAAACTCACTTCCAGGACATGCTGCGTTCCATGCCTCGTCCTACTACAAAAACACGCCCCCGGGCCGCTCAGTGCTGCCGATAATTGGCTTGCAGGCGATACACTTCTTGTAGGAGGCGTGGAAGAAGAGATGGCACCCTATCACAGCATGGATCAGAGAGCGATCACGGAGCTGTCAGCCGTGTGGAGATAATAGCAGGGACAGAAGCTCTGGCCACTCCTCCCTCTGGGGATCTCAGCTGAGGGGCGGGGCTACACATCACTGCCTCGGGTGAGGGAGATGGAGGCTATAGAGTGCAGAGTGGAGCAGAGTCACCTCGGAGCTAAACCAGCCTGACCTGCAGTGTGTGTAGCAGCAGGTCAGTGTGTGATAATGACAGCAGTTTAAGGTGTTCTGTGTGTCTAATCACCAGCAGGAGTGTTCCTTCCTTCTTCCCCAGTGCCATTCCCCAGTATAGTGAGTGCCACTATATCAGTGTACAGTGTTAGGGAAAAGCCCTTAGTGTACAGATATCAGTGTTATCTATAGGGAATAGCACCTAATGAGTTATTCCCTATATATATATATATATATATCTGATATCTGTACACTAAGGGCTTTTCCCTAACACTGACATCTGTGCACTTCAGCTGGAAGAATGTCTGTTAGTGCTGGTTCACATATATGCGATGCGGGAACCCTGCGAATTCACTGCAGGTTCCCGCATCGCATTCAAATCGCAGGCAGTTCACACTGCGATATGCTAATCGCTGGGGGCTGTCAATACGAAGTTACCAACACCCCCAGATCAGTTCGCATATCGCAGTGGGAACTGTCAGTTCAGACATGAATCGGATCGCATAGGTGTGAACACCCATGCAATCCAATTCTGCTGTGCACCCAAAAAAGGGTCCTGTGCGACATGTGTCCAAATGCGAAGCAAATTTAGCCATACAGTCAGTATGGCTGAATTTGCATTGCACAGACATCACGTGATTTTCAGCGCAGTGCGCTGCGAATCACATGCAATGTCTGTCATCGCACTAATGTGAACCGGGACTAACATTGGTGGTAAAGTAGCGGTGTTGAAAATAATCATATAATCGATACATTGCGATTCAGCCTTAAACGATTCTCCATCAATGCAGGCAACAGCTGAATCACAATTGCATCAATGACGTCATTCTGGGGCGCCCCTGTCAGAGGGTTTCCCTCGTTCCTCCTCTCCTTGTGTATGTCACACAGAGCAGCGATCTCCTGCTGTGTCACGGAACTTGGATCTGAATTGTTCTGCAGCGATGTAACAAAGTCCCGCCTCCTAGACCAGCTCCTATGATAGACGGCACACTGATCCAATGCTAGGAGATTGAATCAGTGTGACCTGTATCATAGGAGCCAGTCTAGGAGGTGGGACTTTGTTGACAGTGGCCGCCGGGGAATTTAAATTCACAGCGAGAGATCTCTGCTCTGTGTGATCCAGGCACTGGTGAGGTTGCATTAGATGGGCACTGATAAGCTGCATTGGATGAGCACTGATAAGGCTGCAATTGATGGGTAATGATAAGCCGCATTTGATGGACACTAATAAGGCTGCATTTGTTGGCACTTCTGAGGTTGCATTAATGAGCACTAACAGACTGCATTTGATGGGCACTGGTCAGACTGCATTTGATGGGTATTGGTGAGGCTGCATTTGATGGCACTGATAAGCTGCATTTGACGGGCACTAATAAGGCTGCATTTGATGGCACTGGTGAGGTTGCATTGATGGGCACTGGTGAGGCTGCATTTGATGGGCCACTAATAAGGCACTGGGGAGGCTGCATTTGATGGGCACTGATAAACTGCATTTGATGGGCACTGATAAGCTGCATTTGATGCCACTGATTAGCTGCATTTGATGGGGACTAATAAGGCTACATTTGTTGGCACTGGTGAGGTTGCATTGATGAGCACTAATAAGCTGCATTTGATGGGTACTGATGAGGCTGCATTTGATGGGCACTGATAAGCTACATTTGATGAGCACTGGTGAGGGTTCATTAATGGGCACTAATAAGCTACATTTGATGAGCACTGGTGAGGGTTCATTAATGGGCACTAATAAGCTACATTTGATGGGCACTGGTGAGGCTGCATTTGATGGGCCACTAATAAGGCACTGGGGAGGCTGCATTTGATGGGCACTAATAAACTGCATTTGATGGGCACTGATCAACTGCATTTGATGACCACTGGTGAGGGTTCATTAATGGGCACTAATAAGCTACATTTGATGAGCACTGGTGAGGGTTCATTAATGGGCACTAATAAGCTACATTTGATGAGCACTGGTGAGGGTTCATTAATGGGCACTAATAAGCTACATTTGATGAGCACTGGTGAGGATTCATTAATGGGCACTAATAAGCTGCATTTGATGGGCACAGGTGAGGCTGCATTTGATGGGCCACTAATAAGGCACTGGGGAGGCTGCATTTGATGGGCACTAATAAACTGCATTTGATGGGCACTGATCAACTGCATTTGATGGGCACTGATCAACTGCATTTGATGCCAATGATTAGCTGCATTTGATGGGGACTAATAAGGCTGCATTTGTTGGCACTGGTGAGGTTGCATTGATGAGCACTAATAAGCTGCATTTGATGGGCACTGGTGAGGCTGCATTTGATAGGCACTATTGATGCTGCATTGATTGGCACCAATAAGCTGCATTTTGTGGGCACTGGTGAGGCTGCATTTGATGGGCACTGATTGGGCTGCATTTGATGGGTACTGATGAGGCTTCGTTTGATAGGCACTGATAAGCTGCATTTTATGGGCACTGATAAGCTGCATTTGATGAGCACTGGTGAGGTTTAATTAATGGGCACTAATAAGCTGCATTTGATGGGCACTAGTGAGGCTGCATTTGATAAGCACCGATAAGGCTGCATTTGATGGGCACTGATGAGGCTGCATTTGATGTGCATTGGTGAGGCTGCATTTGATGGGCATTGATAAGCTGCTTGAGTGTGGGCTGGGACACATGGACGGGGACATAGGGGTCCCCATGATCCCCTACTGCCCGGGGGCCCCATGAGTTGTCAGTCCGCCCCTGAGCCAAACTGCATGTTTTAGTGAACATGAAAGGATTAGTTCATCTTTTCCAAAAACTGCCAATACAGATAAAGGGGAGGGGGGGGGGATAGTGGATAAAATGAAATTGTAAAGCTCTGACTAAAGATGAATAAAGACCTTGTTATAGGTAAAGGCCATTTATATACCTCTTAAAACCTGACTAAAAAACTCCCAGAGATGGTATCCCATCCCGCCTTGTTGGTAAGACACGCCCAGCTGTTACTGTTCACTTCCACCATCACATGTGACCTTTTAGCTCACACCTACTGCACTAGGGGAGAAAAAGGGCGGAGACTGAGCTCACCATTATGATGGTGGAGGTGAACAGCTGGGAGTGTTGTAGCAAAGTCTTAGCAACAAGGTAGGATGGGATGATACCATGTGTGGGAGTTTTTCAGTCAGGTGAACTAAAGTGGGCCGGTCTAAGGCATGAAACTCCAGGGCTGAAAATGAGTCCCACTCCGGCCCTGTACCCAGCTCAGGTGAAACTGAAACAATCAGTGAGTGTGGCCACTCACACAGTAACTCATCGGCCACCGACATCCAGACCAGGGCCGGAAGGTCAAGTAGATAACCTAAACATGAGTCCATCACCGGTAAGCGATGCTAATCGAGAACACTGGGATCCACCAGTGGCTATCGAACACCTACCTGAGGAGGATCAACAGGCAGTAGCGTCACTAGGCAGGTGCGGTGAGTGCGGTCCGCACCGGGTGACACCCGCCAGAGGGGTGACACCACCTAAGCCTAAACCTCCTCCCAACCTTCCTGAAATGCCCGCAGCGTCTGTCCCGCAGTCCCGCTGTACAAGGGCATTGTCCCGCATCACTACATTTGTTAGTTTAAATAGTAACTTCCAGTGCAAGTGTGAACATGGAGCAGAACCAGAGACTGGCAGATAAACCCCCTGGGTGTGCTCTGTGAGGCTGCAGAGCGTACAGCTGTCAAATTCGAGCTGTGATGTCGGGATGGGCGGGACTTCTACCCAGGCCCGCCCCTTTGTCAAGCAACCAGCGTATGGGGAAACAGCCGGCAATTAAACATTGCTGGCGGGAAAAGATGCCAAGGTTCAGAATCCATTCACTCGAATACTGTACCCAGAGGTTTCCCAGCCTTGTAGTACTAGCCCTGCACTCACAGCCTGGCTTCGGCAGTTAAAAGTGAAAGTAACATTTCTGCCACGTTCTGCTCTGCACTTAGAACCAGGATAAGTGCTGCTGGTCTGACCGAGTGAAGCCTGTCCAAGAGCAAGAGAGGGGTGAGCTGCACTGCAATCCTTATCTCCATCCTGCTCCGGGAGTTTGGGAACTGAAAATGAGGTGAGAGTGCATTGAGAAGGAAAACGAAGCTGTGACAGCCAGCTACAGAAATGTGCTTTTACAAAGGTAACAATGTGGAAGATGATAGAGTTTTGGGGGGGGGGGGGGGGGGGAGCAGAGGAGTGTGTTTGTACATGTGTGTGTTTGCATGTGTGTGTATGTATTGCTGTGTGTGTGTTTGTACATGTGTGTGTCTGTGCATGTGGTTTGTGTGTGTTTGTACATGTGTGTGTGTCTGTGCATGTGGTTTGTGCATGTGGTGTGTGTGTCTGTGCATGTGGTTTGTGTGTGTTTGTACATGTGTGTGTGTGTGTGTGTGTGTGTCTGTGCATGTGGTTTGTGTGTGTTTGTACATGTGTGTGTGTGTGTGTGTGTGTGTGTGTGTCTGTGCATGTGGTTTGTGTGTGTTTGTACATGTGTGTGTGTGTGTCTGTGCATGTGGTTTGTGTGTGTGTGCATGTGTGTGTCTGTGCATGTGGTTTGTGTGTGTTTGTACATGTGTGTGTCTGTGCATGTGGTTTGTGCACGTGGTGTGTGTGTGTGTGCGCATGTGTGTGTGTTTGTACGTGTGTGTGTGTGTGTTTGCATGTATGTGTGTGTGTATGTATTGCTGTGTGTGTGTTTGTACATGTGTGTCTGTGCATGTGGTTTGTGTGTGTTTGTACATGTGTGTGTGTGTGTGTGTATGTTTTGTACATGTGGTGTGTGTTTGTACGTGTGTGTTTGTACATGTGTGTTGTACGTGTATGTATTGCTGTGTGTGTGTTTGTACATGTGTGTGTCTGTTCATGTGGTTTGTGCACGTGGTGTGTGTGTGTGTGTGTGTGCGCATGTGTGTGTGTTTGTGCGTGTGTGTCTGTGCATGTGGTTTGTGTGTGTGTGTGGAGGTTATAGCTAACAAGAGGTGCAATAGTGAGATATGAATAGACTTTGTACCGAGCGCTCTCTTGAACCCTGCACCTTGTGCATAAGGGTCCTTTCACACGGGGCGGACCGTATTTTCATCTGCTTCAGCTTTTTTTTTTTTTTTTTACGGACACGGATGACACTTTCTCTCATCTGATTGCCTCCCAGCTTACTGCCCGGTCTGTTTCCCTTCCCGCTGGCCACCACGGAGGGCCAATCAGAAGAGACTAGGGGGCATCATGGGACATGTAGTCCTGGAAGATTGGTGGCCCCATTTGTTGTCCACAGGGAGCAGACCACAGCCCCCAGAATGCACTCTGCTAGGGGGAGAGATTGAGGACTGGGAACCTGGGAAAAAGCTGAGGGAGTGAGTGCTACACCATAGAGAGAGCCACACTTCCCAGCACCACCAGAGAGAGAAAGACTGTGTCACTGCCAGGGTACAGACGGGCTACACTACTGACCAAAGTCAGCCTGGTTAACCCAGAGGGAGCGAACGTATAACCGGAGGGATCACTGCTGCAATTTTGCTGGGTCTGGCAGGATGGCCTGTCAGCCATTATCCGTTACTGCTCCTAGGGACTGAGCCATTAGGAAGTGCCTAACCTGCTATCCTGTAGGCTTTATTGACCGTCGCAACCTGCTTCAAAAAACTCCAACTCTGAGCTGCTGCCCGGCCCAAATATAGGGGGGGGGGGTGACACCATGTTTTACCGCACCAGGTGACACCAACCCTAGTGACGCCACTGTCAACAGGTAGTCAAGATGATGTTAAGGGAAGAATGCAATGCTTTCGCCAAAGATGACTCTGATGTGGGATGTATTCCTTCCCTACAATTGCAACTTCGTCTCAAAGACAACACACCAGTTAGGAGAACTTATATGTCTGTACCGAAACCACTGCACCGAGAAGTGAAAGAGTACCTGCAGGATCTGCTGAACCGCGGATGGATTGCGGAGTCAAAATCTCCATACTCATCACCCATTGTGTGCGTAAGGAAGAAGGACGGTAGTTTAAGACTGTGTTGTGACTACAGAGAATTGAACCAGAAGTCCATCCCTGACCGCCATCCAATCCCTAGGATCCAAGACATGCTGGACAGCCTAGGAGGAAGTTCATGGTTTTCGGTGCTAGACCAAGGGAAAGCCTACCATCAAGGATTTGTGGAAGAATCCAGTCGACCACTGACTGCATTTATCACACCTTGGGGTCTGTATGAGTGGATCCGAATACCCTTTGGCCTTAGCTCTGCACCAGCTGAGTTTCAACGCAGCATGGAAACCTGTTTAATGGGACTGAGGGATGAGATCTGTCTGCCGTACCTAGATGACAACCTTGTTCACAGCAGATCATTCCAAGAACATGTGGAGCATGTCAGGTTGGTACTGCAACGATATCAGCAACATGGAGTCAAGTTAACAGCTAGGAAGTGTGAACTCTTCCGAAACAAAGTCAGATTCTTGGGCAAGATCGTGTCCAAAGATGGTCATTCCGTGGATCCAGCAGACACTGCGCCTGTGCTGGCATTGAAGAACAACCAGCCAAAGACTGTTGGAGAACTCAGAAAACTACTAGGATTCATTTCCTACTATCGCCCTTACGTCCAAAACTTTTCCAGAATTGCAAAACCTCTCTATGTATTACTGTCAGCGGATACAACACCTGCTGCATCATCAGCACCAACTAGCCAGTCCAGGAAGAAGAAGAAGCCATCACCAAAGCTAAGAGGTCAACTACCCTCTCATCAGTCTATAGTCTGGACTGACCACCACCAGGTAGTGCTTAACCGGCTTATTGAGGTGTTAACTAATCCTCCAGTGATGGGTTACCCTGACTACAGCAAATCCTTTGTTCTACACTGTGATGCCTCGCAAGAAGGACTAGGAGCTGTGCTGTATCAAGAGCAAGAGGAAAAGTTAAAGGTAATTGCTTACGGGTCTAGAACTCTCACACCTGCCGAGAAGAACTATCACATGCATTCGGGAAAACTAGAGTTCCTAGCAATGAACTGGGCCATATGTGATAGGTTCAGAGACTACCTATACTACTGTCCATCCTTTGTAGTATATACTGACAATAATCCCCTAACTTATGTCCTCACTACAGCTAAACTAAATGCAACAGGTCATCGATGGGTTGCAGAATTAGCTGACTTCAATTTTACCATCAAGTATCGTCCAGGAAAAAGAAATGCGGACGCAGATGTACTTTCCCGTATGCCATTAAGTCCTGAACAATACATGCAACAGTGTTCGCAAGAAGTTGACCCCAAAATCGTCGGATGCATAACTCAAGCACTTCAAGTATGTCAGAAGGAAGAAATGCCTTGGCTGTGTCCAGTAACCATCGCCCATATGACATCAACAACAGATGGTACCCAAACGAATGTAGCTCAAATACCCAAAGGGACCATTAGGACAGCCCAAAAAGAAGACTCCGTGATTGGCCCAGTGTGGAAGTACAAGAACCAAAACCGGTTCCCATCAAAACAGGAACGACAAGGTGGACCACTTGATCTCTTCATACTAATGAAACAGTGGACCAAGCTATATCTCGATGAAGATGGAATCTTGAGACGGAAAACATCATCAGGTTCTCAACTAGTGTTGCCCAAGTTGTATCATCAATTGGTGTTGAAAGAATTACATGAAGATATGGGACACTTAGGAGTCGAAAGGACTGTAAACCTGATCAGAGAAAGATTCTTTTGGCCACATATGCAGAGAGACGTTGAGCAATACATCAGCCACCAGTGCACTTGTCTGAAACACAAACGCCCACATAAGCCTACTAGAGCTCCATTGAACAGTATTGCCACCACTTATCCTTTTGAGCTGGTTTCCATTGACTTTCTCCATCTCGAGACTTGTAAAGGAGGTTATGAGTACATATTAGTGGTAATCGACCATTTCACCAGGTTTGCTCAAGCCTACGCAACCAAAAACAAGTCTGCAAAGACTGTTGCCGACAAGATATTCAGTGACTTTGTCTTGAAGTTTGGATTTCCTACCAGAATTCACCATGACATGGGTAAAGAATTTGAAAATCAATTGTTCTTGGCATTAGGGAAACACTGCCATATCCAGAACTCTCACACAACTCCATATCATCCAGAAGGCAATGGACAATGTGAAAGATTTAATCGTACCCTGTTGTCTATGCTTCGAACCCTGTCACCAGATTCCAAGAAAGACTGGAAAAGTTCACTTGCACAGGTCGTACATGCATACAATTGCACCAAGAGTGAAGCTACAGGGTATTCTCCATTCTTTCTACTGTTTGGGAGGTCTCCAAGATTACCCATAGATAGCATGTTTGACACTCCAGTAACAGAAAAATACAAGACTCACTCTGAGTATGTGAAAACGTGGACAGATAGGATGACTGAGGCCTACCAAGTTGCTTCAAAGGTAGCTACTCAAGCTGCACAAAGAGGAAAAGAACACTATGACAAGAAGACTCATGGAGTTGAACTTGCACCTGGCAGCAGAGTTCTTGTAAGAAATCTTGCTGAAAGAGGAGGACCAGGAAAATTGAGATCGTTCTGGGAAGATGCCGTACATGTTGTCCTTAGGAAAAAGTGTGAAGATAGTCCAGTGTATGAGGTCAAGCCAGAAATTGGAAAGGGCCGAACAAGGATTCTACACCGCAATTTGTTATTACCATGCGATTACCTACCCGTCGACAGAGATCAGAAGATACCTGACAGACCCAGTGCCAGAAAACAAGGTAAAGTTCCAAAGACTACTCAACTGCCTACACAGATATCTGAGGAAGTATCAGAAGATGAATCCGATCATGAACAAGAGCAATGGAGATCTTTCATCCCTGTAACTCAGAGAGATCACACAAGAGAAGACACAGAGTTGAATCCAGAAGCAGCAGAGTTCTACCCCTGTGAGTTTGAAACGAGTGGGGAAGTTACAGAAGAAAGTACAGCGGAAGTTCAAGAAGAAAGTACAGAGGAAGCTACAGCGGAAGTTACAGAGGAAACTACAGAGGACAAGCCTGTGGGTCAACCTGAACAAACTGCATGTTTACCAGGAGATATAGAAGAAGAAAATCCTTCACCAGGAAAGCCAACAGAGACAGTTGACTGTGACGAAGGCGAATATGAGGACACTTCGAATGCCCTTCCTCTATGCAGGATACAACCCAGCAGGAATAGGAAACAACCAAAAGTTCTGACTTATGACACTTTGGGTCAACCCAGTAGTACTGCCAGAAATGCAGCTGTACAGGTCATAGACTGTATTCATACACTACCCATTTGCCCTAGCTGGTATTTAAGTCCAGAATGTTTTGCTGAGGACTCAAAAAACTGGTAAAAATAGTCACATATATATTGATACAGTCTATTTATTATCACTAGGTTACAGTTGTTTACGTATTTTGAAGATGTTAGCTCTTATTTTCTGTAGTTAACAAAAGGACAGTTCTTGCATTCTCACAGCAGATTTTCCAGGTCAAGCAAAAATAGCTTCACGTGATGGAACTAGGTAGTTAAGGTAAAGTCGGCCGACAACAAAATGGATAGAGAGTATTAGGTGGTTATGCTGTATTGTATTGATAACGTACCATAAGTATTCCACCTTAAAAACACAACAATGGACAGAAGTAATAAGATGTTCCCTAGTTCTCCATCAAACCATCTTCTCAATAACCAACACAAACCTGTGTTGTAGAGGTTTACTAATTAGTTGGCTATATGCAACAATATCTCACCAGGTACATGAGCGCTCTGGACCAGGTGGGAAACTGTGACATAACTGGGAGTAGATGTCGCAGGGAGGATGGTTCCTCCAGTAATTGGATTACTACTTAACCTTGGCTCCCAATGGCTATTGTGAGATGGGGAATGGAATGGTTCTAATACTAAATCTGCATATGTCTGGGGCGACATCAAATTTTGTGGGGGAGAGTGTAAGGGATGTCAGGTACCCCATTAAAAAATAATACATTTCTGTTTTATGGCATTTCTATTAATTTACCAGTAGATGGCAGCACAAAGCACAACTGCAAGCAAGGCATGGGAGGAACTAAAAAGTTTGACGTTTTGTTCCTGGGGGAACAGAATAGCAGTTCCTGTCCTTCAGAATAAAAAGTCACCTCACTGATGTCCTTGTATTTGCAGGTAAGAGGGAGTATATTTAGGGTTATAAACAGGGCAAAGTCGATTTAATTTACATCCCTGTGATCAGTAAAGGCTCCTGTCACTACTGTGTGATTGAATAACAGACTGCACAAATGTTAGTGGGTCACACTGTCGCAACATGACTACAGTGTACCAGGAATGGGGTTATTATAGTGTTATGTGTTTATATCTGATATTAGGTTGTTTTATGAGACCCCTGTGATGCAGAAGGAGTAACAACATTTCAGCACATGTTTAATTGGTTGTTATTTTCTATGAGGACGTTATTCCTGTATATCAGAATGTTGATATTAATATATATATAGTTATGTAATACTGTAGTATGTATGAACAGAATAGCAGTTCCTGTCCTTCAGAATAAAAAGTCACCTCACTGATGTCCTTGTATTTGCAGAAACTTCTCAATAAAAATAATTCTGATTTCACCCGGTCCGATCCCTTCGCACATTGGAATTATTGACCATACTTTCAGCATATGTGCAACACCAACACATCGTTGACAGGCACAGTTTTGCTAAAGAGTCCCAAAAGCGTACCTAGAGGAGCCAGAGGAGTACCCCAATCATTCCCTTCTCCCATCCCCTAAAATACAATAAAACAACCAAACAAAGATGCCGGAGTTGTCAATGTCTCAGTGCTCACACCCAGGGTCGCAGCTCACATGGGCTGGAAAGATAACCGGTAACAATGGCAGACCCACATCAGGCCCAATGGCTGGAAAACCTGTTATATAATAAATAAATATTGGGTGTCACTGTGACAGGAGGTGAGTCACTCCCCACAACAGTGACACAGACATTGGTGTGCGCAGCCTATTGCACAAACATGCATGTGTGTATATCAGTAGGGCAGAGGATAGTGTCAATAGAGCAGTGGGCAGTGTCAGTAGAGCAGAGAACGGTGTCAGTAGAGCAGTGGATGGTGTCAGTAGAGCAGTGGGCGGTGTCAATAGAGCAGAGAACGGTGTCAGTAGAGCAGTGGACGGTGTCAGTAGAGCAGTGGATGGTGTCAGTAGAGCAGTGGACGGTGTCAGTAGAGCAGAGAACGGTGTCAGTAGAGCAGTGGATGGTGTCAGTAGAGCAGTGGATGGTGTCAGTAGAGCAGTGGATGGTGTCAGTAGAGCAGAGGATGGTGTCAGTAGGGCAGTGGACGGTGTCAGTAGAGCAGTGGATTGTCTCAGTAGGGCAGTGGACGGTGTCAGTAGAGCAGTGGACGGTGTCAGTACAGCAGTGGATGGTGTCAGTAATGCAGTGGATGGTGTCAGTAGAGCAGTGGACGGTGTCAGAAGAGCAGTGGACAGTATCAGTAGAGCAGTGGATGGTGTCAGTAGAGCAGTGGATGGTGTCAGAAGAGCAGTGGATGGTGTCAGTAGAGCAGTGGACGGTGTCAGTAGAGCAGAGGACGGTGTCAGTAGAGCAGTGGATGGTGTCAGTAGAGCAGTGGATGGTGTCAGTAGAGCAGAGGATGGTGTCAGTAGAGCAGTGGACGGTGTCAGTAGAGCAGAGGACGGTGTCAGTAGAGCAGTGGATGGTGTCAGTAGAGCAGTGGATGGTGTCAGTACAGCAGTGGATGGTGTCAGTAATGCAGTGGATGGTGTCAGTAGAGCAGTGGACGGTGTCAGAAGAGCAGTGGACAGTATCAGTAGAGCAGTGGATGGTGTCAGTAGAGCAGTGGATGGTGTCAGAAGAGCAGTGGATGGTGTCAGTAGAGCAGTGGACGGTGTCAGTAGAGCAGAGGACGGTGTCAGTAGAGCAGTGGATGGTGTCAGTAGAGCAGTGGATGGTGTCAGTAGAGCAGAGGATGGTGTCAGTAGAGCAGTGGACGGTGTCAGTAGAGCAGAGGACGGTGTCAGTAGAGCAGTGGATGGTGTCAGTAGAGCAGTGGATGGTGTCAGTAGAGCAGAGGACGGTGTCAGTAGAGCAGAGGACGGTGTCAGTAGAGCAGTGGATAGTGTCAGTAGAGCAGAGGACGGTGTCAGTAGAGCAGTGGACAGTGTCAGTAGAGCATTGGATGGTGTCAGTAGAGCAGTGGACAGTGTCAGTAGAGCAGTGGACGGTGTCAGTAGGGCAGTGGATGGTGTCAGTCAGTCGAGCAGTGGACGGTGTCAGTAGAGCAGAGGACAGTGTCAGTAGAGCAGTGGATGGTGTCAGTATAACAGAGGACGGTGTCAGTAGAGCAGTGGACGGTGTCAGTAGAGCAGTGGATGGTGTCAGTAGAGTAGTGGACGGTGTCAGTAGAGCAGTGGACGGTGTCAGTTGGGCAGTGGACGGTGTCAGTAGAGCAGTGGACAGTATCAGTAGAGCAGTGGATGGTGTCACTAGAGCAGTGGACGGTGTCAGTAGAGCAGTGGACGGTGTCAGTCAGTAGAGCAGTGGACGGTGTCAGTCAGTAGAGCAGTGGACGGTGTCAGTCAGTAGAGCAGTGGACGGTGTCAGTAGGGCAGTGGACGGTGTCAGTCAGTAGAGCAGTGGATGGTGTCAGAAGAGCAGGGATTGGTGTCAGTATTAATATGTGTAGCGCTAACAAACAATGTGAATTTTTAAACTGACACAAATGAAAAAAAAATGAGTGCCAAAGATGGTAATCAAATGTAAAGGAACACTCTGTGATAATAAGCAAATAACAGTGCCCCAAAAAAACATGTGTATAAACAATAAAGTCCATGCAAATAGAATGAAAAAAATGCAATCAAGCAGTGTCCAAACAAAATTCTTCAAATGTGATATAGAGTGTTTGGATGAGGATTCAAGGAACCACAAGTCCCAACAGGTATGTTTAGTTTCCACAAAAACCAGGGATATGGAAGAGACACCCGTGCAAAGATCACCATAAGAACGGATTAGCAGCTTACCAGAGCAAGTTGGTCACCCAAACTAATGGGTAGACCACTGTAGGCTTAATAGTAATACCAAAACGATCCACAAGATGTCACTTCACTAGTGTCAGGCAGCTCAGATCCGATATCCAGTTTTTTCGGTAGATCGATCACATTGTGGGCTATTTTATGCCTAAGGGAGGGGGCCCCTCTAAAGACTACTGAAGGATGTTCAGGTAGTATAGGGCCAAGAATCCGATCACTCTTGATCACTGCCCAATGTTTGCGAAGAATGTTCTTAATTAAATAATATTGGGTTGAAAATGATGTTAAAAAGATGTTTTTAAAGGTGTCATTACAAAAGGCATTTTAAATAAAAAAGAAAAAGCCTTTCTTATCCCTTCTGCGCCACGTTTGGCAGTTATATATTTTTTGATCTACCGAAAAAACCCACATTTTTTCAGATCTAAAAGGCTATTACCCATGCCATAAGTTTAACATTTGTGCTACCAATACCTTTAAAGGCAGGAAAATTGAAAAATTTACCTCTGTGCAAACTGGGAGGGAATATAAGATTGATTCCTTCATCACTTGCAACACTAAGCCCCCATTCATACTATCGCGACTTGTCAGCCTGACAAGTCACGGTCCCTCGCGGTCCATTGACTGCTACAGGACCCGTTCTAATAGGAGCGACACAAGTCACTCTGACTTAGAAAAAGGGTCCTGTACTACTTCGGGGCGACCTTAGGAGCGACTTGCATAGACATTCATTATATGAAGTCCGTGCAATTCGCGCCAAAGTCGCGGTGCACGGAACTTCACAAGTCGCCCCCGAAGTAGCACAGAGTCATGCCACGCTAGTGTGAATGGGCTCTAAGAATGTTGTTTATCTAATACAAATGCGGTAAACAATACATAGGTCGCACTATGAGGGCCCTTCAGGTTCGCCTCGGCGAACATGTCGTTAATATTAAGAGAGGATTCCCTGGCCACAGTGTTTCCAAACACTACAGTATATGTCACCATAAAAATCCTAAAGATATTTTCTTTACAGCCATTGACAGATATATCCCGCATTGGAGGGGTTCTAATATCAAAAGAGAGATTTCACGTGCCGAAACCTGATCAATATATTGCTTAAAGACTTACATGCCCTTCGGCTTAAATGTTGAATGGGACGTAAATTGCTTTATCAATAATAGTTGGAGTTCCTTTTTAATTTAAATTTTTAATCTTGTCCCTGTATTATTTTTTATATATTTTTTTTATATATAACTTTCTGAGATAAGGAGGTTTATATATGCTGGGTAAAATATATATACATTTTTACAATTTTTATTGTCAGATTAGATATCTCTGGGCGCAATTATTGTTGATTTATATATAACGTTATTGACTTTATTATATGCTGAACGGAATGTAGTATCTTGATGGACTTATTAGATCAATCTAGTGACCATATTCAGGTCTGACCACTAGATGGAGTTTTCTATATATAGTATTTTTTTTCTATTGTGTTTTTAAGGGCGACATATATAGTTTTTTCCTTCTTATTTATCATAAATAGTATGGATTATATTCTATTTATCTATTGTTCCCCGTCTTTTCTTTATATAATTTTTGTCCCGTTATGTACTGGCCGTGATATAACTAAAGTTTTTTCCGGCGTTATATACTCCAGTTAGCTGGCGGTCATTTCCGCCCTTATGTGACTCACTTACATGGTCAAACACGGTACATCACTTCCGCCCTTCTTGCTTAATTATACTACACGAGTGTGGCTCCGCCCACCGTTCCTTCTTGGGGGATTTATAGGTGTGGAGTCATGTCTGACAACCACGCCCCTGACGACGTCAAACGTATGACGAAACCGGTCGGGTGGAGTAAGACATGACGTGACCACGCCCCCACTAGCCGGCTTCTAGATTTGGTTTGCCTATTGAGATGTTGCAATCCTTTGGATCCTTATACCTGACATTTAAACGCTTTATGATGTCTTCAGAGTTTGCTACTTTATGTTTTAATAAAAGGATTATGTTTTACGGAGTCACATTATGTACCTATGGCCCCTTTCACACGGAGCAGACCGTATTGCGATCCGCTCCAGAACTTTTTTTTTTTTCACGGACACGGATAACATTTGTGTCATCCGCTCCGTATGTCCGCATATCATCCCATCCGTTTGCGGATGATATACGGACATAATGTAAGTCTATGGGATTGTGGATGTCAGCGGATGACACCGCTGACATCCGATTTTGCGTCCTTTCCGTTTTTTAAACGAAAGAAAAAATAGGGTTCTGTTCCGTTCCAAAAAAAAAAAAGAACTGAAAGGACGCAAATCGGATGTCAGCGGTGTCATCCGCAATCCCATTGACATGCATTATGTCCGTATATCACCCGCAAACGGATATGGTGATATACGGACATACGGAACGCCAGTGTGAAAGGGGCCTATCATCGTTTTTCCATATATGTTAACTGGATATCGGATCTGAGCTGCCTGAAACTAGTGAAGTGACATCTTGTGGATCATTTTGGTATTACTATTAAGCCTACAGTGGTCTACCCATTAGTTTGGGTGACCAACTTGCTCTGGTAAGCTGCTAATCCGTTCTTATAGTGATCTTTGCACGGGTGTCTCTTCCATATCCCTGGTTTTTGTGGAACCTAAACATACCTGCTGGGACTTGTGGTTCCTTGAATCCTCATCCAAACACTCTATGTCACATTTGAAGAATTTTATTTGGACACTGCTTGATTGCGGTTTTTTTTTTCATTCTATTTGCATGGACTTTGTTGTTTATACACATGTTTTTTTGGGGCACTGTTATTTGCTCATTATCACAGAGTGTTCCTTTACATTTGATTACCATCTTTGGCACTATTTTTTTTTTTCATTTGTGTCAGTTTAAAAATTCACATTGTTTGTTAGCGCTACACATATTGTTATTGTATGTTGTGTTGGAATTTTGTCTATGATTCCTTTGTGTGTGCTGTTTTCACCTTCATTTATCCACATATGAGTCTAACACATCAGCACGGAAATTTTCCTTATTTTATAATTGGTGTCAGTATTGCAGTGGCCTGTGTCAGTAAAGCAGAGTATGGTGTCAGTAGAGCAGTGGACGGTGTCAGTAAAGCAGAGGATGGTGTCAGTAGAGCAGTGGACGGTGTCAGTAGAACAGTGGATGGTGTCAGTAGAGCAAAGGACAGTGTCAGTAGGGCAGAGGATGGTGTCAGTAGAGCAGTGGACGGTGTCAGTAGAGAAGAGAGCGGTGTCAGTAGAGAGGAGGGCGGTGTAAGTAGAGAAGAGGGCAGTGTCAGTAGAGAATAGGGCGGTGTCAGTAGAGCAGTGGATGGTGTCAGTAGAGCAGTGGATGGTGTCAGTAGAGCAGAGGACGGTGTCAGTAGAGCAGTGGATGGTGTCAGTGGAGCAGTGGACGGTGTCAGTAGAGAAGAGGACGGTGTCAGTAGAGAAGAGGATGATGTCAGTAGAGCAGTGGACGGTGTCAGTAGAGCAGTGGACGGTGTCAAAGGAGCAGTGGACGGTGTCAGTAAAGCAGAGGATGGTGTCAGTAGAGCAGTGGACGGTGTCAGTAGGTTAGTGAATGGTGTCAATAGGGCAGTGTACAGTGTCAGTAGGGCAGAGGACAGTGTCAGTAGGGCAGTGGATGGTGTAAGTAGAGCAGTGGGCGGTGTCAGTAGAGCAGTGGACGTAGGGCAGTGGACGGTGTCAGTAGAGCAGTGGGCGGTGTCAGAGAGCAGTGGACGGTGTCAGTAGAGCAGGGAATGGTGTCAGTAAAGCAGTGGATCGCTTCAGTAGAGCAGTGGATGATGTCAGTAGAGCAGTGGACAGTGTCAGTAGAGCAGTGGACGGTGTCAGTAGAGCAGTGGACGGTGTCAGTAGGCCAGTGAATGGTTTCAGTAGAGCAGTGGGCAGTGTCAGTAGAGCAGTGGATGGTGTCAGTAGGTTAGTGAATGGTGTCAGTAGGGCAGTGGACAGTGTCAGTAGGGCAGAGGACGGTGTCAGTAGAGCAGTGGATAGTGTCAGTAGGGCAGTGGATGGTGTCAGTAGAGCAGTGGGCGGTGTCAGTAGATGTTACATTCTCTGTGTTGGGAGAGACACAGGACCCTGATCTGGAACAACGGATGTTTATTCAGAACTCACTGTACACTCCAACGTGCATTACTGGACAGCTCAGTATCAATCAATACATCTCTTACATGTCTCTAAGATGGCCACACTGCCCCTTGACCCTTGTAATCACTCTTGGGCGGAGCCAGCCTTAAAGTAACAGTACATGTGAAACCCTCCAGGTATAACACCTTCCATCCATCCCTAAAAAAACAAAAAACAAAAACACAACAAAACAAAACGAGAACAGGCATAAAACAGTAACTAATAATTGTCCAATACAGTCCTCCAACTCAGGAGATTTACATGGCTTCTTCCGCATCCGGATGTGAGAACAACTTCCAGGGACACTACAGGGAGAAAATGGCAGCGGATCACTTTCGGCGGGCCCGTCGAAAGTCTCGTAACCGGTCTTGCAGCTGAAACCGGTCAGGAGGGCGACAGCGTCATTGAGGATGGGCACCCAGCGACTCGGGGCCGGAAGAGGAAGCAGGGCTGGCCGGAATGGACACCGACGGGGACAAGAGGGGATCCCCTAGCGCAGAGGGTGAGCAGACCTCAGGACCAGGGCTGGAGGGCTCTGTTGGAGCTGAGTTCAAAAGTTCAGAGTCCCCCCAAGCATCAGTCTCAATGCCTCCTGATCAGGTAGGAGAAGATCTTTGAGACACTGGAAATGCAGCCGATGTCAGGGATTCGGGCAGCTGAGAATGAGGACGCAATTGGTCCGCATGCCGTCTGCAAATGGAACCATCTTCCAGGCAGACCCTATACATTTTGGGTCCCAAAGTCTCTGTGACAATAGCAGAAAGCCAACGAGTGTTGGCTAAGATCGAGCCCATACCTTTTGCTGGGCTGTAAACCGGGGAAGCTCGTCGTGTTCGACAAGCTTCCCCGGTTTACAGTCCCCCATGTTCCTGGACCGTTTGAGGGCAGAGCATGTCCAAAACAGTCCATGGCTGCCGACCCAAAAGAAGTTCAGCTGGAGTTTTCCCAGTGGTGGCATGTGGTGTGTTTCTGTAAGCAGAAAGGAAAGAGACCAGCTGCTGGGGTGACAGGGACTGTTGTTTACTTGTAGCCACAGTAACTTTGAAATAGCGTTTGAAGGTCTGTACAAACCTTTCTGTTTGACCATTTATAGCCGGGTGGTAAGGTGCGGTCAACTTGTGTTTGATGTTGTGGGCAGTCAGGAAACTCTGAAACTCCTGGCTTGTGAATTGTGCACCGTTGTCTGTGACAATTTCTCTGGGGTATCCAAACGTAGCAGCGCAATGTAACAGTATGGAAATCGTCGCCTTAGTCGTCGGTTGGGTAACAGGAATGACTTCAGGCCACTTTGAATGGGCATCAATTATGATCAAAAAGGTGTGTCCTCTGATCGGGCCTGCAAAGTCCAAGTGCAGGCGAAACCAGGGAACCGTGGGCCAAGTCCAGGGCTGGACGCACCCTCGAGGAGGGTCTCTTGCAGTTTGTGCACATCCAGCACACGCATTCACATATGTTGTGATATCTGAGTCTAGGTTCGGCCACCACACATAGCCTCGGGCCTTTTGTTTCATATGTGTGCCCCCGGGATGACCAGTATGTAGCAAGTCCAGAATGTGCCTCTGGAGGGTCTGTGGAACGATCACTCGGTCTCCCCATAAAACACAGTCGCCAGCCACAGTTAATTCCAGACACCTACGGAAGTAAGGTTCATAATCCTGTGTGACAGTTGCAGGCCAACCGTACCGTACCCAGGAGAGTATTGTCTTAAGGAAGGTATCCTTGGCTGTATGGGCTGCTACCTCCCCAGAAGACAAAAAGGACAGGCTGGTGCAACGACAACTCTTGACTGGTGGAGAAGAGTCAGTTAATTTCCTTGTCAGACGGGACATGGCGTCCGCATTAGCATTGGCATCATGGCTGCGATACTGGATTTTGTAGCTATATGCTCCCAAGAATAGGGCATAGCGTTGAAGACGGGCCGCAGTCGTCTGGGAGATGCCTTTGTCAGGGCTAAAGATCTGAAGGAGTGGTTTATGATCTGTCACTATGGTGAATTCCCTACCATACAGGTAAAGATGAAGCTTCTTAATTGCCCATATGAGCGCAAGAGCCTCTTTGTCAATGTGAGAGTAATTGCTTTCTGCTTTTGTTAAGGACCTGGAGGCGAATGCCACTGGTTTCTCTGACCCATCTGGTAAAACGTGAGATAGTACAGCCCCTAGACCATAGGGTGAGGCATCACAAGCCAAGGTGAGAGGCCTTTGGAGGTCATAGTGCACGAGCATGCATGACGCCAACAGCTTTCGCTTAGAAACTTCAAAAGCACGTTGGCATGCAGCCGACCAGTTCCATCTGGAGTGTTTCTCCAAAAGCTTGTTTAACGGAAACAAAGTGTGTGCTAGATCTGGCAGGAATTTGTGGTAATAGTTCAGCAAGCCCAGGTATGATCGCAGCTGTTGGACGTTGGTTGGGGCTGGAGCTTTTACTAAAGCATTAACTTTGGCTTCCGTGGTGTGTATACCCTCTGCATCCACAAGGTGGCCACAAAACTCCAATTTAGGTACCATGAATTGGCATTTCGCTAAGTTCACTTTTAGACCCTGCTCTTGGAGTCTCGTCAACACAAGCTCCACGTTACGCTTGTGTTCCTGGTCCGTCAGGCCCATGATGAGCATGTCATCTAACAGGCACTGTGTGAAAGGAATGTCCGCCAAAATCTCATCCATTTTGCGTTGCCAAATGGCTGGGGCGGAGGCTACCCCAAACACCATCCGATTGTTTTCATACAGTCCCTTGTGAGTGTTGATGGTTAGAAACTTGCGGGACGAAGGGTGGACCTCAAACTGTAAATATGCTTGCCTGAGATCAAGCTTGGTGAACTTTTGACCTCCTGCAAGAGAGGCAAAAATGTCATCTACTCTGGGTAGGGGATACTGGTCTATCTCCAGTTGAGAATTTAGTGCCATGCGGAAATCGCCACAAATGCGTAAGTCCCCATTCGCTTTCTTTACTGGTACAACTGGTGATGCCCACTCGCTGTGCTCTACATTTGAGATGACACCTTGTTCCTCCAGCCGGCTTAGTTCAGCTTCCACACCTGCTCGGAGTGCGAAAGGTACCGTCCGAGCTTTGAAGAACCTAGGCTGGGCATTGGGTTTCAGCCCGAGTCTCACACAGTCATGGGGTTTATGGCGATGTCTGGCATGCCAAAGTGAGCAATCCAGTCTCTCCCAAAGAGAGGGGGTCCCCCATGTTCTAGGATATATAATGGCATTCTCTTCGTCTGACCCTTGTAGGATACCTGTACTTTCACGTAATCCAGTGGGTGGAGTATCTGCTTTGAGTATGTCTGCAGTTTGATTGGTGTTGGATGGACAGTTGTTCGGATCAGAAGTTTTCTCCATTGTTTCTGGGTGATAACTGAAACTGCTGCTCCTGTGTCTACATCCATCTTGAGTTTCTTTCCTTCCACGGTTACCTCTACAGTCATTGCTGAGGGTGATGTATGTCCAATCTGTGGAGCACTTCCTCATCCTCTGATTCAGATGACAATGTATGTCTTCCCACCATATATGTCGCATCACTTCCGGTTCCCAAAACGAGGCTTGGATCGCATAGCGTTCCAGACGCTCGGATTCACTGCCTGCTTGACAATTTTCGTTTGTGAGTACCTTTTACCCTGTCTATTGAAATAATAAACTGTATCTACAGTATTACGCTATGTGCCTTTCTACTTTTTGTTCACTTGTCCCATACCACCACGGATCCCCGGAGTGGATATTCCCGGACCCCAATAGACCCTTATAATATATAGCCCGAACCCTTCGCCCTTGGACCCCCAGGGATCCTCCCAGACGTCCCTTCCTGGACCTGGAGAAGGAGTGAGGACCTACCACCCATACATCAATATATACCTGCCTTGTACCCCTGTGTGGGGTGGGTATCTTTGGTGAGTGTGCTGTATATCGTAGGGGTCACCGGGCACCTCACCACCCACCACGGGGTTATTCGGTATTGTGTAAAGTATACAAGTAAAGTAAAGTACACGAAGAATCCCACAATCACCTTTCTAGGACTGTCACCCATCACCCATCACTGCCTTATTTGAAACAGACTAATACTGATCTACTATCAATCTATCACTAATTTGTCCTGTTGTTGGAATTTGGACATATCACTTTGGTTCTTCACGCACGTGTCACTTTACAGGCACAATATAGCCCCCATTTTTACCTCATCAAAATTTTTTTCTTCACATATTAGCCACATATATTCTTATCTTTCGTATATTTTATGAGGAGGATTTGTTATCATCCAGTTTATATATTATTTAGCATATGTCACTTTAAATTGGGGCTGTCACTTGTATCACTTTATGCACTGCTGCACTTATATTTATTTGTGTTTATTCATTGATAATATCACCTTTTATATCATCTGTATAGTGCATATATACTGTTAGACATATATTGCTATTTTATTCCAACATCACCAATTTTACTAATATAGCACACGTCACCTTGACGGTGACGTATATGCACATGTCATTTTGATTCACTGTTCATTATACCATTTTTTACCACATTTTATATATCGGTTTTATTTTATTTATTAACATTTTTCACCACATGTTGATAGTATTTCCACAATTGGCACTTTATTATCTCTTCTAGCAAACAGACAGCGCCACCCCCGACCCCCCCCCCCCTTTCTTCCCACCACATATGCTTTTGTCCTGGTGTTCAGAGGATGTTTATTTCGCACCTTCTTACTACGGCAGACTCGTTTAAGATGGCCTGCCTTACCACAATTATGACAGAGCTGATCCTTAAACCGGCAGACTTTGTGATCATGGTCTGTATTCCCACAACAGTAGCAAGCTGACTCCCGGCTAGGTGAGGGTCTATACTTCCAGTTTGCTGCAGTTGGCTTGACTGCTGTTCTGAAAACTTCCTCTTTAACCTCTTCCCTTCTGCTCTGGGGGTTCAATGCCTCTGTATATTTCACAGCCATTTCCATCACTGAAGCTATCTCAATTGCCTTTGCAAGGGTAAGGTCTTTCTCTGTTAACAGTCTCTTTTGGCTAGACTCAAGCAGAGCAAACAAGGGGAGAATAGATCTGCCACATAGATTGTCCATTAGAATGTCTAGTGCCTCCATCCCTAGTTAATATGGCAGAAGAGGAAAGGAGTGTGGGACTTTAAATGAGTGCAGCTAGACATGTACTTATCTTGGGATGAATAACATGAATCGCATATCAGACCCAAAATGGGGCTGTGGATGGCTGGCATGTATTCAAATGTATAAATAATAATTCATGATAAAGTATATAAAAGTACAATAAATATAATTCATATATCAATTATATAAATAAAAATAAATACACTAATAATATAACCAATAATAATTTATGAATAGCAAATTTATTATGACACCTGAATCCTCATGGGTACACAATCTTTTCATTACACAATTTAAGACCCAAACCATGGGGACCCATGAGGAGATGACATAAACAAATATATAATTTTCAATTGATAATACATACAGTCACATACAAAAATATACTTAATAAATACCATAATATAATTCATTGACATAAAAATAGATATACTGATGACATATCCAAAATAAGGATTTATGACTAACTGATTTAATATAACACAATCTTCTCTATTTTATGCAGTTTTTCAATATAAGAGGCTTGGATAGAAGTATCTGAGTAATTGTAGGCTCGACGCGTTTCGTGGACCTCCGTCCACTCATCAGGAGCTTTAGAAGTAGATTGTGTATCTATAAATACAAATCTAAGTTAGACCTATGAACTAGTATGGAAAGGGGGGGGGGGAAAGAAAGAATGATTATATACATATATCTATATGGGAATAATAAGTAAAATGTACACTACCTTCAGTAGTGTCATATGTTTAAAGAGATCCAATCCTAGGGAGGAGGGGCCGGGCCGAGCCGAAAAATGCCTGACCCGGGGCTGAGGCACGGACCACATCAAATACATAGGAAGAGGTAGGAAAGAGGTGAGAATCCGGTATGAGATGAAAAGGTGATGAATTGACCAAAAAACTCGTTAAAGAGTAATATGGTAGGCACACTGAAATCAGAAAAAAAAAAAGAACAAAAAACAGAGGAAAAATGTTTTTAGGAATTTATAATTATTATATTTCCTGAGATTGTATAATATAATAGCCTTTGTTTAAAAATAAATCATTCTTAAAAAAATATATGATAAAAGAAAAAATTGTTTTTATCATGGATAAAAGGATTAATCCGGATTTAAAGGATAATATATATATAATAAAAGTAGATCAGTGAGCCATATGAAAGAGGTGTCAAGGGTATGGATATCAGGGAAGTTGACCAAGTATGAGATATCATATAAAAGTGCAATGAAAATACCAGTCTCTAGAAAAGGGGGAGCAGATGAAAGTGAAAGGGTGTAGTGTGATATAGAACTGAAAAGCATATTACTATGGGAGATAGATTAAAGAGTGATAAAGGAAGTGGGTCGAGAGCCATAATGAGATGTGAAATACCGGTAGAGACACATATGTGTCCACCCCGAAGTGAATCATGCTGAAAGGGGAGTGCAAAAAGTGAATAGGGAGAATGGAATGTGACAATAAAACCAAATTACCGCAACAAGAGTGTATGAAGATTCACCAAAGAGGATTGAAGAGATTGAAGATAATAGCGTAACCAGCCTGCATTTCCCATAGTATAGATGTGGAGCCACGCCAACGCCATGCTGGCGTCAGATATATATGGACGGAACTCTAACGCCCACATCCGGTCAGGAGACCGGATGCTGGTCATAGGGACCGCCCTCCGATGCTGATGTAAATCGGTAGTCATGGCAACGCGACGCCAAATGATGCCGCATACATATCATACCGAGCATGGCGCCGATGATAGCAAGCCAGCCCCGCCCCCCGCCTGGATGCTGAGAAGCAGAGACAGGCAAGAGGGAAAGGCGGTATACATTCATCGCAGCCCCGGAACAGGAATTCCGGGTCAGCCCTTTTCCTCCAATACCACATAGAATTATATCTGTCTCAGGGGAAAAGGAATATTAAAGATTAATTGGGCTTGAAGAAAATGTAATCATTGAGGGAACTAGATAACTATTGCTCGAAAAATATTTATTAATAATAGATAGATAAATGAAATTATAGAATGAATGGGGTATATATATATATATAGATAACTCAGGTGGCAGACCTAAAAGGGTGTTTTCCACCCAGACTGTAGCAGAGCAAACAAGGGGAGAATAGATCTGCCACATAGATTGTCCATTAGAATGTCTAGTGCCTCCATCCCTAGTTAATATGGCAGAAGAGGAAAGGAGTGTGGGACTTTAAATGAGTGCAGCTAGACATGTACTTATCTTGGGATGAATAACATGAATCGCATATCAGACCCAAAATGGGGCTGTGGATGGCTGGCATGTATTCAAATGTATAAATAATAATTCATGATAAAGTATATAAAAGTACAATAAATATAATTCATATACCAATTATATAAATAAAAATAAATACACTAATAATATAACCAATAATAATTTATGAATAGCAAATTTATTATGACACCTGAATCCTCATGGGTACACAATCTTTTCATTACACAATTTAAGACCCAAACCATGGGGACCCATGAGGAGATGACATAAACAAATATATAATTTTCAATTGATAATACATACAGTCACATACAAAAATATACTTAATAAATACCATAATATAATTCATTGACATAAAAATAGATATACTGATGACATATCCAAAATAATGATTTATGAATAACTGATTTAATATAACACAATCTTCTCTATTTTATGCAGTCTTTCAATATAAGAGGCTTGGATAGAAGTATCTGAGTAATTGTAGGCTCGACGCGTTTCGTGGACCTCCGTCCACTCATCAGGAGCTTTAGAAGTAGATTGTGTATCTATAAATACAAATCTAAGTTAGACCTATGAACTAGTATGGAAAGGAGGGGGGGAAGAAAGAATGATTATATACATATATCTATATGGGAATAATAAGTAAAATGTACACTACCTTCAGTAGTGTCATATGTTTAAAGAGATCCAATCCTAGGAAGGAGGGGCCGGGCCGAGCCGAAAAATGCCTGACCCGGGGCTGAGGCATGGACCACATCAAATACATAGGAAGAGGTAGGAAAGAGGTGAGAATCCGGTATGAGATGAAAAGGTGATGAATTGACCAAAAAACTCGTTAAAGAGTAATATGGTAGGCACACTGAAATCAGAAAAAAAAAAAAAAAAGAACAAAAAACAGAGGAAAAATGTTTTTAGGAATTTATAATTATTATATTTCCTGAGATTGTATAATATAATAGCCTAGACTCACTATTTAGTCCCATGACAAACTTATCCCTCAGTGCAGTCGGTAAGTACTCCCCAAAAGAACAGGTTGAGGCTAGTCTGCGAAGCGCGAGCACATAAGCCTTAATATCTTCACCCGGCTGTTGCTGCCACTGACAGAACCAGAATTTTTCTGCAATCTCTAGTGGTTTCGGCTGGAAGTGATTTCCTAACAGTGTCAGGAGCTCTGCCAAAGTCTTAGTTGCTGGTTTTTCAGGGAAAAGGAGATCCCTAAGAGTGTCATATGTCCTAGCACCAACCACTGTCAGAAATACTGCTACTTGCCTGTCACCTGGGATGGCATTTGCACTGAAATACTGTTCCAGTCTCTCAACCCAGGAACTCCAGGATGTCTGTTCTTCATCAAATTCACTTAATGTCCTGATCAATTACATTTTCCTGCTGGGCTCTGTGGGTGTTTGTATCCAGGTGACAATCCAGAGTTTTTTTTTTTCTTTTCTCACACGGATAGTAACCTTGTAAATCCCATCCTCGTCGCCACTGTTATATTCTCTGTGTTGTGAGAGACACAGGACTCTGATCTGGAACAACGGTTGTTTATTCAGTACTCACTGTACACGCCAACATGCATTACAGGACAGCTCGGTATATCAATGCATCTCTTACATGTCTCTAAGATGGCCACTCTGCCCCTTGACCCTTGTCATCACTCCTGGGTGGAGCCAGCCTTAAAGTAACAGTACATGTGAAACCCTTCAGGTATAACAGATGGTGTCAGTAGAGCAGTGGATGGTGTCAGTAGGCCAGTGGATGTGTCAGTAGGGCAGTGGAAGGTGTCAGTAGAGCAGTGGACAGTGTCAGTAGGGCAGTGGACGGTGTCTGTAAAGCAGATGATGGTGTCAGTAGAGCAGTGGACGGTTTCAGTAGAGAAGAGGACAGTGTCAGTAGAGAAGAGGGCAGTGTCAGTAGAGCAGTGGATGGTGTCAGTAGAGAAGTGGACGGTGTCAGTAGAGCAGTGGATGGTGTCAGAAGAGCAGGGATTGGTGTTAGTAGAGCAGTGGATGGTGTCAGTAGAACAGTGTATGGTTACATAGTTACATAGTAGGTGAGGTTGAATAAAGACAATAGTCCATCCAGTTCAACCTGTGTAGGTGTGTGTGACTGTAATCATCTAACATAGCCCTCAATCTCCTGATCCTTGAGATGTAAGTCTAAGAGTCTTTTGAAAGTCACCATACTACCCGCAGAAACCACCTCTTGTGGTAGACCCCCACGTTGCCTGAGGTTAAAACGCTTCTCCTCTAATCGCATTGTATGTCCTCGAGTCCTCATGCAATTCCTTCGAATGAACAGCTTTTCTTCTAAGCTGAGATCCCCATTAAGATATTTATAAATTGCTATCATGTCCCCTCTCAGACGTCTTTTCTCCAGGGAAAATAAATCGAGCGATTGCAGCCGCTCTTCATAGGTAAGGTCCTCCAACCCCCTAATCAGTTTAGTTGCCCTTCTCTGGACTTTCTCCAGCTCCAACACATCCCTCCTGAGGACTGGCGACCAGAACTGGACAGAATACTCCAGATGCGGTCGGACCAGAGTTTTATAAAGTGGAAGGATTATAGTCTTATCTCTGGAATACATCCCTTTCTTTATGCATGCTAATATTCTGTTGGCTTTGGAAGCTGCCGCTTGGCATTGCATGCTGTTGCCTAATCTATCATCAACTAAGACTCCCAGATCCTTCTCCATTTTTGATTCCCCCAAGGGTTCCCCTCCTAACGTGTATTGTGTTTTTATGTTTTTGGTCCCCAAGTGCAAAACCTTACACTTCTCCACATTAAACCTCATTTGCCATGTCGTTGCCCACTCCGTAATTTTGTCCAGGTCATTCTGTAGGATATCTGCTTCATGCTGTGCAGTTATTGCCCTGGCCAATTTTGTCAATGGTGTCAGTAGGTTAGTGAATGGTGTCAGTAGAGCAGTGGATGGTGTCAGTAGGGCAGTGGATGGTGTCAGTAGAGCAGAGGACGGTGTCAGTAGAGCAGTGGACGGTGTCAGTAGAGCAGTGGACGGTGTCAGTAGAGCAGTGGATGGTGTTAGTAGAGCAGTGGACGGTGTCAGTAGGCCAGTGGATGTGTCAGTAGGGCAGTGTAAGGTGTCAGTAGAGCAGTGGACGGTGTCAGTAGGGCAGTGGACGGTGTCAGTAGAGCAGTGGATGGTGTCTGTAAAGCAGATGATGGTGTCAATAGAGCAGTGGACGGTGTTAGTAGTGAAGAGGACAGTGTCAGTAGAGAAGAGGGCGGTGTCAGTAGAGCAGTGGATGGTGTCAGTAGAGAAGAGGGCGGTGTCAGTAGAGCCGTGGATGGTGTCAGTAGAGAAGAGGACAGTGTCAGTAGAGAAGAGGGTGGTGTCAGTAGAGCAGTGGATGGTGTCAGTAGAGAAGAGGGTGGTGTCAGTAGAGCCATGGATGGTGTCAGTAGAGCTGTGGACGGTGTCAGTAGAGCAGTGGACTGTGTCAGTAGAGCAGTGAACGATGTCAGTAGACCAGTGGATGGTGTCAGAAGAGCAGGGATTGGTGTTAGTAGAGCAGTGTATGGTGTCAGTAGAGCAGTGTATGGTGTCAGTAGGTTAGTGAATGGTGTCAGTAGAGCAGTGGATGGTGTCAGTAGAGCAGAGGACAGTGTCTGTAGAGCAGTGGGCGGTGTCAGTAGAGCAGTGGGCGGTGTCAGTAGAGCAGAGGACGGTGTCAGTAGAGCAGTGGGCGGTGTCAGTAGAGCAGTGGACGGTGTCAGTAGAGCAGTGGGCAGTGTCAGTAGAGATAGTGGACAGTGTCAGTAAAGCAGAGGATGGTGTCAGTAAAGCAGTGGACGGTGTCAGTAGAGCAGTGGGCGGTGTCAGTAGAGCAGAGGACGGTGCCAGTAGAGCAGAGGACGGTGTCAGTAGAGCAGTAGACGGTGTCAGTAGAGCAGTGGGCGGTGTCAGTAGAGCAGTGGGCGGTGTCAGTAGAGTAGTGGACAGTGTCAGTAAAGCAGAGGATGGTGTCAGTAAAGCAGTGGACGGTGTCAACAAATAAGACACACACAGTGTATCCTACTCTTTTGCCAATTGCAATATTCTCTCCTAAAACATCCCCAATATAATATATCTAAAGCATATTTATCTCTCAAATAAATTTCCCATTGTATCTATATGAGAACAGCTAAAGAGAAAAAGGAAGAAAAAGAAGAAAAAAGAAAAGGGAAAAGAAAAAAAAGAAGGAAATTTGAGGGGTACTCATCTTTCACCAAGAGAGCCAGATCACAAAGATATTTCCTGAAACTTACGAGGACAACAACTGTCTTCCTTCCTCCGAAAAGATAAATAAATTCCAAGCACCCCAAATTTTTCATATTGTTCACGTTTATTTTGTACCGAAAGAATCAAATCCTCCATTCTATTTACATCTTCTACTCTGCGAAGCCAAACTGAGACCGAGGGAGGCTCTTGTTTCTTCCAAAATAAAAGGAATGCAAGCCTTAGCTGCATTTATTAGATGACAATCAATCGACTTCCTATAAGACCCTATAGGGATGTCCGATACATGTAGAAGAAACAGGGCTGGGTCATCTAACAAAATATAATCTGTGAATTTCTGTGTTGTAGTTCTTACCGCTAACCAGAAGGGTCGTAGTTTGGAACAGGACCAAAAAATATGTAAGAACGTTCCCTCTCCCTCTAGACACCTCCAGCAATTATTTTATTTATTTTATTTATTTATTTCAGGTACTTATATACCGCTGTAAATTTACGCAGCGCTTTACATATACATTGTACATTCACATCAGTCCCTACCCTCAAGGAGCTTACAATCTAAGGTCCCTAACTCACATACATACACAGTAGGGTCAATTTTATTTATTTTTTTATACAGGATCCAATTAACCTACCAGCATGTCTTTGGAGTGTGGGAGGAAACCGGAGTACCCGGAGGAAACCCACGCAGGCACAGGGAGAACATGCAAACTCCAGGCAGGTAGTGTCGTGGTTGGGATTCGAACCAGCGACCCTCTTGCTGCTAGGTAAAAGTAAACCTGTGTTTACTTGAAATTTATGTAGCTTTTCTGGGGGTTAGGTACCCTTTTGTCAGGATTTTTAAAGTTTATTTCTTGGATTTTAGTACATACCGAAGATTTAGATATAATCCTCAGAATTGATTGTGTCTGTGCTGGCGTGAACTCGCGATTTATCCACTTAAGCCCCAGGCCTGTTTTTCACACTCTGTGTTTACAAGTTAAAATCTCGTTTTTTTTGCTAGAAAACTACTTAAAACTTTTTTTTTTTCAGAGACCCTAGAGAATAAAATGGAGATTATTGCAATATTTTATATCACACCGTATTTGCGCAGCGGTCTTCCAAACGCAATTTTTTTGGAAAAAATTACTTTTTTGAATTAAAAAATAAGATTTCAGTAAATTTAGCCCAATTTTTTTCCATAATGTGAAAGATAATGTTACGCCGAGTACATAGATACCCAACATATCATGCTTCAAAATTGCGCACGCTTGTGGAATGGCGACAAACATTGGTACTTAAAAATCCCATAGGTGACACTTTAAAAATTTCTACAGGTTACCAGTTTAGAGTTACAGAGGAGGTGTAGGGCTCATATTTTTGCTCTCGCTCTAATGATCGCAGTGATACCTCACATGTGTGGTTTGAACACCGTTTACATATGTGGGCGGGGTTTCCGTATGCGTTCGCTTCTGCGCGCGAGCTAACGGGGAGAGGGCACTTTAATTTTTTTTTTTTTATATTTATTTTATTTATTATTTTTTATTTTTACACCGTTTTTTTAAAATTTTTATCATTTTTATTCCTATTACAAGGTATGTAAACCTTCCTTGTAATAGAAATAGGCGCGACAGGACCTCTTTTTTTTTTTTGTGAGATCTGTGGTCAAAAAGTCCTCAGATCTCACAAGTACACTAAAAGATGAAATAGGCACGACAGGACCTCTTTTTTTTGTGAGATCTGGGGTCAAAAAGTCCTCAGATCTCACAAATACACTAAAAGATGGAAAAAAAAAATAATAAAATGAAAAAAAAAAAAAAATGGGGCCTTTAAACCAGTTGCTAGGCAACAACGTTTGCCGTTGCTCCGGTCCTCCAAGACCATAGAGTCAAGCGAGGGCAAGCTTGCCCTCACTCGGCATCCTGTCTGCGAGGATCCGGGACCGGATTGTTTTCCCCGCTGCCGGCGGGTCCGGTAAGCGGGGAAAAGTACCGAGACGCGGCGGGTGGGGGACACCTCTTCCGCCGCCCCGGAAGGGTGATCCCGTGGTGAATCTGCCACTGGGACCACCCATCTCGGAAAGCCGAGCGCCCGCAGTTTAAAAAAATACCAGGGTTATGGCAGCTATCTGCTGCCATAACACCGGTATATAGGTTTAAACTGCCGATGTAAATAGTCGTTGGGCGTTCGTTAAGTGATTTAATCTAATTCCCATTTATTTAAGCAAATAAATCTTGGCTGCTATACCGGTGTAATCAATAAATCATACGAAACAGAGAGTGTATGTGGCAAGTTACCAGAATCAGTACAATGCTTTTCAAATGATGTCAAGGATCTAGAAAAACACTCGGAACCCATAAGCAAATGTAAGAAATGATATATCTGTAAAGCCTGCCAAAACGGAAGTTTAACCACTTAAGCCCCGGAGGATTTGGCTGCTAAACGACCAGGGGGTATTTTGCGATTCGGCACTGCGTGACTTTAACGGACAATTGCGCGGTCGTGCGACGCTGTACCTAAACGAATTTGGCGTCCTTTTTTTCCCACAAACAGAGCTTTCTTTTGGCGGTATTTGATCACCTGTGCGATTTTTTGATCACGTGCTATAAACATAAAAAGAGCGTAAATTTTGCAAAAATAGCAATATTTTTCACTTTTTTTTATATGAAATTCCCCCCCAAAAAAATGTAAAAATCAAAATTTTTTAACATTTTCAGCCAATTTGTTTTATGCTACCTATGTTTGGTAAAAAAAATCGCAAAAAGCGTATTTTGATTGGTTTGCGCAAAAGTTATTGCGTTTACTAACTAAGGGAAAGATTTTTGTAATTTTTGTTGTTTTTTTTTTTTTAACGCGTAATGGCGGCGATCTGATTTTTTTTGCGGTACTGCGACATTGCGGCGGACAGATCGGACCCTTGACTGACATTTTTGACACTTTTGGGGTTACCAGTGACATTTCTACAGTAATCAGTGCTATATATATGCACTGTTACTGTAAAAATACACTGGTAGTGAAGGGGTTAACTTTATTTGAGAGGGAGGGGCTGTGTGTGTCCCTAGGGGTGGGATTCTTACTGTGATTGGCTGTGGCTTCAGCTGTATGCATAGTGATCAACGGATCTACATAGTAGATCCATATGATCATCTCTCATACAGAGGGGAGAATGACAGGCAGCTTGTTTACACAAGCTGCCTGACTTTCTCCCTCTCCCCCGCCGATCGCAGAGTGGCCGGCGGACATCGGGTCCGCCGGTCACACGCGCGGGGGGGTCCGTGACCACGCGGAAGCGCGCCTCCGGCGGCGCGCGCTCGCTCCCTAGACCCTCACAAGCTAGTGACGTAGCCCTACGTCACTTTGCCTGTGAGGGGCTGACCGCCGACGTAGATAGTCGTGCGGCGGTCGGCAAGTAGTTAAATGGACCCTCCCCATCAATCAATCTTGAAATCGAGGGCCACTTTCCCTGTTCTACATAGGATGATGCCCGTTCCTGTCTCATATTTCGTAATACACTAAAATCTCTTATATTAATCCCTTAAGCCCCAGAGGATTTGGCTGCTCAAAGACCAGGGCCTATTTTGCGATTCGGCACTGCGTGAATTTAACGGACAATTGCGCGGTCGTGCGACGCTGTACCCAAATTAAATTGACGTCCTTTTTTTCCCACAAACAGAGCTTTCTTTTGGTGGTATTTGATCACCTGTGCGAATTTTATTTTTTGTACTATAAACAAAAAGATAGCGAAATTTTGAAAAAATAACAATATTTTTCACATTTTTTTTATATGAAATTCCCCCCCCAAAAAAAGTAAAAATCTAAATTTTTAACATTTTAGGCCAATTTGTTTTCTGCTACATATTTTTGGTAAAAAAAAAAATCGCAATAAGCGTATTTTGATTGGTTTGCACAAAAGTTATTGCGTTTACTAACTAAGGGAAAGATTTGTCATTTTTATTGTTTTTTTTTTACCCTCCTCAGCTTCACATCGCTTCCGGAGGTCTTCCCCATGCTCACACAGCTTTCAGGGGGCACACGTCTGTCTGTCCTCCTCTCCCAGCCCACACAGCGACAGGAGGCAGCAATCCTTAGACTTCCTTTAGACAAATTATAGAGACCTTAACTTCCTCATTCCGAACAGCTGAAGGCCTTTCAACTTCCTTAAGCCGTCCTGGCTACCTTTTCAGCTGACACCCTATAGTAATTGGTGAACTTTCTACACCAGGTGGAAATGTATCTCCTGTCTGTGACTACATCCTCAGATTTACCTGACTTCCTGTCACATACCCCCCCTCTTGTTTCAACCCTAGGGTTGGGACACAGATTTCCAGACACGCATGTGTCAGGCACTTCTCTTGACTCTTACTGATAAGCCTCCTAGTATCCTCCAGCTTCCGGATGAAACTGTTTCTGTCATCTTCATTGACAGATTTCTCATAAATGCCACACAGTTTGTCTCTCATCTCATATACACATTCTTCAACTGCATTTTTGGCATCATTCTTCTCCTTCTCGTTTCTGTCATCTTCATTGACAGATTTCTCATAAATGTCAGACAGCTTTTCCCTCATAACCGTCTGTCCTATCCGCCATGGAGGACCGTGATCCATAGGCAACTCAATTTTGCTAGTCTTAAAGTCTTCAACATTCTTAAGATGCCTCTCTCTGCAATCAACAAATGATTTCCACAACACTTTGAGAACCTCTGCTTCACTTGGCTTTGATCCAAGTAGGGACTCTTGACGTCCCTCTGTGACTTGAGTTGCCTCTCCATACAGCTGTACACAATCATTGACTCTTTGTTGTAAAAGGGAATGATCTTCTTTCTTGAGTTTAGCTTGCTCTAAGATGCTGTGCTGAGGGCCTTCCATTTGCGACAACAGGCGGTTACACATTTCTTCAAAGTGACCCCTGTTCCTTTTTCCAGAGACATCATCAACTTTCCTTCCACCAATATATGGGTCAAAGGCAACAACAAAGTTGAACCCAGCGATCTGGGTGGTATCCATTATAGACCTCCTCTCTGCATCAGTGAAGAAGCATGGAACTGCAACACATTCTTTTACAGGTTTCTTCAATGCACTTTCTGCTGAACTATTTGACCGCTCAAGGTCACCTAGTTCATTTTCTCTATCTGAATTCCACATGGAATGCATCACAAGATCACGATCAAACTTCTGCCACCTGTCTTTCACCAGTTCCATTTTGGAAATATTCCCTGAAAGGCACGTATTCATTTGCTTCACGTTTTCACCAACAGCCTTAGTTTTCTCCACTAGGTGGCGTTTGCTTTTTTCTCCCAGATTTATATCACTTGCTTTAGTTTTCTCCGCTTTTGTTTTCTCCACTAGGTTTTCAGCCTGAACTGAGAAATCATCACATTTCTTACACAGCTCCTTTGTTTGCTGAAGTTCTAATAATACATTTTCCAATGCTTGAAGTTTTTGAAGGAAAGGTTTATTCCAAAGGGGTGATTCAAGCCACATGTCATCACATTTCTGAGGCTCACTCAGGACAGACCCCAAAACACTGATCCTTTTAAAAACTGCATCAGGCACACTATCCCCTCTTTGGGACAGATCCTCTGTTGCCTGTAATTCCTCTTCAAGTTCCTGCAACGGAATCTTCATCTCTTCTACTTGCTGTTCTAAGGCTCGCTTAGACTCTTCTAGCTCATGAACGCTTTCAACATCATCCTTGGAGCTGACCAATTCTTCCATTTCTGTACGCAGCTGTTTGTTAACTCTTTCTAGTTCAACCTTACACTCTAGAGCTTCCTCCAAGGAGCGAGCCAAGAACAGGGCTTTGCTCTCTTTATCACGCGCCTCCGCTTCTGCACGGTCGCGTTCTTCTGCATATTTTGCAGACACAGTCTTCTCCTCACCAAGCATCTGATCAAACTTCTTTTTCACATTTTCAACACACTCTAATGAACCAATGCTTTCTTCCATGCGTTTTTTCATATCTCCTATCTGAGCTTGCAATGTTGCAACTTGCTCTGATAGGTTTTTCTTGGCTTCCTCCTCCTCTTTTAATTGTTCCAGGAAGCCATTTTTCTCATCTTCCATTTGTTTGAGCTTTGTGCTAAAACTCAGCCTTTGACACCTCTCTTCCTGTAAGAGTTCCTGCGTATCTTGCAGCTGCGATTCCAAGATAGAAAAATCTTCCGCAATTTCTCTAGATTTGCTGTCTGCTTGAGAAAGCTGATTTGTGACATTGTCCAACTCAACCTGCAGTCGGTTTGCCTTCTCTGACAGCTTAGCACACAATCGGTCACCTTCTGACACCTTGACTTGCGATTCCTGCAGCTGTGCCTCTACTTTTTTTCTCTTGTGTTCAGCATCTCCTTTTCCCTGCATAAGAGCCCTCACCTCATTGGCTAGCTTCAGGGAATGAGACTGTAATTCTGCCACACAGGCTTCTTTCTCCTTTAGCTGCTGCTGGACACGTTGGGCTTCATCTTTCCAACTTTTACAGTCCGTACGCAATTCATCTACCACATTGCTCAAAGTGGTGAGCTCATACACAGTACTCAGTAATTTAGCCTCTCTCTCACTTTTCTCTTTGTCGCTGAGAGACAATGTCGTTTTCAGAGCGACATTCTGTTCCTGCGCCCCCTGCAGGTCTATTTTTGTAGCTTCCAAAGACTGAAGACTTTTTTTCAGCTGATTACGCAACTCCAACATATCATGCATACTTTGCTCCTGCAAAGTCTGAATTTCACTTTCCTTTTCCATGAGGATGGTATCTTTCTCCATTATAGTCTCTCTGCGTTTGTGCAACTCGGAAAAAAGAAGAGCAGTGGATTCTTCCCACTGGAACACCTGAGCATGCACGTTTCTATGCTCCATCCTAAGCAACTCCAGGGCTCGTTCCTTTTCTTCCATTTTCCGTTGCAAGACATCCAACTCAGCCCTGCACACATACTCGGTTTCCTCCAAACCGATTGCCTCCATTGGCTGCTGGAGTCTCTGTTTCCAGCCTGCCATACTCTCTTGGTGAGCCTTTTGTTGAGCTGCAAAGCTCCGCTGAAAATCCGCATTTGTTTCAGGGTTGCTAGGGAGAACAACCTTTCTCTTTAGCAGATTCTGTTCAGGCATTGATGGGGCTCGTTCAGATGGTAACATCCCCTCCATCCATAGAATCCGGTCTCTCATTTCAGCTACCTTTGCATCTTTCAGGCATTTTGATCGCCCCATCTTCAATAACTCCACAATAAATTTTTCACAGTCCAGCAAAAAATTTTGAGACCACTGTCCCTTTAAACTAGTAGTTTTTCTCTCTCTTGCAGGATCTCCTTTCCTACAGACACAGTTTGTGCAGTCCCTTGCACCAGACACAGTTCATCAAAAAAATTTTTGAGACCTCGGTCTCTTTAAAACAAGTTTTTTCTCTTTCAGGATCTTCTCTCCTGCACACATAGATTGTGCAATCTCATGCACCAGACAAAGTTCATAGAACATATGCACTTCTTTACAGGGATCTCTGCTTCTGCCCAATACATACCTCCACCATATGTGGGGTTGATTAGCTCGGTGGTAGGCGTGGATGACCCCTTGGGGGTTCGTTACACAGGGAGATAGCCGAGAAGTGGTTGCAAACAAAACAGTTTGTTTATTCTTGCTATTTTCTTCACAAGTGCAAGCATCAAAAACATCAAAATAAAAATAAAACACAAAATAAATCCTTGCCACTGTGGGCGGCTACCTTCTCACATACCGGAACCTATCTTATGAAGTCTGTCCCCAACCTACTGTTGGGCAGACTTGGCTGATCACACAGCAGACTCTCAATAGTCCATGTTTTATCTCTTCACATTGAACATGTCCCTTTTCCTCTTCACATTGAACACAGTTCATTTATTTCTTCAACATAGAAATAGTTCAAGACCTCACCTTGAGTAGTCTTCAGTCTTAATTAATTTCCCCTTCACACAGGAAATGTCCATTGGTTTCTTTTCACCTAGAAAACGATCCAAGACCTCACCTCGAGTAGTCTTCACACTTGTTACTCTCCTCAGCTTCACATCACTTCCGGAGGTCTTCCCCATGCTCACACAGCTTTCAGGGGGCACACGTCTGTCTGTCCTCCTCTCCCAGCCCACACGGCGACAGGAGGCAGCAAACCTTAGACTTCCTTTGGACAATTTATAGAGACCTTAACTTCCTCATTCCGAACAGCTGAAGGCCTTTCAACTTCCTTAAGCCGTCCTGGCTACCTTTTCAGCTGACACCCTATAGTAATTGGTGAACTTTCTACACCAGGTGGAAATGTATCTCCTGTCTGTGACTACATCCACAGATTTACCTGACTTCCTGTCACAATATGCACTGTTACAGTAAAAATGACACTGGCAGGGAAGGGGTTAACTTTATTAGTGATCAAGGGGTTAGGTGTGTCCCTAGGGGCGTGGTTCTAACTGTCAAGGGGCATGGCTTGTGATGTAACCACAGAGACATACGGATCGTATCAGCTCTGCAGTTGCATCAGGGAGAATGATATCAGCTTTACATCAACCGGCTGCCTTTCTCCCTCTCCAGTGGGAGATTGCGAGTGGCTGGTGGACATCGGAGCCGCCGGTCACTCGCGCGGGGATGGCCATGAATGAGCGGGGGCGGGAGCGCACCTCCAACGGCTCGCCCCCTACAGGCTCCTGGGCGAGCGACGTGTACTACGTCGGTTTGCCCAGGAGAGGCTGACTGCCGCAGTAAATATACTGTGGGCAGTTGGCAAGTGGTTAAGCCCCGGGATAAATTGAGGATTTCCCAGGATAGGAAATAAAGACGAATCTGCTGTCATAAGCATGTTTGAGAGCCTATCCGTATCAGGGGATGTAACTTTAAAACCTTCGGCAAAGATTGGTAGCACCATAATGCACTCTTTAAGGAAATTTCAGTTTGGGCCTGTTCTATCTGGGCCCATAATTTAGACCCCGAATGTCGGCACCAATCCAGAATCCTACTCATATGCGTAGCTTGATGGTATTTCCGAATATCTGGGAGAGCAAGGCCTCCCATTTGTTTTGGTAAGGTAAGTTGTTTCCTTGAAATCCGTGGTCGTTTAAAAGCCCATATAAAGTTGACAAACAAAGAATGGACTATTTTAATGTAACTATTAGGGATCTTAATAGGTAGCGCCCTCAGTAAATACAGAGGTTTTGGTAAAATACTAATTTTCAGCAAATTGCATCTGCCAAACCATGAATGAAGTTTACTTTGTGCCATGGTTCTAATAAGGACCGGGTGGTAGCTAATAATGGTGGAAAATTAAGGTCATGAATAGTGTTGAGCGAACACGGACTGTATTATTCGTGTTCGTACCGAATAATTGGATTTTTTTTACCCGAACACGGACACGGACACTTTACTGTATGTTCGGGTAAAAATCCGTGTTCGGTCGTTTTATTTCCGGGTTTTGCATGCTTTGGCGCTCTTTTCATGGCGGGCTTTCAACAGCCAATCAACAATCGTTTAACTGGTGTGCCTTAAGCCATCCCAGCCATGCCTGCAAATGTCTTAGTAGCTGTGATTGGCCGTCTGAAGCATGTGACCAAGTCTTTATAAGTTCGAGGCAGCCGCCGCAGCAGCGTCATTCTGCTGCTTAGCTAAGGGACAGAGCACACATCAATGTGCTGGCTGCTGATTAGGGACAGATAGGCAGGAAAAAACCATTTGTGTCCGGATAGAATTGAGGGACAGGTCGGAGTGTTTAGGCAGGGCGAGTTGTAGGCATTTTAGGGATAGAGTCTGCTGAATTATAGGGTCAGTGTCTTCTACAAACTACAATCGATATTGCTGTGTGGGGGGTGGGGTGAATCTGCACTCAATCCTGATCTACGATCTCTTCTCAATCCTGTTAGGGACAGAGTCTGCTGAATTTTAGGGAAACTGTGTTCTACAAACTACAATCGATATTGCTGTGTGGTGTGGGATTGGAGATAGGCAGGTGTCAGTGATCCACATCCATTTTTCTGTGTGTGAGCTGCAGTGAACACAATCTTTTTGGGCTGCAGTGAACACAATCTTTTTGGGCTGCAGTGAACACAATCTTTTTGGGCTGCAGTGAACACAATCTTTTTGGGCTGCAGTGAACACAATCTTTTTGGGGTGCAGTGAACAAAATCTTTTTGGGGTGCAGTGAACACAATCCTTTTTGGTGTGCAGTGAACACAATCTTTGTGGGGTGCAGTGAACAAAATCCTTTGTGGGGTGCAGTGAACACAATCTTTTTGGGGTGCAGTGAACAAAATCCTTTTTGGGGTGCAGTGAACAACATCCTTTTTGGGGTGCAGTGAACACAATCTTTTTGGGGTGCAGTGAACAAAATCCTTTGTGGGGTGCAGTGAACACAATCTTTTTGGGGTGCAGTGAACACAATCTTTTTGGGGTGGAGTGAACAACATCCTTTTTGGGGTGCAGTGAACAAAATCCTTTTTGGGGTGCAGTGAACAAAATCATTTTTGGGGTGCAGTGAACACAATCTTTTTGGGGTGCAGTGAACACAATCTTTGTGGGGTGCAGTGAACACAATCTTTTTGGGGTGGAGTGAACAACATCCTTTTTGGGGTGCAGTGAACAACATCCTTTTTGGGGTGCAGTGAACACAATCTTTTTTGGGGTGCAGTGAACACAATCTTTGTGGGGTACAGTGAACAGAATCTTTGTGGGGTGCAGTGAACACAATCTTTGGGGGGTACAGTGAACACAATCTTTTTGGGGTGCAGTGAACACAATCTTTGTGGGGTGCAGTGAACACAATCTTTTTGGGGTGGAGTGAACAAAATCATTTTTGGGGTGCAGTGAACAACATCCTTTTTGGGGTGCAGTGATCAAAATCCTTTTTGGGGTGCAGTGAACACAATCTTTTTGGGGTGCAGTGAACAAAATCCTTTGTGGGGTGCAGTGAACAGAATCTTTGTGGGGTGCAGTGAACACAATCTTTGGGGGGGTACAGTGAACACAATCTTTTTGGGGTGCAGTGAACACAATCTTTGTGGGGTACAGTGAACAGAATCTTTGTGGGGTGCAGTGAACACAATCTTTGGGGGGTACAGTGAACACAATCTTTTTGGGGTGCAGTGAACACAATCTTTGGGGGGTACAGTGAACACAATCTTTTTGGGGTGCAGTGAACACAATCTTTGTGGGGTGCAGTGAACACAATCTTTGGGGGGGTACAGTGAACACAATCTTTTTGGGGTGCAGTGAACAACATCCTTTTAGGGTGCAGTGAACACAATCTTTGTGGGGTGCAGTGAACAACATCCTTTTAGGGTGCAGTGAACACAATCTTTGTGGGGTACAGTGAACAGAATCTTTGTGGGGTGCAGTGAACACAATCTTTGGGGGGTACAGTGAACACAATCTTTGTGAGGTGCAGTGAACACAATCTTTGTGGGGTGCAGTGAACACAATCATTGTGGGGTGCAGTGAACTCAATCTTTGTGGGGTACAGTGAACACAATCTCATACTTCTGAAGATTTGAGGGTGCTGCCTGTTCCATACTCCCCCTACTCCTCATCTAGCCTTTTAGGGGTACAAACAATAGTAATTGGGGCCTAGTGTGGTTGTGTACGTGTGATATACATACACTTTTTTTGGATCATATTTTCTATTCCGCTATTTAATCAAAAACCTTTGGGGATCAGTTAAATTGGGGGATAGTCTGTGTTGGTACGTGTGAGAGAGATCCACCTTTCCAAGTTGTTGGGGTTCATCTCATACTTCTGAAGGTTTGAGGGTGCTGCCTGTTCCATACCCCCCCTACTCCTAGCCTTTTAGGGGTACAAACAATAGTAATTGGGGCCTAGTGTGGTTGTGTACGTGTGATATACATACACTTTTTTTGGATCATATTTTCTATTCCGCTATTTAATCAAAAACCTTTGGGGATCAGTTAAATTGGGGGATAGTCTGTGTTGGTACGTGTGAGAGAGATCCACCTTTCCAAGTTGTTGGGGTTCATCTCTTACTTCTGAAGGTTTGAGGGTGCTGCCTGTTCCATACTCCCCCTACTCCTCATCTAGCCTTTTAGGGGTACAAACAATAGTAATTGGGGCCCAGTGTGGTTGTGTACGTGTGATATACATACACTTTTTTTGGATCATATTTTCTATTCCGCTATTTAATCAAAAACCTTTGGGGATCAGTTAAATTGGGGGATAGTCTGTGTTGGTACGTGTGAGAGAGATCCACCTTTCCAAGTTGTTGGGGTTCATCTCTTACTTCTGAAGGTTTGAGGGTGCTGCCTGTTCCATACTCCCCCTACTCCTCATCTAGCCTTTTAGGGGTACAAACAATAGCAATTGGGGCCCAGTGTGGTTGTGTACGTGTGATATACATACACTTTTTTTGGATCATATTTTCTATTCCGCTATTTAATCAAAAACCTTTGGGGATCAGTTAAATTGGGGGATAGTCTGTGTTGGTACGTGTGAGAGAGATCCACCTTTCCAAGTTGTTGGGGTTCATCTCATACTTCTGAAGGTTTGAGGGTGCTGCCTGTTCCATACTCCCCCTACTCCTCATCTAGCCTTTTAGGGGTACAAACAATAGTAATTGGGGCCCAGTGTGGTTGTGTACGTGTGATATACATACACTTTTTTTGGATCATATTTTCTATTCCGCTATTTAATCAAAAACCTTTGGGGATCAGTTAAATTGGGGGATAGTCTGTGTTGGTACGTGTGAGAGAGATCCACCTTTCCAAGTTGTTGGGGTTCATCTCATACTTCTGAAGGTTTGAGGGTGCTGCCTGTTCCATACTCCCCCTACTCCTAGCCTTTTAGGGGTACAAACAATAGTAATTGGGGCCTAGTGTGGTTGTGTACGTGTGATATACATACACTTTTTTTGGATCATATTTTCTATTCCGCTATTTAATCAAAAACCTTTGGGGATCAGTTAAATTGGGGGATAGTCTGTGTTGGTACGTGTGAGAGAGATCCACCTTTCCAAGTTGTTGGGGTTCATCTCATACTTCTGAAGGTTTGAGGGTGCTGCCTGTTCCATACTCCCCCTACTCCTCATCTAGCCTTTTAGGGGTACAAACAATAGTAATTGGGGCCCAGTGTGGTTGTGTACGTGTGATATACATACACTTTTTTTGGATCATATTTTCTATTCCGCTATTTAATCAAAAACCTTTGGGGATCAGTTAAATTGGGGGATAGTCTGTGTTGGTACGTGTGAGAGAGATCCACCTTTCCAAGTTGTTGGGGTTCATCTCATACTTCTGAAGGTTTGAGGGTGCTGCCTGTTCCATACTCCCCCTACTCCTAGCCTTTTAGGGGTACAAACAATAGTAATTGGGGCCTAGTGTGGTTGTGTACGTGTGATATACATACACTTTTTTTGGATCATATTTTCTATTCCGCTATTTAATCAAAAACCTTTGGGGATCAGTTAAATTGGGGGATAGTCTGTGTTGGTACGTGTGAGAGAGATCCACCTTTCCAAGTTGTTGGGGTTCATCTCATACTTCTGAAGGTTTGAGGGTGCTGCCTGTTCCATACTCCCCCTACTCCTCATCTAGCCTTTTAGGGGTACAAACAATAGTAATTGGGGCCCAGTGTGGTTGTGTACGTGTGATATACATACACTTTTTTTGGATCATATTTTCTATTCCGCTATTTAATCAAAAACCTTTGGGGATCAGTTAAATTGGGGGATAGTCTGTGTTGGTACGTGTGAGAGAGATCCACCTTTCCAAGTTGTTGGGGTTCATCTCATACTTCTGAAGGTTTGAGGGTGCTGCCTGTTCCATACTCCCCCTACTCCTAGCCTTTTAGGGGTACAAACAATAGTAATTGGGGCCTAGTGTGGTTGTGTACGTGTGATATACATACACTTTTTTTGGATCATATTTTCTATTCCGCTATTTAATCAAAAACCTTTGGGGATCAGTTAAATTGGGGGATAGTCTGTGTTGGTACGTGTGAGAGAGATCCACCTTTCCAAGTTGTTGGGGTTCATCTCATACTTCTGAAGGTTTGAGGGTGCTGCCTGTTCCATACTCCCCCTACTCCTCATCTAGCCTTTTAGGGGTACAAACAATAGTAATTGGGGCCCAGTGTGGTTGTGTACGTGTGATATACATACACTTTTTTTGGATCATATTTTCTATTCCGCTATTTAATTTAACTGGGCCTCCATGCGAGACCTGTGTGCCTTGTTGCGCTGTTTTGAGTACTCCACCAACATGGCCAGTGGCAATGACGCCGTTCTCAGCTTAACTATCCCACTTCTATGCCTCCTTGAAAAAACAATTCGGGCGATGATGGAAGAGGATGTGGCACAGGATGAGGAGGAGGAGGAGGATGAAGAGGTAACATTTCCAAGGCTTTCAGGGCAGTCATTCGCAAGGGGCTCCGAGGGTGGGTTCCTGCACACGCAAACGCCAGGGACGCAATTGTCCAGCAGGGGCACAGTTCTGGAGGATGAGGAGGATGAGGAGGAGGAGGAGCTGGAGGAGGAGATGGAACCATGTTCACAGCAGGGTGGCACCCAGGCCAGCTCATGGCCATCACTGGTGCGTGGCTGGGGGGATACAGAGGACACGGACGATACACCTCCCACAGAGGACAGCCTTTCGTTGCCTCTGGGCAGCCTGGCACACATGAGCGATTACATGCTGCAGTGTCTCCACAACGACCGCCGAGTTGCCCACATTCTAACTTGTGCTGATTACTGGGTGGCCACGCTGCTGGATCCCCGTTACAAGGACAACGTACCGTCCTTAATTCACTCACTGGAGCGCGATCGCAAGATGCGCGAGTACAAGCGCACGCTGGTAGACGCCATGCTGCTGGCATTCCCATCTGACAGCGGGGCCACAGTGGAAGCACAAGGCAGAGGAGGAGGAGGAGGAGGTCGCCAACGCAACCAGGGCACCGCCAGCACCTCAGAAGGCAGGGTTAGCATGGCCGAAATGTGGAAAAGCTTTGTCAGCACGCCACAACAAACAGCAGCACCAGCAGCTCAGATGGAACGTCTTAGCAGGAGGCAGCATTTTACCAACATGGTGGAGCAGTATGTGTGCACACGCCTACATGTAGTGAATGACGGGTCTGCCCCCTTCAACTTCTGGGTCTCCAAATTGGGCACATGGCCTGAGCTTGCCCTTTACGCCTTGGAGGTGCTGGCGTGCCCTGCAGCCAGTGTATTATCTGAACGGGTATTTAGCACGGCTGGGGGCGTTATAACAGACAAGCGCAGCCGCCTGTCCAGAGACAATGTGGACAAGCTCACGTTCATTAAAATGAACCAGGCATGGATCCCACGGGACTTTTCCGTACCTTATGCAGAATAGCAATGGATACCGACCTTACCCACCCATTGTTCCATTTTTGCTCTTTCTCACTCTTTTGGGGTGTACCCTCATTTAAAATTTTTGAAAAGAAGCAGTGTTGGCTACCTCGTCCTCCTCCTCAGGGCCAGATTAATGTAGGGGCTATTGGAGCTGCAGCTCCAGGCCCCTACCTTTTATATAGGCCCCGGGTTGGCCATATTCACTGTTACCGCTCTTCTGTCACTTGTAAACACAGAAGTCTGGCTTCTATGCTCGTTTCCCCAGGCAGCACCCTCAGAACCTCCCCACACAGCGTGAAGGCCGGACAAGGAGGGACAGTTGGCGATGCATGGATGTGTTTATGGGCTTCAGAGACAGCATCCCATGTTGAATTAGGCATGCATGGCTGCACCCTTCCTCCTCTGGGTGCATGGCAAGGCACGGCCCTTAAGGCCCTTCAAAATCCTCAGCACCAAGCCCATGATGCTGTTAATCCGGCCCTGGTCCTCCTCCACCGCCGCTTCCACCTACACCGCCCATAGGTGTGCGCAGCCTATTGCATTAAGGTGTGCACCCCAAAGTTGAAATACACATGCATGTGTTTGCCAGCAGGGAGAGTAATGTATCGGGGCCATGTACCTGTAGGCAAGGAGAAATAGAGCAGAGCAGGTCCCAGGGAGATCTTTCCCATCTCCTCACTGGCAATGCTATGTGCCCTAGGTGATTAGGGTGTGCCCAGGCACACCCAGCACACCCTGTGCGCACGCCTATGTCACCGCCACATCCACCACCACCTCAACCTCCCTCCTACTCCATATGGGCCTCGTCCTTCAGAGATGAAGAAGAACATTGTTTTATTTTTCTGTTTTTTTTTGTTGTTTTAAGTTATTTCCCTATCCACATTTGTTTGCAGAGCACTTGCCATGCTCTTAATTACGTTTTGCTGCCATTTGCAGCACTCTAGCCCTTTCCTTTGGTGTTTTAGAGCCATTTTAGTGCCTTAAAGTTCGGGTCCCCATTGACTTCAATGGGGTTCGGTGTCCGGGAAAAGTTCGGTAAAAGTCCGGGACACGGACCCGGACTTTTTTTTAAAGTTCGGCCGAACCCGTCGAACACGGACATCTAGGTGTCCGCTCAACCCTAGTCATGAACCCTAGACATTTTAGCTGGAATAAACGTTCCCAGGTATTTCAACGCCTGGTCCCTCCATCTAAACCTGAAGCAAGATCTCAGGGCGGCCAGGCGGGGTGCGGTAATTCCCACTCCTATAGCTTCTGACTTCCCAAAGTTAATCTCTAGGTTCGATAGAGATCCATAACGATCAAATTCACGCAGTAAATTCGGCAAAGAAATCGCCGGGTTTATCAATGAAAATAGCAAATCATCTGCATAAGCAGAAATCTTGTATTGATCTTTTCCTACCAAGATCCCCTGGATATCTGGATTTAGTCTTACCATACATAGAAGCGGCTCCAAAGAAAGGCAAAAAGAAGGGGGGATAACGGGCATCCCTGCCTTGTTCCATTTTAAACAGAGAAGACTTCCCACAGGACCCCGTTCGCCTTTACTCGGGCTGTCGGGTTAGAGTAGACTTTAGCTATACACTGTAGCATAGAGTCGTCCAAACCCACATATTTAAGCACCGAGAACATAAAGGACCAGTCTACCCGGTCGAAAGCCTTCTCTGCATCAGTACTCAAAAAAACACACGGGATGCCGGTAGAATTTACAATATGGATTAGATTGAGGACTTTTGTGGTATTATCTCTAGCCTCTCTAGATGTAATAAAGCCCACTTGATCTAAATGTATTAAGTCTGGTAGATAAGGGGGGCAATAATATTTGTCAGCAATATCTCTCAGGAAATGTATGAAGATGAATGGTTTGACTTTTCAGATTGCTAGAATATTGCAGGAGTGTCTCATAGACCCTTGCTAGATAGTGAGGTGGGGTGGGGTTTGTTGTTGGTAAGTGCCTGTATTCCATTGTTCTATTGTTTCTGTCTGCCTTAAGATAAACCTATTATGGGATGTATATGTGTATGTGGATTTTCTGCTAAGGGGCAGGGGGGGGGGGGGGTTGTTCCACAGTGTATATGTTTTTGTGCATGTGTTTGAATAAGCAGCTTCAGTTCTACTTCAATCTAGAGTCCTGTCTCTTATTGGGGGAATCTGCTACAAGGGATTGCTATGCTCTTCATACTCCCTTCAATAATCACTAAGCTCTTGTAAGAGTTTGTTCCTGTTCCTGCTTCATCTCTGGGGAAAGGGGGGTTCACCCACTGGAACCTGGAGCCTTGTCGTAGGTCCAGGGTGGGTAGGAGACGGCGAGACCCCAACCAAGCTGTGTCGGTTCGTGGGCTCTGAGGTGGTTATGGTGTCTGGTGGAGTGCTTCTCTGAAACGCCTTTGGAGGCGGCTTATGGTAGAGAAATTAACATTCAATTCACGGGCAACAGCTCTGGTGGACATTCCTGCAGTCAGCATGCCAATTGCACCCTCCCTCAAAACTTGCGACATCTGTGGCATTGTGCTGTGTGATAAAATTGCACATTTTAGAGTGGCCTTTTATTGTGGTCAGCCTAAGGCACACCTGTGCAATAATCATGCTGTCTAATCAGCATCTTGATATGTCACACCTGTGAGCAGTGGCGTAGCGTGGGTTGTCAGCACCCGGGGCAAGGCAAGTAATTTGCGCCCCCTAACCCGCGGGATTTTAGCACTCGAGTCTCTTCCACTAGATTAGTTAAAGAAACCCTTACCCCCTAAGCACATGTATTATTGTTATGAAAATACTGATGTAATTAAAGTAAAATGCATCTAAATACAAGTTTGAATGACCAGCGTGCCCCTTTCAATGCAGAATGACCAGCGTGCCCCCTTTCAATGCAGACAGACCAGCGTGCCCCCCTTCAATTCAGAGAGACTTACCTGCAGCGGCGGCTTCTCCTCAGTTCCCCGCATCTCCTTGAGTCCTCCCTCCTCCTCCTCGGCCAATGGCATGCTTTTGCCTTTCGGCCAATCAGGAAGCGGGTCTCGGACCCTCTTCCTGATTGGCCAGCAGGAGGATCCGTGTGACAATAGCGAATTTTCATTCGCTATTGTCACACAAATGGGTGGGCTAGGGTGCTCTGTTCTGCCCCCCGGGTCCACCCTTTTTTGAAGCCTATTAGAGCCTCTGGCTCTAATCAGGTCATTAAAAAAAAAACCCCACTCTGTGACAGCGCCAGGCTGCTGACTCACTCGCTGCTAAACTGACTGAGCAATGAGGAGAGGCGGCATAGGCGGTGCTTGGCTTGCAACGCCACCCACCCTACACCAATGGACAGGTGAGGCAAAGTCCAGCCCCGCCCCGAGCCGACCCGACCCGACCCACCCTTTTTCAGCCATAGGGAGCCCGCACTGGACATCTCCCAGCCTAAAGATGGAGGAACCCGAAGAGAGTGTCTGTCTGACTCTGACATACACAGTTCACACAGAGTGACACTGCGGATGCGCCCCACCAGATGTTGCGCCCGGTGCGGCCGGCCCCCCCTGCACCCCCCACGCTACGCCACTGCCTGTGAGGTGGATGGATTATCTCGGAAAAGGAGAAGTGATCACTAACACAGATTTAGACAGATTTGTGAACAATATTTGAGAAATCGGCCCTTTGTGTACATAGAAAAAGTCTTAGAACTTTGAGTTCAGCTCATGAAAAATGGGGGCAAAAACAAAAGTGTTGCATTTTATAATTTTGTTCATTGTAATAAGACATAAAGTGCAAAAGTGACAATATTAACCACTTGCCGACCGGGCCATAGGCGAATGACGGCTACAGAGCGGTCGGCTTATTCTGGGAGGGCGTACAATGATGTCTCCCCAGAATCGCGCTTCCCGCCCACCCCCTGGGGCGCGCATACAGAAGTTTCCATGCTGGCCCATCACGGATCATGGTAAAGGGCCAATGACAGTGGCCCATTACCATGTGATCACTCCAATGACGGAGCGATCGCTTGTCAACAAACCGTCGCATGTCCGTTTAATTTCTCTCCTCTCCTCGCATGCTGTACAAAGTGATCGGTATAGTGTGCGAGGAGAGGAGAGAAACAGAAGCTGCACTCATCCTCTGCCTCCTCCATATCTGAATTATGCCCATCCTTGCCACATTTATGCTACATCCATGCCACATTTATGCCTCATCCGTGCCTCATCCATGGCTCATCCGTGCCACATCCATGCCTCATCCGTGCCCACCCATGCCACCCCAGTGCTCATCTGTGGCTCATCCATGTCACATCAGTGCTAATCCATGACACATCAGTGCTAATACGTGGCAGGTCAGTGCTCATCCGTGCCACATCCATGCCACTTAGTGCTCATCAATGCCATGTCAGTACTCATTCGTGCCACATCCATGCCACGTCAGTGCTCATTTGTGCCACATCCATGCCACGTCAGTGCTTATCCGTGCCACATATATCCCATGACAGTACTCATCCATACCACATCCATGCCATGTTGGTGGTCATCCGTGCCTCATCCATGCCATGTCAGTGCTCATCCATGCTACATCAATGCACATCAGTGCTCATCCCTGCCACATCAGTGCTCATCCGTGCCACATCCATGCCACGTCAATGCTCATCTGTGCCACATCGATGCCACCTCAGTGCTCATCCACGCTCATCTGTGCCACATCAATGCCACATCCATGCCACATCAGTGCTCAACAGTGCCACATCAGTGCTCATCAGTGCCATATCCGTGCCACATTAGTGCTCTTTCATGCCACAAACATGCCACGTCAGTGCTCATCCATGCCATATCAGTGCTCATCCGTGCCTCATCCATGCCATGTCAGTACTCGGCGGGTGTGGAGATGCGACTCGGTGTACATCTTGTGATATGTATGCGTTCCTCGGTCATGCGATCGAGGGCGAATACAAATGCGCAAAATGTAAGCACGTTGCTTCCCTGGAAGCTCAGGTCCTGAATCTAGGGAAACAGCTGGCAACACTGAGACGAATGTCCATACCGGAGGAGAGCCAGGATCGTACCAGTCAGGTGCAGGCAGGGGTCTGCACAGAGGTGGGCAGAGTATTGGAGGTGCAGGCATCAGAGCAGAGTAGAGGGGTGTCAGTTAGGAGGGGTAGAAGGGAACAAGGCAAGGAGGCTGATCCTGGGCTGGAGCACCCCAATAGATACGCCCCGTTGTGTGATGTTGGGGAAACCAGTCAGGGACCAGCATTGCTGGAGCAGAGGGACGCCCCTAGCTGCCAGGGGAAGAACTCCTCCAGTGAGGCCGGGAGAAAGGGAAAGGAAAGACAGGTGCTGGTGGTAGGGGACTCAATTATTAGAAGGGCAGACAGTGTAATCTGTGACATAGACCGTGTGCGCCGAACAGTCTGTTGTTTGCCGGGCGCTCGGGTTCGGCACATCGCGGATCGGGTGGACAGATTACTGGGTGGGGCTGGGGAAGACCCAGCTGTCATGGTACACGTGGGTACCAATGACATAGGCAGAGGAAGACGGAGAGTCCTAAACGATTTCAGGGACTTAGGCGCTAAGTTGAGGAGTAGGACCTCCAAGGTAGTATTTTCCGAAATACTACCTGTACCTCGAGCCACACCAGAGAGGCAGCGGGAGATTAGGGAAGTTAACGAGTGGCTGAGGAGCTGGTGTAGTAAGGAGGGTTTTGGGTTCCTGGGGAACTGGGCCGACTTCTCAGTCGGTCACCGGCTCTTTGGTAGGGACGGATTGCACCTAAATGGGGTGGGTGCAGCCGTACTGGGTGAGAAGATGGCCAAAAAGTTAGAGGGGCTTTTAAACTAGCCAGTGGAAAGCAAGTTTCAGAGGGCAGAAATGGGGGCATTAGCGGTAGGGTGTTCGGAGCTCCTAAACCCAGGGTGGGTACAGGGAAAAATCAAGAGAGCAGCCTAAAAACATCAAATAAGGATAAATATAACCGATCAAAATTACGAGGTTTGTATACCAATGCCAGAAGCCTGGCCAACAAGATGGGAGAGCTGGAGCTACTGATGTTTGAGGACGACTTAGATTTTGTGGGGATAACTGAGACTTGGTTTGACAGCTCTCATGACTGGATGGTGACCATTCAGGGGTATTCCCTTTATCGCAGAGATAGAGAAGGTAAAAAGGGGGGAGGGGTATGTCTGTATATTAAGAACAGTATACAGGTAAATATGAGGGATGATATTAATAATGGAGCTAAGGACGAGGCAGAATCCCTATGGGTAGAGCTTCAAAGAGAAGGCACGGTGGGGAAGGTAATATTGGGCATATGCTATAGGCCCCCCAACCAGAGGGAGGAGGGTGAGGCGGACCTCATGTTACAGATAGGATTTGCAGCAAGGATGGAAATGTCATTATAATGGGGGACTTTAATTATCTGGATATAGACTGGGCAGAAGGAACCGCGCATTCAGCCAAGGCTAGGCAGTTCCTAAATGTTTTGCAGGACAATTTCATGGGTCAGATGGTGAATGCACCGACAAGAAACAATGCGGTACTTGACCTACTGATTACCAACAATACAGACCTGCTCACGGATATAGAAATACGGAAAAACTTAGGGAACAGTGACCATAGGTCAATTGGTTTCAGTATTAATTACAGTAATAGGAAACACAAGGGTAATATAAGGACACTGAATTTCAAAAGAGAAAATTTCCCTAAACTGCGCTCGCTGCTAGGAAATATCGAATGGGATAGAACCCTGGGAACAAAGAACACGGAGGAAAAATGGGAGTGCTTCAAGAGCATACTTAACAAGGGGGTGGGCCAGTGCATCCCACAGGGAAATAAATTTAAAAGAGCAAAACTAAACCCTGGGTGGATTAATTCCAACATAAAAATGTATATTAGAGCTAAAGAAAAGGCCTTCAAAAAATACAAGGCTGAGGGGTCATTGACAGCATTTAAGCATTACAAAGAGTGTAATAAGAAATGTAAAGATGAAATCAGGGCGGCTAAGATAGAACACGAGAGACATATAGCGGAGGAGAGTAAAAAGAACCCCAAGAAGTTCTTTAAGTATATAAACAGTAGGAAAGTGAGGCCAGAGCACATTGGCCCCATAAAATATGATAAAGGTAATATGGCCACTGAGGACAGAGAAAAGGCGGAAGTGTTAAATAATTTCTTTTCTTCAGTCTTCACAAAGGAATCGGGGGGCTACACGAACCCAGCTTGTAAGGCCGAATTAAATAATACACCTCAGGAAGTGCCGCCATGGCTAACAGAGGATAGACTTAGAGCTAAACTAGAGAAACTTAACATAAATAAATCCCCGGGACCGGATGGCTTGCACCCGAGGGTTCTTAATGAGCTCAGCCAGGTGATTGCCAGACCGTTATTCTTGATCTTTAAGGATAGTTTACAGACGGGTATGGTGCCAGCTGATTGGAAAAAAGCCAACGTGGTACCAATATTTAAAAAGGGGCCGAGATGTATCCCGGGTAACTATAGGCCGGTCAGCCTAACATCAGTAGTCTGCAAGATTTTGGAGGGGATGTTAAGGGACTACATACAAGACTTTAGTAATGAAAACGGTATTATAAGTAGTAATCAGCACGGATTCATGAAAAATCATTCTTGCCAAACCAATCTATTAACCTTCTACGATGAAGTGAGCTGCCACCTAGATAAAGGTAAGCCTGTGGATGTGGTGTATCTGGACTTTGCAAAGGCCTTTGACACCGTTCCCCACAAACGCTTACTGTACAAACTAAGGAAGGTAGGTATGGACCATAAGGTGAGTACCTGGATAGAGAACTGGCTCCAGGAGAGAGTCCAGAGGGTGATGATTAATGGGGAGTACTCGGATTGGGCGGGTGTGGAAAGTGGGGTCCCCCAGGGTTCTGTCCTGGGACCAATCCTGTTTAATTTATTCATAAATAATCTAGAGGAGGGGATATCAAGTACAATCTCTGTATTTTGCGGATGATACTAAACTAAGCATGCCAATATCTTCTATGCAGGATGTGGAAACCTTACAAGCGGACCTGAACAAAATAATGGGGTGGGCAACTACATGGCAGATGAGATTTAATGTTGAAAAATGTAAAGTAATGCACTTGGGGGCCAGAAACCAGAAAGCAAGCTACTCACTAGGGGGGGAACCTCTGGGTGAGTCTAGGATGGAAAAGGACCTGGGGGTACTGGTAGACAACAGGCTTGGCAGTGGCATGCAATGCCAAGCCGCTGCAAGCAAAGCCAATAGAATACTGGGTTGTATAAAAAAGGGGATTCACTCCAGAAATAAAGAGATTATTTTCCCGCTCTACTGTCCAGTTCTGGGCACCGGTCCTCAGAAAGGATGTGCTGGAACTGGAGAAAGTCCAGAGAAGGGCAACAAAAATAATTAGGGGAATGGAGGACATCAGCTATGAGGAAAGACTACAAGCACTGAACCTATTCTCTCTGGAGAAGATACGATTGAGGGGGGATATGATATCAATGTACAAATACGGAACTGGCGACCCTAGCATAAGGAACAAACTATTCAGAGAAAGGAAATACAATAAGACACGTGGCCACTCACTAAAACTTGAGGAAAGGCGGTTTAACCTTAAAGTGCGTAGGGGGTTCTTCACTGTAAGAGCGGTAAGGATGTGGAATTCTCTTCCACAAGCAGTCGTATCAGCAGGGAGCATTGATAGTTTCAAAAAACTATTACATGGACACCTTAAAGACCACAACATACAGGGGTATACAATGTACGGTTAAAAGCAAACACACACATACATCATAGGTTGAACTGGATGGACTGATGTCTTTTTTCAACCTCACTAACTATGTAACTATGTAACTATGTAACTCATCAGTGCCACATCCATGCCACGTCCATGCCATGTCAGTGCTCATCCATGCCACATCCATGCCACGTCAGTGCTCTTCCGTGCCACATCAGTGCTCATTGGTGCCACATCATTGTTCATCTGTGCCACATCTGTGCCACATCATTGCTCATCCGTGCCACATCATTGCTCATCTGTGCCACATCCGTGCCACATCAGTGCTCATCCATGCCACATCAGTGCTCATCCATCCCACATCAGTGCTCATCCATCCCACATCAGTGCTCATCCGTGCCACTACAGTGCTTATCAGTGCCCTATAGTGCCTCACATAATTGTAATGGGAAGTCAGGAAATGACGGTGCCTCCCGGCATGTTGGGCCTCTGTATGTGGCCAGGCTGTGTAAAAGTGTCACATATGTGGTATGGCCATACTCAATGTATTTTGGGGTGTAATTGCAAGTATGCATATACTGTGTGTGAGAAATATCTTATAACTGGACAACTTTGTGTAAAAAAAAGTGTGTTTTCATTTTCTTTCCACATTTTCTAAAAACTTGAGGAAAAAAAATGACATGTTCAAAAGATGTATTATGCCTCCTAAAATTATGTGTTGGGGTGTTTGCTTTCCAAAATGGGGTCATTTTATGGGCATTTCCATTGTCCTGGTGCTCCAGGGCCTTCAAAAGGGTGATAGATTGTCAGGAAATTATATGTGTAATTTATTCTCCTAGAACACCTGGAGGTGCTACTTGGACGTTGGGCCTCTGTATGTGGTCAGGCTGTGGAAAAGTCTCAGACATGTGGTATCGCCATACTCAGGAGGAGTAGCAGAATGTATTTTGGGGTGTAGTTGCAAGTATGCCTATACAGTGTGTGAGAAATAACTTGGTAATATGACCATTTTGTGAAAAAAGAAAAAAACAATCTTCATTTTGCAAAGATTCGTGGAAAAAAATTCCAACTTCAAAAAACTCACCATGCCTCTTACTAAATACATTGGAATGTCTACTTTCCAAAAAGGGGTCATTTGGGGGGTATTTGTACTTTACTGGCTTGTTAGGGTCTTGAGAAATGAGATAGGACGTCAGTACATCAGTAGAGATGTACCGAACTGTTCGCCGGCGAACTTAGCATGTTCGCGTTCGCCGCTGCGGGCGAACATATGCGATGTTCGGTCCGCCCCCTATAATACATCATTGAGGCAAACTTTGACCCTAAACTTCACAGTCAGCAGGCACATTTCCAGCCAATCAGCATACCTCCCTCCCACACTGTCACGTACCTGATCCGAAGCTGGAGTGTAGAGAGGGCTCCCCCTTGCGGCTAGGTGCAGAGCACCCCTGGAAGTGGGACAGGGAGTGCTGTGCCCAAAGGAGCACGGGTTGCCGGTTGGGATGACCAGATGGAAGCAGGAACAGAGCTTGTTGTGAAGTTCCAAGCAGGTCCGGAACACTTTGGCAAGCCGGGCAGTAGCAAGGTGCAATGAGAACAGACTGGGAGAATGCTGGAGAGAAGTCAGGAGCCAAGCCGGGGTCAAGTATTGGAGAAGACAAGCAGGAATCCAAGAGAAAGCCAAGGGGTCAGGAGCCAGGAGAAACAACGTCAAACAGTCCGGGTCGGCAACAGGAAATCACGATCAGCAGGTTTACAGGGCACAGGGAACACGGGAGGCTGTTGATCATCCAGCAACTAGTTGTTGTGATTGCTGGCTTTAAATAGGCCGTTTGGCGCCAAGCGCCATTATGCACTAGCGTGCGCGCATGCGCATTGGCGCACGCACATTCCGGACTGCGTTTGCCCGAGACTGGGCGCGCATGCGCATTCGCGCCAATGCGCAAATTCGCTGATTGGCCAAGATGTTGGTAGTACCCTGACAGTGCCCCCCCCCCCGAGGGGCAGCCTCGGGATGCCCAAGTAAGATCGCTTTTCAGGGAATCTGTTGAAGAATTCTCGCAGGAGTCTGGGAGCGTGTATGTTTTTCGCTGGTTCCCACGAACTTTCCTCTGGTGCATAGCCTTTCCATTTTATTAGATACTGGACTTGCCTTCCTCTTTTCCGGCAATCCATGATGGATTCAACCTCGTACTCAGTTTCTCCATCTACCGTAACAGGAGGTGGAGGCAAGTCATCTCTTCCAGAAAAGGGGCCAGGATTTGCAGGCTTCAGCAGAGAAACGTGGAAGACTGGGTGAATCCTGTATGTGTTTGGAAGACAGAGTTCAAAGGCCACGGGATTGATCATCCTTTTGATCGGAAAGGTGCCAGTGAACTTCGGACCCAGCTTTTTGGATGGGCAGGACAACTTAAGGTTAACTGTGGAGAGCCACACCTTGTCTCCTACCTTCAGAGCTGGACTGTCCTTCTTCCTCTTGTCATAGAATTCTTTGTAATCCATTTGTGCTTTTTGCAAGGTTTTCTGTAAGAGTAGGAAGTTTTCTTGTATGAGAGCTACCCTGTCTTGGACGGCAGGTACCGTAGCTTCGGGCATAGGTGTAGGCAAAGAAGATGGGTGGAATCCATAGTTCGCCCAGAATGGCGACTGATGAGTGGAGGCATGGATGGAATTGTTATATGCGAATTCTGCACACGGAAGTAAGGCTGCCCAGTTGTCCTGGGAAAAGGTGGAAAAGCAGCGGAGGTATTGCTCCAAGGTCTGGTTAGTCCTTTCAGTTTGGCCGTTAGTTTGAGGGTGGTAGGCTGAAGACAAACAGACCTGGATGTTCAAGACCTTACAGAGGGCCCTCCAGAATCTGGAGGTAAATTGTACCCCACGATCGGACACGATGCTGCTGGGTAGGCCATGTAGCCTTAAGATTTCCTTCACAAAGGTGTGTGCTGTGTCCATGGCCGAAGGAGTACCTATCATGGGCAAAAAGTGGGCTATTTTTGATAGGCGATCCACCACCACCATGATTGTTGAGAATCCATCTGAAGGGGGTAGCTCTACTATGAAGTCCATAGACAACATTTCCCATGGCCGACTTGGGACAGGAAGTGGTCTTAGTAGACCCCAGGCTTGGACGTGGCTGCCCTTGTTACGAAGGCAGGTTGTACAGGAGCTCACATAATTTTGACAGTCTTGCCTTAAGTTTGGCCACCAATAGGCTCGTTGGATTAGTTCCAGAGTTTTGAGGACCCCGAAGTGGCCAGCTAGTTGATGATCATGGCAAGTTTTAAAGACTGCGAGTCTGGTTTCCTGAGGCACAAAGATCTTATCCTTGTGCCAAAAAAGTTTTCCTCGTTTCTCGAGTGAAGGGATCTCAGGAACGGAACATTGGGCAGAGGCTGATTCCAGGGTAGACCTAAGATCTGGTTGCATTAGGAGAAAATTTTGAGAGGACAGGATAGTGCTGGGAGTGGCATCCACCGGGGTTTCAGGGAACATCCGTGAGAGAGCGTCTGCCTTCCCGTTCTTGGAGCCCGGACGGTAGGTAAGATGAAAATTGAATCTTGAGAAAAATAATGCCCATCTGGCTTGTCGAGGTCTCAAACGTTTGGCCGATCTGAGATATTCAAGATTTTTGTGGTCGGTGAATATCATTATCGGATGTGCTGCACCTTCTAACAGATACCGCCATTCTTCAAAAGCAGCCTTAATGGCCAGCAGTTCCCGATCACCCACATCGTAATTCCTTTCAGGTTGGCTGAGCTTCCGGGAGAAAAAAGCAACTGGGTGAAGCATCGCCTTGGGTCCTTGGCGTTGGGAGAGAACTGCTCCTGTGGCCACTTCCGAAGCATTGACCTCTAGGACGTAAGGCAAGGCTGGATCTGGATGTTGTAACACAGGGGCACAGGTAAACAGGGCTTTGAGCTTGTCAAATGCCATCTGAGCTGCTGAGGACCATTGAAAACGGGTGTGTTGCCGGGTCATTTGGGTAATGGGAGCAATGATGCGAGAAAAGTCTTTGATGAATCTCCGGTAGAAGTTTGCAAAACCCACAAACCTTTGGATGCCTTTCTTGTCTGTGGGGGCAGGCCACTCCAGGATGGCAGATACTTTTTGAGGATCCATTGCCACTCCATCTGTTGAGATGATCAAGCCCAGGAATTGTATAGACGATTTTTCTAATTCGCACTTTTCTGATTTTGCATAAAGTCCGTGTTTCCTGAGAGTAGCCAGTACCTTCCTTACGTGCATTCTGTGCAGTTCCAAGGTGGCAGAAAAAATTAGGATATCATCCAAGTAAACAATGAGAAAATTGTCCAAAAATTCTCTGAAGATATCATTCACTAGGTGTTGAAAAGTGGCCGGGGCATTACACAGCCCGAAGGGCATGACAAGGTATTCGTAGTGCCTGAAGCGGGTTCGAAAGGCAGTTTTCCACTCGTCACCCTCGCGGATCCGTACCAGGTTGTAGGCCCCTCGCAAGTCTAGTTTGGTGAAAACTCGGGCGGTACGGAACCTTTGAAAGAGTTCGGGAACGAGGGGAAGAGGGTACCGATTTTTAATGGTAATTTTATTTAGGTCCCTGTAATCCTCACATGGCCTGAGAGTGTGATCCTTCTTCTCCACAAAGAAGATCCCAGCTCCTGCCGGGGAAGAAGAAGGACGAATAAATCCCTTCTTGAGGTTCTCATCAATATATTGACGTAAGGCTTCAAGTTCTGTTTCTGAAAGTGGAAAGATACGCCCAAAGGGAATTTCTGCACCGGGCAACAGTTCAATTGGGCAATCATAGGGACGGTGAGGTGGTAGTGCGTCCGCTCTTTTCTTGTCAAAGACATCCAGAAAGTCGTGATAGACCAAAGGGACCTCTTGGCTGGCATTAGAGACCGGCTGAATGGAGAGACAGCTTGTAGACTGCGGGGTTCCAGATGGCATACAGTGTTGGAGGCAGTACATTGATTTAAAGGAAACCTCCCCCTTGAGCCAGTCTATCTGTGGGTTATGTGCCCGTAACCAAGGAATTCCCAAAATTATGGGAAACATGGGTGAAGGAAGAACATCAAAGTGAAGAAATTCCTGATGGTTGGGGCCAGTTGTGGAAAGGATAGGTAGGGTCTCCTGGGTAATGGGCCCTGATCTGGGCGTGGTGCCATCTGCAAGGTGGATCTCATGTTTGTGGCCTTTAGTCTGAAGCGGGATATGAAGGGCCTTTGCTAGAGAGATATCCAGGAAGCAACTGCAGGCTCCGGAGTCAATGATGGCTGGCAGCTTGACTTCCCCTTCCGAAACCTGCAATGACACAGAGAGGACTAGGTGAGTTGGGGAAGGTCCCGGAATCTGGAGATGCATGCAGCTGGGAGAAGGAGACTTACTTGGTCTCACCGGGCAGTTGCGAAGGAAGTGTCCATCTCCTCCACAGTAAAGGCACAGGTTTGCTTGCCGGCGATGAAGTCGTTCAGCAGGAGTTAAAGCTGTGCGGACCGCCCCAATCTGCATCGGTTCGTCAGGAGGAATTGGACTGGCTGCGGTGGGCAGCGGTGCCGGAGTTTGCGGAACTTTGGGCAACATCCAAGATGGCTGAAAGAATTGTGCACGTTCCGACCGACGCTCCCGTAAACGTCTGTCCAGCTGAATTGAAAGCTGAATGAGATCTTCTAATGTGGTGGGGGTCTCTGTTCTTGCTAGCTCATCCTTAAGGGTCTCGGATATGCCTAGCCGATACTGATATTTGAGGGCGGCCTCATTCCAACCCGTGTCTGCAGCCCATCTACGAAAGTCCACGGTATAGTCCTCCACAGGGCGTCGGCCTTGCTGTAACTTGTGGAGGGTTGCCTTGGCAGTGGCCGTGCGTTGCGGTTCATCATACAATTGACCCATAGAAGCAAAGAAAATGTCTATAGAATTCAAGGCAGGGTCTTTCTGTTCCAATAGATGGTGGGCCCATGATTGGGGTTCATCGGATAATAAAGAAATAACAAACCCCACTTTAACTGTCTCTGAGGCAAAAGTTCTAGGCTGTAGAGCCAGATATAGCAGGCAAGCGTTTTTAAACGACTTGAATTTCTTGCGGTCACCAGAGAAACGTTCCGGAGTGGGTACTCTCGGCTCAGGGGGAGGAGCCATCACAGCAGGTGCTGAGTGTCCTGAAGCTGAAGGAGCGGGGGCGGAGACTGCAGCGGATGGACCAGGGGTTGCCGGCAAAGAAGGTGCTGACAGGTTCTGGAGGCGACCTTCTATCTGGAAGTAACCATCTTGGAGGTTCTTAACCGCCTGGGTTAATGCTGTTACTTGCTGACATAAAGCTTCCAACGGGGAGACACCTCTCTCGGCTTCTGTCATGGCTGGATGATACTGTCACGTACCTGATCCGAAGCCAGAGTGTAGAGAGGGCTCCCCCTTGCGGCTAGGTGCAGAGCACCCCTGGAAGTGGGACAGGGAGTGCTGTGCCCAAAGTAGCACGGGTTGCCGGTTGGGATGACCAGATGGAAGCAGGAACAGAGCTTGTTGTGAAGTTCCAAGCAGGTCTGGAACACTTTGGCAAGCCGGGCAGTAGCAAGGTGCAACGAGAACAGACTGGGAGAATGCTGGAGAGAAGTCAGGAGCCAAGCCGGGGTCAAGTATTGGAGAAGACAAGCAGGAATCCAAGAGAAAGCCAAGGGGTCAGGAGCCAGGAGAAACAACGTCAAACAGTCCGGGTCGGCAACAGGAAATCACGATCAGCAGGTTTACAGGGCACAGGGAACACGGGAGGCTGTTGATCATCCAGCAACTAGTTGTTGTGATTGCTGGCTTTAAATAGGCCGTTTTTGCGCCAAGCGCCATTACGCACTTGCGTGCGCGCATGCGCATTGGTGCACGCACATTCCGGACTGCGCTTGCCCGAGACTGGGCGCGCATGCGCATTCGCGCCAATGCGCGAAATCGCTGATTGGCCAAGATGTTGGTAGTACCCTGACACACACCCTCCCACCTCCTATAAATAAGCAAGGGCAGCATCCATCTTAGATCATTCTGAAGCAGTGTGTGCTAGTGAGAGCAGGGAGAGGGCTGCTGCTGCTGCTGCTGCTGCTGTTAATAGCTAGGGACAGTTGTTAGTCAGTGTTCCTGGTCTTGCTAGTCAGTGTTCTTGGTCCACTACTGCTGTAAGGACAGCATCCTGACAGCACCCCAAAAAGCCCTTCTAAGGGCTGGTATTTGTGTAATTTTTTTTTATATATATATATATATATATCTAGTGTCCCCAAAAGCCCTTTTAAGGGCTGGTAATTGAGTATTTTTTATATATATATATATATATATATATATATATATATAGTGTCCCCAAAAGCCCTTTTAGGGCTGGTAATTGAGTATTTTTAATATATATATATATATATATCTATTGTACACTGCAGTTGCCTGCCCGCTGTGTGTGAGAGGCCACAGACCCACCACAGACTGTACTGTGTGCACACCACACTCATTTCGGGTGGCATAGGCACAGTACCTTGCATTTTAAAAAAAATTTTTTTTTCCTCTGTCATAATTGCAGTGAGTGCTGTGTCAGGTCCACAGAGTGCACTGTACCCACTGCAGTGCACTGCCCACCACTGATATATATACGGTGGCACAGCATCTTGTTGCAAATTGAAAAAAAAAATATTTTTTATTATTGCAGTTGCCTGGGCTGCCAGTGACTGTCAGGTCCACAGAGTGTACTGTGCCCACTGTAGTGCCACTGCGTGCCCACCCTCCACTGATATATATACGGTGGCACAGCAGCTTGCAAAGTAAAAATATATATATTTTTTTTATAATTGCAGTTGCCTGGGTGCCAGTGACTGTCAGGTCCACAGAGTGTACTGTGCCCACTGCAGTGCCACTGCCCACCCACCACTGATATATACGGTGGCAGGCATGACTTTTTTTGGATTAGTGTCTGGGGGGGTCTAAAAAGCGTACCTGTGAAGTTTCAGCTCTGTAGCATGTCCAGAACCAGAAAAAAAGATCATATAGGTGTAAAAGGGGTTCCCACCATCCCTGCTCTACTGAAAAATGATCTTTTTTTCTGGTTCTGGACATGCTACAGAGCTGGAACTTCACAGGTACACTTTTTAGACCCCCTAGACACTAAATCACACAAAAAAAGTTCTTAAAAATTGTCATTTTTGATAAGAGAGCCAATTATTGGAAAACTTAAAAAAAAAAATTCTTTGTATTTATTGTCTGGGGGGTCTAAAAAGCGTACCTGTGAAGTTTCAGCTCTGTAGCATGTCCAGAACCAGAAAAAAAATTGAATTAGGGTTAGGGCTAGGGTTAGGGTTATGGCTAGGGTTAGGGTCAGGGATAAGGTTAGGGTTATTTTTAGTGCTTAGGGTTAGAGGGTTAGAGTTAGAGGGGTAGGGGTAGGGCTACTAACTCTAACCCTAAGTATCTCACCGTAACCCTAACCCTAGCCCCTAACACTAAACCTAACCCTAACCCTCTAGCCATAACCCTAACCCTCTAACCTTAACCCTAACCCTCTAAGCCTAGCCATAAAAATAACCCTAACCCTAAACCTAACCCTAACCCTAGCCCTAAGCCTAACCCTAGCCCTAACCCTAATTTGTATTTTTTTTTCTGGTTCCGGACATGCTACAGAGCTGAAACTTCACAAGTACACTTTTTAGACCCCCCAGATGCTAAATCCAAAGAAATTTTTTATTTTTATTTTTTTTTTAATTTTTCCAATAATTGGCTCTCTATCAAAAAATTACAATTTTTAAGAACTTTTTTTGTGCGATTCAGTGTCTGGGGGTCTAAAAAGTGTACCTGTGAAGTTTCAGCTCTGTAGCATGTCCAGAACCAGAAAAAAAATTAGAATTAGGGTTAGGGCTAGGGTTAGGGTTATTTTTAGTGCTTAGGGTTAGAGGGTTAGGGTTAGAGGCGTAGGGGTAGGGTTACTAACTCTAACCCTAAGTATCTCACCGTAACCCTAACCCTAGCCCCTAACACTAAACCTAACCCTAACCCTTAAAGCCCAGTTCCTGTCCCATTTTGGTCGGTTCTGGTCTGTTTGCGGTGCGTTAAACGGGGAGTTTGGTCTGTCTCTGTGAAGCGGGCGTAACCCTTACACTACCTGATCGATACAACATCATACCTGATCGTATACACACGCTGGATGTTTTAAAGCACGTTATTCCAAACAATTTAGGAATGTTAGGTGATTTATGCCCTTTATGGAATAAAACCCGACTTTGCGTCAACTACGTAATTTTCCATGGGAGTTTTGCCATGGATCCCCCTCCGGCATGCCACAGTCCAGGTGTTAGTCCCCTTGAAACAACTTTTTCATTACTATTGTGGCCAGAAAGAGTCCCTGTGGGTTTTAAAATTCGCCTGCCTATTAAAGTCTATGGCGGTTCGCAATGTTCGCCGGTTCGCGAACATTCGCCGATGTTCGCGTTCGCCGTTCGCGAACGGCGAATTTATGTTCGCGACATCACTATACATCAGGTGTGATCAATTTTTAATGACTGGCACCATAGCTTGTAGACTCTATAACCTTCACAAAGACCAAATAATATATACTTATTTAGGTAATTTTTTTTACCAAAGATATGTAGCAGTATAGATTTTGGCCAAAACTTATGAAGAAAAATTAATAAACTTGCTAAATTTTAAAACCGAAACGAAGAAAAATGCATTTTTTTTTCAATATTTCCAGTATTTTTTAATTTATAGAGCAAAAAATAAAAAACCCAATGATGATTAAAGACCATCAAAAGAAAGCTATGTTTGTGTGAAAAAAAGGACGAAAATTTCATAAGGGTACAGTGTTGCATGACTGAGTAATTGTCATTCAAAATGTGAGAGCACTGAAAGCTGAAAACTGGTCTGGTTAGGAAGGGGGTTTAGGTGCCCAGTGGGTAAGTGGTTAAGTGATAGTGACAGTAAAGTCCATATAATATTTTAAAGTCCACAAAATGAAGAGGGAAAGTCCTGGTGCAGGGACTGTAATAACAATTGAAGGTGCCACCATCCGTGCTTCAATCACCACTGTGTACCCGTCCACCACTCTATAATTATAACTGCTTACCAGAGAGTGTGGACTCAGATGCCATTAGCACTGAGTCACCCGCACTTGAATGTACCCAAAGGTGGTGTTTGAAGGCAGCTCTGAAGGTTTCCAAACATGATTCCACTAGGACCACCAATAGGACCACCACTCCCAGAGTAGTATCGTACAATGCGTTGGACCATAAAGATAAAGAAAGCCTCCACATAGTGTAAAACCGTATCTTCCAATTTTATTGTAAAAGGTAAAAAAAAACTTACATCATATCCAAGTAACAAAGAGCCTATAACATCATCCAGCATGAAAGTTCAAAATGCAATGGCCTGAATGAAAGGAAACCCAACGCGTTTCGTCCTCAAAGACATCATCTGGGGTATATACGCTCTTATATTTTTTAAATTTTTTTTTTATGTGGTTTAGCCCTGCACTTTTTATAATACACGTGTATTGCAATGTTTTGTCTATTGTAGTGCGAGCAGCTGTAGACACAATTTGAATTAGCACAGTATTTGCACATATACATCGTACACATTTTGGCAAATTATACTTTAATCACTTGCCGACCACCCGCCGTACTTTTACTGCAGCAGGTAGGCTCTGTTACATGTACATCACTTAGTGTGTGCGCACGCACACGTCTATTGGCTAGAGGGGGAGCCAATCACGATTGCCGCCAGGCACCCACGATCGCTCCCCGGGAAGACAGAACGGCGGTCTACCGATGTAAACACAGAAGACAGCTGTTCTGTCAGTAATGAATACAGGGATCCTCCTATTTAGGAACACAGGTCTCTGTGTTCCTCTAGTCAGCCCATCCCCCACACAGTTAGAAAGCACTCCCCTAGGGACACATTTAACCCTTTGATCGCCCCTGGTGTTAGCCCCTTCCCTGCCAGTGTCATTAGTACAGTGACAGTGCATATTTTTAGCACTGATTACTGTAGAATTTCGGTAAGCTGCTTGTTATACCTGAGCACAAGGGTGTCCCCTTCCTACACTTTTCCCTGGTGTCACTGGAAGAAAGTTATTTTGCACGTGGATTCACATCTCTGCACTTAATATTGGGACTATTCATTTGGACATTATCCCCTCTCCTTTTTTGTTTTCTTTATATGAGCTTTTCAGCTATATAATTGTATACTGATTTCAGCGCTGCACTTTTTGGTTTTTATTGTATTTTATTATATTACTGTAGTAATATAACTGGTCTCCCCAAAAGTGTCAAAAATATAAATTAGGGGGTCCGATTTATCGGCCGCAATGTCGCAGTCCCGCTATAAATTGCTGATTCACCGCCATTACTAGTAAAAAATAAATAAATAAAAATGACAAATCTTTCCCCTAGTTTGTAGACGCGATAACTTTTGCACAAACCAATCAATTTACGCTTATTGGGATTTTTTTTTTTTTTTAACCACTTTAGCCCCGGAGGATTTTCCTGCTTAACGTCCAGGCCGCTTTTTTCAACTTGCCACTGCGCGAATTTAACTGACAATTGCGCGGTCATGCAATGCTGTACCCAAATGAAATTTGCATCCTTTTTTTCCCACAAACAGAGTTTTCTTTTGGTGGTATTTGATCACCTCTGCGCTTTTCATTTTTTGCGATATTAATAAACAAAGAGCGAAAATTTTGCGAAAAAAATATTGTTTTTTTTTCAAAATTGTTGTTTTTTTTTCAAAAATTAAAAATCGCACAAGTGATCAAATACCACCAAAAGAAAGCTCTATTTGTGTTTTTCATTTGGGTACAGTGTCGCATGACCACGCAATTGTCCGTTAAAGTAACGCAGTGCCGAATCACAAAATATGGCCTGGTCAGGCAGGGGGTAAAATCTTCCGGTCTTAAAGTGGATAAAAATACGCTCATTGAGAATTTTTTTGTCAAAGACATGTAGCTAAATACATTTTGGCCTAAATATATGACAAAAATTGAATATATTCCATATTTTTTAACTGTCAAAGTAGGGCCGCCGAGAGAGGGAGGAGTCCAGCGACGTAGGTCTACGTCACTGGACCCAGCCGAGCCGCTCTGCTGCAGTAGCAGTAACGTGAGCGGTTAACCGAAAATATGTATCAGTATCAGAATACAAGTTGGCCTAAAATGCTGAAAAAATTTAATTTTTCGAGTTGAACATCCAGCCCATCCCTAATTGTCATGTATTTTTTTGTATATGTAATAACCAATTTTTTTACATGTATTAATAAAATATATAATTTTTTATAAACATTTTTTCATTTGTAAGATCAAACATAAAAGTGCCTAAAAAGTCCCAATATCCAGGGGAAACAATTCTGCATAGTTCATGAGGGGCGTGGCACAGGCGGAGTCTAACCACTAGTATTCTGATAATAATAAAGTTGAGAATCCAGCAACAAGAGAAACTCCGGGGTGGACCAGCGATGGCCAGGAAAAAGAATATTTTCACATAACTTAGGGCGTAAATATTGCGACTTCACTTCCATCGTTTGTGTCTTCATGGCGTTTGTCTCTTTCTTTCCAGCAGTTTCTCATTTTGCAGAGCTTGCAATCTAAAATAATATCGATGGAAAGTAGTGGGTTCAGTCCCTGGGTAGAGAAACAATGTATAGAATAATGTTATATTAAATGAATGTTACAAAGACTGAACATAAAAAAAAAAAAAGAATCAATTAAAATGAAATTCCACTCCATTGTTTATCTTCTTATGGAGTTGGCAAGCTTTAGAGCACAGGTGTCAAATAGAGATGGCCTTGCAGTTCGCGGGGAACTTTGCTCGTTCGCTGCCCGCAGATCATGAGAACATATGGCGATGTTCGCGGCCGCCATATTCTTTTACATTGTGAAGAACTTTGACCCATGACACAGCCGTCAGGTGGAATAGGACAGCCAATTGAAACATTACAGCACATGGACACACCCCCTACCTTATAAATAGGCCTGATCTGGCGGCCATTTTACATTCTGCTTTTTGTCAGTGTAGGGAGAGGTTTGCTGTGTGCACCAGGGACAGATTGTCAGTGACACAGATCACTATGTTATAGGTCCACAAAAGTCCTTTTAGGGACTGGTATTTGGTATAGGTGTACTATATCGATATTCTCTCTTTTGTCAGTGTAGGGAGAGGTTTTCTGTGGGGAGCAGGGAAAGACTGTCAGTGCCGGTGTTCTGTGAAAAATCCATACCCGTGAGAAAACCATACCCTCGTCACTTCCGGTTCCGCTACGGAGGGTATGGATTTCTCACGGTACTTACACTTGCGGCGCTTACATTAAAACAGCTCATTTGAAACGTAAATCATCTCCGCTCTTCGCCCTGTCACTGCCCTCATCTCCGGTAATAAATATAAAAGCGGATCACGGAGCCACGATCGCCGTCACATTTACATCACATACACCCGCCACCGCTTTTATATTTATTACCGGAGATCAGGGCAGTGACAGGGCGAAGAGCGGAGATGATTTACGTTTCAGATGAGCTGTTTTAATGTAAGCGCCGCAAGTATTACATTAGACACAGTGCCGTGAGAATTTCATGCCCACCGAGCATGCGCACTTGTCTAATTCTTTAATGTTCAATCACGTATCCGGGGCTCTGAGCATGCGCACTGCTGCGCTGCTCAGCTGTTTCAGCCCGGAAGTGACGAGGGTATGGTTTCTCCACGGGGTATGGTTTTTTAACGTTACACCGGTTCACACTGATGCGATGCGGGAACACTGCGAATATATCTGCGAGTTCCCGCATCGCATCCGCAGAACAGGCAGTTCACACTGCCATATGCGATACGCTGGGGGTGTCAATTCAAGGTTAACGACACCCCCAGTGCAGATTGCATATCGCAGTGCGATCTGACATTTCGCACAGAATCGGATTGCACTGGTGTGAACCACCATGCGATCCGATTCTGCTGCGGACCAAAAAAAGGGCCCTGTGCGTGTTCACTGCGATTGCAGTGCAAATTCAGCCATGCAAACTGTATGGCTGATTTTGCACCGCACAGACATCGCATGTAATTTTAGGAGCAGTGTGCTCTGTGATCGCATCATTGTGAACCGGCACTAAGTGCCATTTCACACTGATGCGAATCACTGATGCGATCATAGAGATTGCATGTAATTCAGAGCACACTGCTCCTAAAATTAAATGCGATGTCTGTGCGGTGAAAAATCAGTCATACAGTTTCTATGGCTGAATTCGCACCGCAATCGCACCCAACTCGCACAGGACCCTTTTTATGGTCCGCAGCAGAATCGGATTGCATGGTGGTTCACACCAGTGCGATCCGATTCTGTGCGAACTGTCAGATCACACTGCGATATGCGATCTGAACTGGGGGTGTCATTAAACTTGAATTGACACCCCCAGCGTATCACATATGGCAGTGTAAACTGCCTGTGCTGCGGATGCGATGCGGGAACACGCAGATATATTTGCATTGTCTCTGTCTCTGCCCCTCCCACAATGGTGAGATTCCCTGTAATAGTTTGTGTCTCTGCCCCTCCCACAATGGTGAGATTCCCTGCAATAGTTTGTGTCTCTGCCCCTCCCACTATGGTGAGATTTCCTGCAGTAGTTTGTGTCTCTGCCCCTCCCACAATGCAGAGATTTCCTGCAGTAGTTTGTGTCTCTGCCCCTCCCACAATGGTGAGATTTCCTGCAGTAGTTTGTGTCTCTGCCCCTCCCACAATGGTGAGATTTCCTGCAGTAGTTCGTGTCTCTGCCCCTCCCACAATGCAGAGATTTCCTGCAGTAGTTTGTGTCTCTGCCCCTCCCACAATGGTGAGATTTCCTGCAGTAGTTTGTGTCTCTGCCCCTCCCACAATGGTTTAGACCCTCCGCCAGGTGTCATTTTTATTATTTTTTTTACTAGTAATGGCGGCGATCTGTGATTTTTAGCGGGACTGCGACATTGCGGCGGACAGATCGGACCCCTAACTGACATTTTTGGCACTTTTGGGGGGACCAGTGATATTACTACAGTAATCAGAAAAAGATATTCGGGTTCAGGGTTTGCCCTGGGAATTGCCAACATCCCTATGGAATATATCATGGAAAAAATTCCCCTGAGGGGTGGGACTTTTACGGCAATAACCAGGACTTGAGTATGTTTAGTATAGAATTTATTAAACAATGTAGTACAAAATATATATATAGTACAAAACAAGTGATAGACCAAGACAATAGAAGGATCACAGGCGCTCTGTGATCATTCCAGAGAGAAGAACGGTCAGCTGTGTTTACAATGGCTGCCTGTCCTTCTTTCTCAGCGGGGAACGATTGCGGGTGTCAGGCAGCAATTGGAGCCACCTGCCCCGTGCATTGTAGTCGTCGTTGCCAAGTGGGGGCGGGAGCGCGCCGCCGGCTGCACGCACTCGCCCCCCTAGCTGCAGGCGCACGACCGACGTAGACCTACGTCGGTTAGCGCAGGACGGCCGCCCTGCCGCAGTAAATCGGCGGTGGGCGGTCCGGAAGTGGTTAAACTTGCTCGCAGCTGTAATGTATTGCCGGTGTTCCGTGAGAATTACCTACCCCGTGAGAATTACCTACCCCTCGTCACTTCCGGCCAGAAAGAGCTGAGCAGCGCAGCACTGCGCATGCTCACAGCCCCGGATACGTGATGGAAGAATAGAGGAGCTTACTAGTACGCAAGCGCACTAGTATGAAACGATCACGGTGTACCGTGAGAAAAACCTACCGACGCGGCGCTTACATAAAACAGCTGTGCGGCAATACGAATCATCTCCGCTCCTGTCCCGGTCACTTCCCTGCTCTCGGCAAGTAAATATAAAAGCGGCTTTCGGCTCCGTGATTTATCTTTTCATACAGCCGCTGCCGCTTTTATATTTACTATCCGAGATCAGGGAAGTGACAGTGACAGGAGCGGAGATGATTCGTATTGCAGCGCAGCTGTTTTAATGTACCCGCTGCATTACATACAGTGCCGAGTACCGGAAGTGACGAGGGGTAGGTTTTTCTCACGGGTAGGTAATTCTCACGGAACACCGGTAAAAGAACATGAAAAAAAGTGAACACACGAACAGCTGATGTTTGAGTCGAACGTCACGCCCATCCCTAGTAAAAAACAATAAAAATAAATAAAAATGCTATAAATCTATCCCATAGTTTGTAGACGCAATAACTTTTGTGCAAAATACACTTGTTAGGATTTTTTCCCCCCGAAAATATGCAGCAGAATACAAATTGGCTTAAAATGATGAAAAATTAGATTTTTAATTTTTTGGTGTGTTTTATAGCAGAAAATAAAAAAAAGCTGATTTTTCTTTGTCCCAGAATTGTCGCTCTTTTATTGTTTAAAGCACAACAAATAAAAAACGCAGAGGTGATAAAATACCACCAAAAGAAAGCTCTATTTGTGGGGGAAAAAAAAGACATCAATTTTATTTGGGTACAGCGCCGTACGACCACGCAATTGTCAGTTAAAGCAACGCAGTGCCGAATCGCAAAATATGGCCTGGTCATAGGCCATAGACTCCAAGGTTAATCCTCAGAAGTCGCATGAAAGCCGTAGCTGAATATTATACAATGCAACTTGTGTGCAACATTTGTTCATTATCACTGGTCAAAGCCAAATTCCTATCCGAGTTTCACCCATCCAAAGTTGCGTCAAAGCTGCACTCCAAATTCAGCGCAACTTTGGAGTTGTACAAGTGTGAATGAAGCCTAAGGCCCCTTTCACACTTGGGCAACTTGTCCTGCGACTTGGGACTGCAAAGTTGAATGGTAAGCCATACCACATAATTTCCAGTGAGTACTGTTCATATCTGTGCAACTTCAAGTCGCAGGAACTTTAAAGTATTCCCTGCACTACTTTGGTCCAACTTTGATGAGACTTGAGGTCCATAGACCTCAGGATTACACAGGTATTGCTTCAAGTCGCGTCAAAAACCCATCAGCCAGAGAGATCATTGATGTCATGCCACTGGGAGAATGCCTTCCTTACAGACAGCCAGAGAGATCATTGATGTCATGCCGCTGGGAGAATGCCATTGTCATGGACATGCAATAGTGTCTGGCAGCTTACCTTCTCCTCCATGTCTGCATTAGAGGCCAGACTCTCCTTCTGGCTCCTTTTTATCATCTCTCCTCCCTGTTTGGCTCCACCCCAGGCAATTCCAGGAAGTCTATATTAACCAGTGCACTGCAGGTCTGCTTTGCTGTTTAACAGTGTTTGTTAGTTTGTGTTCCTGTCTGCCGTGTGCTACATCCACCTTTCTGTGTACCGACTTTGGCTCGTCTTTGACTACTCCTGTTTGCCTGTGACCCTGACCTTTGGCCTGTCCCTTGGTTACCCTTGTCTGCCTGTTGTCCCGACCTTGGCTTACCCATCACTATCCCTTGTGTCCTGAGTGGCTACTTCCCCTTTCTCTCTACGGAGCATGACCCAGGGGACGCGACCTGGGCCCAGTTGCAGCCAAGTCCATCCTAACCACTAGAGGCTTTGGTGAACACCTGCTGGGTCTTAGACTCTGCGCACTGGGGAATCTTGGGCTCACATTCCCTGTCTATCCACAGCAGTCAGCTATTGGGTTCACTACCCTGCGGTGCACCCCTGTCTCCAACAGGGTGCAGTTGTCACCTGGCCACAGGTGACCTGACAGCCATCCTTACAGATAGCCAGAGAGATCATTGTTGTCATACAGCTGGGAGAATGCCTTCCTTACAGACAGCCAGAGAGATCATTGACGTCATGCTGCTGGGAGAATGCCTTGCTTACAGACAGCCAGAGAAATCATTGATGTCATGCCACTGGGAGAATGCCATCCTTACAGACAGCCAGAGAGGTCATTGATGTCATGCCACTGAGAGAATGCCTTGCTTACAGACAGCCAGAGAGATCATTGATGTCATGCCGCTGGGAGAATGCCTTGCTTACAGACAGCCAGAGAGATCACTGATGTCATGCCGCTGGGAGAATGCCATCCTTACAGACACCTAAAACTGTAACAGATTCCCAGAGGGGCCGCAAGTATCATTCACCTGAATGGGATAGGAGCGGGGCCCAGGCCCCTGCACATCCACCGATGAGTGGCCGTTGACAAAACACAAAATGAAACTACAAGTACAGGGAGACAGGGAGTCCCCCCTGGAGAAAGTCAACTAAGGACACCAAGTGGATAGAAAATCAAAAATTTAACTTTATTGAGGCACATGTGCCAATACTAACAAAGACGGTGTGAGTAGGTGTGGCATAGCAGAAATAAAAACACAATAAAAACAAAGCAACACACAATGGAAAGACATCAACCCGGGTTGTATGAAGGAGGCTAGTTTGCATGGGATATGCAGTGGTCAATAAAGGGAGCCTGTGTAGGCTAAAGAGTAAATTGCACAGTCCCAGTTGCAGCGATCACTAAACAGTAGGATGGTTAGAGGGTTCTTGGTGAATAAAGTCCCACATTAAAGGAAGCACCACATGGGGTGAATAGGTTGTAAGGATATGGGGTCCAGTGGGGGAAACTGGAACTGATGGTAGCAAATAAGTGACAAATTGATGGACAATGTGGAGAGTGATATCACTCAATAGATGGTAATGTCACTTAATAAGCACCAGATGGCGACCCATGCATCTCTAGTTACCGTCCTTCAAATGTTGATCCAAGCCTTGACCGGAATCCCAGGGTGGATGGACCTCAGCGACACTGTAGCGGTGCACTCCGGCTCAGCGTTCCCAGTGGTTTGCTCTCCCTCCGTGTACTTCCCTGTAGCAGGGGCGGGCACGCCGATTGTGGCCCGACGTCACGCCGGACGTTGAAGGCGGGGGAACGTTGTAGCTGCAGCCGTGAGATGCCCGATGGTCACGATGGTCACAATTCCATTGGAGGGTGTCAGATGACGCTGATGCGTTTCACTGGCACAGCGCCAGTTTCCTCAGAGCTAATGGTGGGGTGTGCAGCAAGGTATTTATAGAGGCCATTGATTGAGAACAGATGTAGCTTCAATCTAAAATGAATAGCATGTAATACCTTCTTTTGGCCACAAGATGTCCTCACTACAACAAAGGAATAGATAGATGCAGTAAACCCCACACATGTAGAGTTGAGCGGACACCTGGATGTCCGTGTTCGGCGGGTTCGGCCGAACTTTAAAAAAAAGTCCAAGTCCGTGTCCCGGACTTTTGCCGAACTTTTCCCGCACACCGAACCCCATTGAAGTCAATGGGGACCCGAACTTTCAGGCACTAAAATGGCTCTAAAACACCAATGGAAAGGGCTAGAGTGCTGCAAATGGCAGCAAAACGTAGTTAAGAGCATGGCAAGTGCTCTGCAAACAAATGTGGATAGGGAAATAACTTAAAACAACAAAAAAAAAAACAGAAAAAAAAACAGAAAAATAAAACAATGTTCTTCATCTCTGAAGGACGAGGCCCATATGGAGTAGGAGGGAGGTTGAGGTGGTGGTGGATGTGGCGGTGTCATAGGCGTGTGCACAGGGTGTGCCGGGTGTACCTGGGCACACCCTAATCACCTAGGGCACATAGCATTATCGCTCTGTTTGGCAGTGAGGAGATGGGAAAGATCTCCCTCGGACCTGCTCTGCTCCATTTCTCTTTGCCAGCAGGGAGAGTAATGTATCGGGGCCATGTACATGTAGGCAAACACATGCATGTGTATTTAAACTTTGGGGTGCACACCCTAATGCAATAGGCTGCGCACACCTATGGGCGGTGTAGGTGGAAAAAGCGGTGGAGGAGGACCAGGGCCGGATTAAGAGCATCATGGGCTTGGTGCTGAGGATTTTGAAGGGCCTTAAGGGCCGTGCCTTGGCATGCACCCAGAGGAGGAAGGGTGCAGCCATGCATGCCTAATTCCACATGGGATGCTGTCTCTGAAGCCCATAAACACATCCATGCATCGGCAACTGTCCCTCCTTGTCCGGCCTTCGTGCTGTGTGGGGAGGTTCTGAGGGAGCTGCCTGGGGAAGCGAGCATAGAAGCCAGACTTCTGTGTTTACAAGTGACAGAAGAGCGGTAACAGTGAATATGGCCAACCCGGGGCCTATATAAAGGTAGGGGCCTGGAGCTGCAGCTCCAATAGCCCCTACGTTAATCTGGCCCTGAGGAGGACGAGGTAGCCAACACTGCTTCTTTTCACAAATTTTAAATGAGGGTACACCCCAAAAGAGTGAGAAAGAGCAAACATAGAACAATGGCTGGGTAAGGTCGGTATCCATCGCTATTCTGCACAAGGTACGGAAAAGTCCCGTGGGATCCATGCCTGGTTCATTTTAATGAACGTGAGCTTGTCCACATTGTCTCTGGACAGGCGGCTGCGCTTGTCTGTGATAACGCCCCCAGCCGTGCTAAATACCCGTTCAGATAATACACTGGCTGCAGGGCACGCCAGCACCTCCAAGGCGTAAAGGGCAAGTTCAGACCATGTGCCCAATTTGGAGACCCAGAAGTTGAAGGGGGCAGACCCCTCATTCAGTACGTGTAGGCGTGTGCACACATACTGCTCCACCATGTTGGTAAAATGCTGCCTCCTGCTAAGACGTTCCATCTGAGCTGCTGGTGCTGCTGACAAAGCTTTTCCACATTTCAGCCATGCTAACCCTGCCTTCTGAGGTGCTTGCGGTGCCCTGGTTGCGTTGGCGACCTCTTCCTCCTCCTCCTCTGCCTTGTGCTTCCACTGTGGCCCCGCTGTCAGATGGGAATGCCAGCAGCATGGCGTCTACCAGCGTGCGCTTGTACTCGCGCATCTTGCGATCGCGCTCCAGTGAGTGAATTAAGAACGGTACGTTGTCCTTGTAACGGGGATCCAGCAGCGTGGCCACCCAGTAATCAGCACAAGTTAGAATGTGGGCAAATCGGTGGTCGTTGTGGAGACACTGCAGCATGTAATCGCTCATGTGTGCCAGGCTGCCCAGAGGCAACGAAAGGCTGTCCTCTGTGGGAGGTGTATCGTCCGTGTCCTCTGTATCCCCCCAGCCACGCACCAGTGATGGCCATGAGCTGGCCTGGGTGCCACCCTGCTGTGAACATGGTTCCATCTCCTCCTCCAGCTCCTCCTCCTCCTCTTCATCCTCCAGAACTGTGCCCCTGCTGGACAATTGTGTCCCTGGCGTTTGTGTGTGCAGGAACCCACCCTCGGAGCCCCTTGCGAATGACTTGCGAATGACTGCCCTGAAAGCCTTGGAAATGTTACCTCCTCATCCTCCTCCTCCTCCTCATCCTGTGCCACATCCTCTTCCATCATCGCCCGAATTGTTTTTTCAAGGAGGCATAGAAGTGGGATAGTTAAGCTGAGAACGGCGTCATCGGCACTGGCCATGTTGGTGGAGTACTCAAAACAGCGCAACAAGGCACACAGGTCTCGCATGGAGGCCCAGTTATTGGTGGTGAAGTGGTGCTGTTCCGCAGAGCGACTCACGCGTGCGTGCTGCAGCTGAAACTCCACTATGGCCTGCTGCTGCTCGCACAGTCTTTGCAGCATGTGCAAGGTGGAGTTCCACCTTGTGGGCACGTCACATATGAGGCGGTGAGCGGGAAGGCCGAAGTTACGCTGCAGCGCTGACAGGCGAGCAGCAGCAGGGTGAGAACGCCGAAAGTGCGCACAGACGGCCCGCACTTTCTGCAGCAGCTCTGACATATCGGGGTAGTTTTTAAGGAACCTCTGCACCACCAAATTCAGCACATGCGCCAGGCAAGGGATGAGCGTCAAACAGGCTAGGCCCAGAGCTGCTATGAGATTTCGCCCGTTATCGCACACCACCAGGCCGGGCTTGAGGCTCGCTGGCAGCAACCACTCATTTGTCTGCTGTTCCATGCTCCTCCACAACTCCTGCGCGGTGTGTGGTTTGTCCCCCAAACAGGCAAGTTGTAAAACTGCCTGCTGTCGTTTACCCCTGGCCGTGCTGAAGTTGGTGGTGAAGGTGTTACGCTGTCCGGATGAGAAGGCAGTAGAGGATGAGGAAGCGGAGTAGGAGGAGTTAGGAACAGGAGGCAAACTGAAGCGCCCTGCAATCCTCAGTGGTGGAAGGACATGCGCCAAATTGCTATCCGCCTCAGGCCCATCCGCCACTGCATTTACCCAGTGTGCCGTTAGGGAGATATAACGCCCCTGACCGTGCTTACTGGTCCACGTATCAGTAGTTAGGTGGACCTTGCCACAGATGGCGTTGCGCAGTGCACACCTGATTTTTTCCCCCACTTGGTTGTGCAGGGAAGGGATGGCTTGCCTGGAAAAGTAGTGGCGACTGGGCACGACGTACTGTGGGACAGCCACCGACATAAGGTTTTTAAAACTGTGCGTCTCCACCAGACGGAATGACAGCATTTCAAAGGCCAAGAATTTTGAAATGCTGGCATTCAGGGCCAGGGATCGCGGGTGGGTAGGGGGGTACTTCCTCTTCCTCTCAAGTGTTTGGGAGATGGAAAGCTGAACGCTTCCACGGGACATTGTGGAGATGGTTGGTGACCCAGGTGGTGGTGTTGCTGACAGATCCTCTGTTTGCGGGGTGGCAGGTGCCGGTATCACTACAGATGTGGCTGGAGCGACCGAGACTGCAGCAGAAGAGGAAGCAGGATGAGCCAGAGACGTTTCTTGGTTTTGAAGGTGTCTACTCCACTGCAGCTCGTGCTTTGCACTTAGATTTCTGATCATGCAGGTTGTGCTCAGGTTGAGAAGGTTTATGCCTCGCTTCAGGCTCTGATTGCACAGGGTGCAAACCACTCGTGTCCTGTCATCAGCACATTTTCTAAAGAACTTCCACGCTAGAGAACTCCTTTGAGCTGACTTTGGTGCGCTCGTTCCCTTGCTGCGTTGGGCAGTAGCGGGCGTAGTGTCTAGGGCACGGCCGCTCCGCTTCTGCACCCTGCTCCCTCTTCTGCTGTGCTGGTGGCTCTGTGCGACCACCGCCTCTTCCTCCAAACTACTCAGGTCACCTGCATGACCTTCATTCCATGTGGGGTCGAGGACCTCATCGTCCTCCACATCATCTTCCACCCAGTCTTCACCCCTGCCCTCCTTGTCGGTCTCCACAATGCTGAACGCCACAGCAGTTGGCACATGCGCTTCGTCATCATCGTGCTGCGATGGTCCTTGCATGTACTCATCTTAAGAAATAAGTGGTTGGGCATCGCTGCACTCAATCTCTTCAACTTCTGGGGCAGGGCTAGGTGGATGGCCCTGGGAAACCCTGCTGACAGAGTCCTCAAAAAGAAGAAGAGACTGCTGTATAGATTGGGGCTCAGACTGCTTGCCTGATTTCCAAGGGGGTGTGGTGAAAGACGGTTGGACATTGGCTGCAGGTGCCAACTCTGACCTTTCTGCAGTAGACTGGGTGGGAGACAATGTGAAGGAACCGGAGGCACTGTCAGCAACCCAATCTACTATCGCCTGTACTTCTTCAGGCCTCATCACGTCTAGAGGCGCATGATGCCCTACCAAATACTGATGCAGGTTCTGTCGCCTACTCACACTTGTGGAAGGTGTTTCACTTGTGCGTGTAGCTGGCACAGATCGACCACGTCCTCTCCTTGCAACAGGAGCTCTACCATCAGCACCACGACCCAGGCCACGGCCCCTATTTGACGGTCTCCTCATATTTCTGTAATTTATGATCTTGCCCTAGAAAGGTGTTTATTGAATAGCGGAACAAAACAACAACAGTATCGCACGGGTGTATCTCACAGTCAAATATGCAAACTATGCTGCAATTTAATGTTTTTTACCCCAAAAGGGTGTATATTGAATAGCGGAATAGGAAAAAGGATAAAAAAAAACGGTGTATCTCACACGTACAAACACAGACTAGGCCCGGATTCAAATTTTTTGTACCCTAAAGGGAGGATGAGGAAGAGGAGTAGGAGGAGTTGGGAACAGGAGGCAAACTGAAGCGCCCTGCAATCCTTGGCGGTGAAAGGAGATGCGCCAAACAAATTTAAAAGGTGTATCTCACACGTACCGATACAGACTATGCCGTAATTTAATTTTTTACACTCAAACAGGGTGTATATTGAATAGCGGAATAGGACAAATTTTACAAAACGGTGTATCTCACACGTACAAACACCAACTAGGCCCTGATTACAATTTTTTGTACCCTAAAGGCAGGATGAGGAAGAGGAGTTGGAGGAGTTGGGAACAGGAGGCAAACTGAAGCGCCCTGCAATCCTCGGCGGTAGAAGGAGATGCGCCAAACAAATTTAAAAAGGTGTATCTCACATGTACCGGTACAGACTATCCCGCAATTTAATTTTTTACACTCAAAGAGGGTGTATATTGAATAGCGGAATAGGAAAAATTTTACAAAACGGTGTATCTCACACGTACAAACACAAACTAGGCCCCGATTACAATTTTTTCTACCCTAAAGGCAGGATGAGGAGTAGGAGGAGTTCGGAACAGGCAGGAGGCAGACTAAAGCACCCTCAAATCCTCGGCAGTATGAGATGCGCCCCAAAAATTGGAAAGGTGTATCTCACACGTACCGACACAAAAAAAAGTGTATGTATATCACACGTACACAACCACACTAGGCCCCAATTACAATTGTTTGTACCCCTAAAAGGCTGGATGAGGAGTAGGGGGGGGGTATGGAACAGGCAGCACCCTCAAATCTTCAGAAGTATGAGATGAACCCCAAAAACTTGGAAAGGTGGATCTCTCCCACACGTACCAGCACAGACTATCCCCCAATTTAACTGATCCCCAAAGGTTTTTGATTAAATAGCGGAATAGAAAATATGATCAAAAAAAGTGTATGTATATCACATGTACACAACCACACTAGGCCCCAATTACTATTGTTTGTACCCCTAAAAGGCTGGATGAGGAGTAGGGGGGAGTATGGAACAGGCAGCACCCTCAAATCTTCAGAAGTATGAGATGAACCCCAAAAACCCCAAATATTCAGCTCTGCTGCAGGCCACAACTTAATTTTTTTTAACCCAAGGCTGTATATTGAATAGTGGAATAGAAAAAAAGTATATGATTTTTGAAACCACTCAATATTAGCACATGTGAACTGAACACAGCAGTGTATGATCAGTCACTCAGCACAGCACAGCTGAAGGAAAAATGCTGCACACAGTGACTGATAGAAAAAGACTTTTCTCCCTCCTCCTCAGTGGGCAAAAAAGATTGTGTTCACTGCACCCCAAAAAGATTGTGTTCACTGTACCCCAAAAAGATTGCGTTCACTGCACCCCAAAAAGATTGCGTTCACTGCACCCCAAAAAGATTGTGTTCACTGCACCCCAAAAAGATTGCGTTCACTGCACCCCACAAAGATTGTGTTCACTGCACCCCACAAAGATTGCGTTCACTGCACCCCAAAAAGATTGTGTTCACTGCAGCCCACACACAGCAAAATGGATGTGGATCACTGACACCTGCCTATCTCCTATCCCACACCACACAGCAATATCGATTGTAGTTTGTAGAACACACTTTCCCTAAAAATCAGCAGACTCTATCCCTAACAGGATTTATAAGATCGTAGATCGGGACTGCAGACCCCACCCCACACAGCAATATCGATTGTAGTTTGTAGAACACACTTTCCCTAAAAATCAGCAGACTCTATCCCTAACAGGATTTATAGGATCGTAGATCGGGACTGCAGACCCCACCCCACACAGCAATATCGATTGTAGTTTGTAGAACACACTTTCCCTAAAAATCAGCAGACTCTATCCCTAACAGGATTTATAAGATTGTAGATCGGGACTGCAGACCCCACCCCACACAGCAATATCGATTGTAGTTTGTAGAACACACTTTCCCTAAAAATCAGCAGACTCTATCCCTAACAGGATTGATAAGAGATCGTAGATCGGGTGACTGCAAACCCCACCCCACACAGCAATGTAGTTTGTAGAATACACTTTCCCTAAAAATCAGCAGACTCTCTCCCTAAAATGCCTACAACTCGCCCTGCCTAACACACTCCGACCTGTCCCTCAATTCTATCCGGACACAAATGTTTTATTTTTTCCTGTCTGTCCCTAATCAGCAGCCAGCACGTTGATGTGTGCTCTCCCCCTGATCTAAGCAGCAGAATGACGCCGTAGCGGCGCTGCCTCGAACTTATAAAGACTTGGTCACATGCTTCAGACGGCCAATCACAGCTACTGATACATTTGTAGGCATGGCTGGGATGGCTTAGGCACACCAGTTAAACGCTTGTTGATTGGCTGTTGAAAGCCCGCCATGAAAAGCGCGTCAAAGCATGCAAAACCCGGAAATAAAACGACCGAACACGGATTTTTACCCGAATATACAGTAAAGTGTTCGTGTCCGTGTTCGGGTAAAAAAAATCCAATTATTCGGTACGAACACGAATAATACAGTCCGTGTTCGCTCAACCCTACACACATGTCATTCTTATCTTCTCAGGATTGTGTGCCAATAGAAAAAGGCTAACAATCTCCTTGTGAAATTGAGCAAAAAGCCCAAATTGACCAATGCTTGCATTCTAAAATTTAAAAACAGCTACAGGATTTAAAAAACAGGTTTTGTTGATGATGATATACACACCAGTCTACAATCTCCTATATGTATAGCGTAGTTCGATAAAGTATACTATCAAGTATCGTGACCCACCTATACTTGGTGGCATTGGTAGACTTCAGAAAAGTATGTAGATATGGATAGATAAAAATGGTAAAAAGGCGCTGGTATCCCTGAATATAAAATCGATATCAATGGTGCACCAATTTTCTGAAAATAATATAAATGTGTAAAATACAAATATCTGTGACCAATTAGTTCATGTTATAAAATTAAAAACTGAATATAAGGTGCAATGCCTGGTGTTTGTCTGTGGCAAGGAATAAATTAAGGTAAATAGTAACTTATTCTTAAAAAATTGTAAAAAATATGTAGGTTAAATTTTATAACCACTAATCATATATACCATCATGAACCTTTTTGTAAAGTGCTAGTGCCACAGAATATATTGTACAAACCCAATAAGGTGCTAAAAGGTGCAATAAAGAACCAATAAAGTGCTAGTGATCACTTAATAAACTTCTAATTAGAAAACGTATGTGAACAAAAACGCATATACAAAATAATGTATGGATTAAATTGGAAATTGGTTCCACATATATAAAATAAGGTGCATTTCTAAGGTGCACGTTAATAAACTTCTAATTAAAAAAACGTATGTGAAAAAACGCATATACAAAATATATGAATTCAATTGGAAATTGGTTCCACATATACAAAATAAGGTGCATTTCTAAGGTGCTCAAAGGGTTAAAGCAGTGATCCAACAAAGACAGTTTGTGCAAGCTAATGAATGATATTGATTGAATGTCAGGTGCTCCAGTGCATAAAGATGATAATCTTTGCCTCTTACCGGATACAGGTGGGTCACACAGACCCCACAAGCCTGTGATCCCTTTATCCTTTGGTGGATCAAACCATAGGAACACCTTCTCTCCTCTTGGATATTAGTTGAATGACTCCAAAAAGATAATTAGCTCCTTCTCCTCACTCCTCCAAATAATTACCTCTCACAGGTGTTTTTTAAAGCCCATGTGCAGGGAGACAAATAGAAAGCCAAAAATAGTGTAATACTGCAACTTTATTAACAAATATACATCTATTTAAAAAGTGGCTGCTTACTATTAGTTGTGCCCACCCAAGAACAAGGCGCCTTCACATCATCCACCCATGTATATATGGATATTCTCTCCCATCTGGTTTCCGTTAATTTTAACCCTCAAACTGACCCTTTTCAACCTAACAAAAATAGATTGAAGACCCAATATAGATTATAGATGGGCACACCTATATGAACAATTCAAAATAGTCCAACCTCCAAAATAAAGAGGAAAGAAGGGAAAGGGAGGGGAAAGGGTATATACGAGACTCACATAGACCCATATAAATATGAATCTATATGGATATTTAAATACTGTATCTACAATAGGGAAAAGCGGGAGAGAATATCCATGGCCACAGAGACTTGAACAAAATACAATACAGAGATCGGGCCTAAGGACACACATACATGACTCATATGGGGAAACCCCCTATTAGAGAAGTAGACAAGAAACTAGGATTCTAGAAAGGGCTGTAGACTGAATTCCCCATTCAGTCCACGGGGCGTAAGTGACCCCATTCTGAAGATCCAGTATTTCTCTTTCTGCAGCAAAATGGTGTCAAAGTCACCCCTCCTAAGTGGGAGTTTCAGCGCATAGATACCCCTTATTTTAATACCATCTGGGTTGGAATTATGATGTTCTAAGAAATGTAACGGTATTGTTTTGTTATCCACTTTTTTTTTCGGATATCTGTCAGATGTTCCTCAATCCTAACTTTAAGCTGCCTTTTAGTTTTACCTATGTAGGTTTTATTACAAGGACAGATCAGCTGATATATGACCCATGTAGTTTGGCAATTGATGAAACTATTAATCTTGAAGTCTACCAGGCCATCACAGCTAGAAAATGAATCTAACTTCAAAACAAACTTACAGATAGAACACCTGCCGCAGGCAAACATACCTTTCAATGGGGGTAATTCTGCCACTGGGAGAATGTCTTCCTTACAGGCAGCCAGAGAGATCATTGATGTCATACTGCTGGGAGAATGCCTTCCTTACAGGCAGCCAGAGAGATCATTGATGTCATGCCACTGGGAGATTGCCTTCCTTACAGACAGCCAGAGAGATCATTGATGTCATGCCGCTGGGAGATTGCCTTCCTTACAGACAGCCAGAGCGATCATTGATGTCATCCTGCTGGGAGAATGCCTTCCTTACAGACAGCTAGAGAGATCATTGATGTCATGCCACTGGGAGATTGCCTTCCTTACAGACAGCCAGAGAGATCATTGATGTCATGCCGCTGGGAGATTGCCTTCCTTACAGACAGCCAGAGCGATCATTGATGTCATCCTGCTGGGAGAATGCCTTCCTTACAGACAGCCAGAGATATCATTGATGTCATGCCACTGGGAGATTGCCTTCCTTACAGACAGCCAGAGAGATCACTGATGTCATGTCACTGGCTCTGCCAAGTGCCGATGGATTAGGAATCATGTGGGCACCATGAGATGGGAGGTCCATCAGCCACACCTCAAGGAACCCCTAAAGACCTCTGGAGGAACCCTGGTTAGGAATGGTATTTCGTTTAATGCATTAATGTTTAGATGTATTGAATATTATATGATTTTATAAAATTTATATTTCTTTTTAAATGTATTTATTTTTATAAATGTATATATTATATCTATTTTACATATGTTATTTTTTTTTTTATCTAATAATCCTCATCTCCTCTCCCCTTCACTTCTTCCATCCTCTCCTCTCCTTTGCTCTTTCCACCTCTTCTCTCCTCCTTCCTCTCCTCTCCTCTCCTTTGCTTTTTCCTCCTCTCCTCTCCTCTCCTCCTTTCCTCTCCTCTACTTTGCTATTTCCACCTCTCCTCACTTTTGCTCTTTCCACCTCTCCTTTCCTCTCCTCTACTTTGCTATTTCCACCTCTTCTCTCCTCTCCTCCTTCCTCTCCTCTCCTTTGCTCCTTTCACCTCTCCTCTCCCCTTTTGTGCTCTTTCCACCTCTCATCTCCTCTCCCCGTCTTTGCTCTTTCCTCATCTTCTCTCCTCTCTTTTGTTTTTTCCACCTCTCCTTTCCTCTCCTCTCCTTTGCTCTTTCCATCTCTCCTCTCCCCTTCTTTGCTCTTTACACCACTCCACTTCTTTGCACTTTCCTAATCTCTTCTCCTCTCGTTTGTTCTTTCCACCTCTCCTCTTCTCCTCCCTCCTATTCTCCTCTCTTATCTCTTCTGCTCTTTCAACATCTTCTCTCCAATCCTCCCCTCTCCCCTGCTCTTTTTTCCTCTCTTATCCTCTCCCATCTTCTTCTCTCTTCCTCTCTTCCCATCTCTTCTCTTTTTTTCTCTCCTCCCTCTCCTCTTCTCTCTCTTCTCCTCTCCTTTCCCCTCCTGTCCTCTCCTTCATCCCATCCTCTTCTCTTCTTCTCTCTTCTCTTGTCACTCTCACCTCCTCATTTCTCCTCTCCTCCTTTCTCTTCTCGCCTCCTCATACTGTTGTCTCCTATCTTCCCTTCCTCTCACCTCCTCTTTATCCTCTCTCTTCTCCTCCCCATCCTCTCCTCTCTCTCCTCCCCCTCCCATCCTTTCCTCTCCTCCACTCTTTCTACCTCTTCTCGCCTCTTCCTTTTTTCCCTTCTCCTCTTCTTTCCTTCCCTCCTCTCCTCTCCTCTTCTCTTCTAGTAAACACTTTTCCAGAAAAGCTTCATAACATAAATTCCCTTGACTTGCATTTTCTTACCCGGGCGTATTTGGGGCTACATATACAGCCTAAGCATTTTTCGGAATCACAACATATTGGTGGTCCATTGTGCTTCTCCTTCTCCGGCAGGGCCAGCGCTGAGATGGACGCCACCAATAACCCAACAAGCAGGAGAGTCCACAGCCACCTCATTGTTAGGTGTGATGGGTGGAAAGACGATCGCCAACGTTCTATTCCACGGTGCGCTCAGTCCGCTCCCAGCAGAGGAGATCAGAGCCGCACACAACTCCCACAATTTATATCAGAAACTGCAACCTGTAATTATGCAAATAATATATTTCTATATTTTATAATGATTGCAGAGCGGTGAGAGAGATGAATAATCTGTGACATGAAATATTCATTATAATTTCCTGGAAAACAGACAAACCGGACCTCAGTACAAGTCAGAGAAAAGTAAGTGGGGTGACTGGGGGCTTTGTAGAGAGTTTTATTAGCGTTTTTTTTTTTTTTTTTAGCTTTTTTGCATTGGCGTTTTGCAGCGTTTTTTTGGCGTTTTGAGCTAAAAATCACCTTTCTGCTATTTTAGTAACTCCCACTTTCCCAATGCTTACCAGAGCATTGCATGGATGTTCACATTCATGCGATAAGATTTAGGTGTGGGGAAAAAAGGGTCCTACAACATTTTTGGTACAAATGTGGACCCTTTTTTCCCCGCATCAAAATCGCATCGCGTGGGTGTGAACACCCCATGCGATGCGATTCTGTCAAGCTCACTGCATTTTTCAATCTGTTTCCGGGTGTCGTTCATGGAACATTAAACCCCATTTATATCAGTAGATTTGACATGCGATTTGACTTGTCAAATCGCATGCCAAATCAGAGCCTATTGCCGGCAACGTCACTGTCCGAATTGGTGCGACCCTGACTTTGCGGCACTGCGCCGATTCCCAAAAGTAGTTTCTTTTTGGCATCTTCAGGGCGATTTCCATAGACATCTGTGCTTGAACCCGTACAGATGTCTGTCAAATTGCCCCCGACGTCGCACTGCCATGCGAGTTTGAAATTGTGCGCGTTCAGCTGAATGATTTGAAACCCGCCCTCTGTGTGAACCGCTGACATGGCCGGCAATAGGCTCCGATTTGACATGCAATTCGACAAGACAAATCGCTTGCCAAATCGGCACAATGTCAACAGGGGCTTCATGTTCCATGAACAATGCACCGAAACAGATCGCAAAATGCAGTGCTCTTACCAGAATCGCATCCCATGGGTGTTCACACCCATGCAATGCGATTAGGTGTGGAGAAAAAAGGGTCCTACAACATTTTGGTGCAAATGTGATGCAATTTAAGCCGTACAAAATATATGGCTCAAATCGCATCGCACAGACATGACGTGATGTACACAGGAATGTGGTGCATTTTTGGTGCAAATCACATGCGGTGTTCAGCATGCAGCAGTGTGACCCCAGGCTATGTTCCTTCAACGACACCTCCAAACACAACCCAGGCTTAAGAAAAGCAATAGAATAAAAAACGTCAAAAAAACACCCATTAGCAGCGTTTTTTGGTGTTTATCGGCGTTAGAGCATTTTTACAGCTGAAAAACGCCACTCAGAACCCGCTAGTTTTCGGGGGGGAGGGGGGGGGTTTACAGCCAGAAAACGCCCCTGCCAAAAACTGCTTATAACAGCCTGTGTGTGCATGGAGACATAGGAGAACATGCCGGGGAGACATATGAGAACATGCTGGGGGAGACATAGGAGAACATGCCGGGGAGACATAGGAGAACATGCCGGGGAGACATAGGAGAACATGCCGGGGAGACATAGGAGAACATGCCGGGGAGACATAGGAGAAAATGCCGGGGAGACATAGGAGAACATGCTGGGGAGACATAGGAGAACATGCTGCGGGAGACATAGGAGAACATGCTGGGGAGACATAGGAGAACATGCTGGGGAGACATAGGAGAACATGCCGGGGAGACATAGGAGAACATGCTGCGGGAGACATAGGAGAACATGCTGGGGAGACATAGGAGAACATGCCGGGGAGACATAGGAGAACATGCTGGGGAGACATAGGAGAACATGCTGCGGGAGACATAGGAGAACATGCCGGGGAGACATAGGAGAACATGCTGGGGAGACATAGGAGAACTTGCTGGGGGGACATAGGAGAACATGCTGGGGAGACTTGGGAGAACATGCCGGGGAGACATAGGAGAAAATGCCGGGGAGACATAGGAGAACATGCTGGGGAGACATAGGAGAACATGCCGGGGAGACATAGGAGAACATGCCGGGGAGACATAGGAGAACATGCCGGGGAGACATAGGAGAACATGCCGGGGAGACATAGGAGAACATGCCGGGGAGACATAGGAGTACATGCCGGGGAGACATAGGAGAACATGCCGGGGGGAGACATAGGAGAACATGATGGGGAGACATAGGAGAACATGCTGGGGAGACATAGGAGAACATGCTGGGGGGACATAGGAGAACATGCCGGGGAGACTTGGGAGAACATGCCGGGGAGACATAGGAGAACATGCTGGGGAGACATAGGAGAACATGCTGGGGAGACATAGGAGAACATGCTGCGGGAGACATAGGAGAACATGCCGGGGGGAGACATAGGAGAACATGCCGGGGGGAGACATAGGAGAACATGCTGGGGGAGACATAGGAGAACATGCTGGGGAGACATATGAGAACATGCTGGGGAGACATAGGAGGACATGCCGGGGAGACATAGGAGAACATTCTGGGAAGACATAGGAGAACATGCCGGGGGGAGACATAGGAGAACATGCTGGGGAGACATAGGAGAACATGCCGGGGAGACATAGGAGAACATGCTGGGGAGACATAGGAGAACATTCTGGGGAGACATAGGAGAACATGCTGGGAGAGACATAGGAGAACATGCCGGGGAGACATAGGAGAACATGCTGGGGGGGACATAAGAGAACATGCCGGGGAGACATAGGAGAACATGCTGGGGGGACATAAGAGAACATGCTGCGGGAGACATAGGAGAACATGCTGGGGGGACATAGGAGAACATGCCGGGGAGACATAGGAGAACATGCCGGGGAGACATAGGAGAACATGCCGGGGAGACATAGGAGAACATTCCGGGGAGACATAGGAGAACATTCCGGGGAGACATAGGAGAACATTCCGGGGAGACATAGGAGAACATGCCGGGGAGACATAGGAGAACATGCCGGGGGAGACATAGGAGAACATGCCGGGGGAGACATAGGAGAACATGCTGGGGAGACATAGGAGAACATGCTGGGGAGACATAGGAGAACATGCTGGGGGAGACATAGGAGAACATGCTGGGGGAGACATAGGAGAACATGCTGAGGAGACATAGGAGAACATGCTGGGGAGACATAGGAGAACATGCTGAGGAGACATAGGAGAACATGCCGGGGGAGACATAGGAGAACATGCCGGGGAGACATAGGAGAACATGCCGGGGAGACATAGGAGAACATGCCGGGGAGACATAAGAGAACATGCCGGGGAGACATAGGAGAACATGCTGGGGAGACATAGGAGAACATGCTGGGGAGACATAGGAGAACATGCCGGGGGAGACATAGGAGAACATGCTGGGGAGACATAGGAGAACATGCTGGGGAGACATAGGAGAACATGCCGGGGAGACATAGGAGAACATGCCGGGGAGACATAGGAGAACATGCCGGGGAGACATAGGGGAAAATTCTGGGGAAAAGGAAAAGAGGGAACTGGTGCTGCCAAAAATAGGTCAAATATATAGAGGTAGGTAAAGAGATAAGTAGTAGGTGGTGATGATACAATAATTGATGAGTGGTTGAAGTATCTCACTAGTGTCTGAGGCACATGAGTCAAAGCAAGAAATTAGAAATAACTATTAGCATGATAAAACCAGTAGATGGCAGTGATAAATGAATATACAATAAGTGCAAGCAAAATGCTAAAGAAGTGGCTAAAATGAAGGTACAATGAGCTAAAAATGTAATGGATAAATATACAAGAATATAGGAAAAAATTTACCGTGTAGATAGGCCCCTACCCCTAATAATGCATAACAACACAAAAAGAAAAGATGGGGCTTTTTAGGCCAATTGGGAGAAGGACGATCGAAACAACCATCAATTTATATAAAAAAAACCTTTGTTGTTGAAAAAACGTAAAAAACATATATGACATTAGGGTAAATAACCCGACATACAGTGCCTTGTGAAAGTATTCGGCCCCCTTGAACTTTGTGATCTTTTGCCACATTTCAGGCTTCAAACATAAAGATATAAAACTGTAATTTTTTGTGAAGAATCAACAACAAGTGGGACACAATCATGAAGTGGAACGAAATTTTTTGGATATTTCAAACTTTTTTAACAAATAAAAAACTGAAAAATTGGGCGTGCAAAATTATTCAGCCCCTTTACTTTCAGTGCAGCAAACTCTCTCCAGAAGTTCAGTGAGGATCTCTGAATGATCCAATGTTGACCTAAATGACTAATGATGATAAATAGAATCCACCTGTGTGTAATCAAGTCTCCGTATAAATGCGCCTGCACTGTGATAGTCTCAGAGGTCCATTTAAAGCGCAGAGAGCATCATGAAGAACAAGGAACACACCAGGCAGGTCCGAGATACTGTTGTGGAGAAGTTTAAAGTCAGATTTGGATACAAAAAGATTTCCCAAGCTTTAAACATCCCAAGGAGCACTGTGCAAGTGATAATATTGAAATGGAAGGAGTATCAGACCACTGCAAATCTACGAAGACCTGGCCGTCCCTCTAAACTTTCAGCTCATACAAGGAGAAGACTGATCAGAGATGCAGCCAAGAGGCCCATGATCACTCTGGATGAACTGCAGAGATCTACAGCTGAGGTGGGAGACTCTGTCCATAGGACAACAATCAGTCGTATACTGCACAAATCTGGCCTTTATGGAAGATTGGCAAGAAGAAAGCCATTTCTTCAAGATATCCATAAAGTTTTATATCTTTATGTTTGAAGCCTGAAATGTGGCAAAAGGTCGAAAAGTTCAAGGGGGCCGAATACTTTCGCAAGGCACTGTATATACAACACAGAATTAAAAAAGGTACATTAGTGCAGAAATACTTTCCCAAAAAGGGGTGTCAAGGACTCATAAGGGATGTTATAGGGTCTCTGGTGGAATAACGGTCTAGGGGTCCCAGAAAGCCAACGCGTTTCACATAGGGCTTCCTCAGGGCCAGAGAAGACCGGTATTTCTGCAATATTATGTATACAAGCAAAAAATTAGTAAACATGACATATGTAGCGGCAACAAAAAATACATCAAAAACCAAACAAAAAGAAATGTTTTTTCCCATATATGTGACATATAATATATATAGATGTATAATTTATACTGACCCCACTATATAATGGACCATGGATGGGCAGGACCGACGGACCACCAATGATCAGAAGGACCCCCAGATCAAACAGTAAATGTCTCTTCTGTAGTCTTTTTATGGAAATTGTTCCCTCTTGTGCTAATGGGAGTAGATAATTGCTATAATTAAACACTGATGACTAGATTAATATCCAGATGACAAAGTAATTGCACTTCTATTATATATATTGGTTATGCTATCAGTACACACCTTGGTCTGCAATATGTGCAGCATGCATTAACTGCAAAATGGGTTCCTGCCAATCAGGTCTAGCAAGTCCCAAGGCATGGGTATAAAAATATAATTGATATTCCAAATATAGAAGGGGGAGGAACCATCTGTAATTAAGCATAGAGGTGGATAGTGGCAACACCCCACTTTAGAATTGCACAAAACCCCCCGGTCCTTTCCCATCAATTATAATGGAAATAAAAAACATACCCCATAGAAGTCCAGAGTTGGTCTTGAGGCAGGTATATTTAGTATATAATCCTCATCATCCTCACAAGATATCTGGTAGCTCTCATACTCCCTAGGACAGTGAGGCTGGAAGGTATAAAAAAGGAATAAAAAAGGAGAAATCCAAGTTATTTCAGATATCAAAGTGGGTATACTGCTGTTCGTACCTGGTCAGAGGTGTCCTGTCATTACGCCTGCCTAGAGAGATACTGAAGATGGAAAGTTTATATACGGTGGATGGCGCCAAAAACAGCGCCATCTCACCACTTCCTATGTCTCTTCATCCGGCGGAAGACACATCCCCGCCGCCGGAAGTGACGATGCATGTAAACATCCGGTAGAATCGAGTCTCCGAGACCCGGTGTTCCGTGAGAAAAACCTACACGTGAGAAATGCCTACCCTCGTCACTTCCGGTGCACCTATGTCAGCACCTAAGTCATTGAACAGCAGAGGGCCTGACAAGTGCGCATGCTCGGAGGGTATGGATTTATCACGGTAGTGTGTGTAATGTTATACTTGCGGCGCTTACATGTAATGTTATACTTGCGGCGCTTACACTAAAACAGCTCCTCTGCAACATGAGTCATCTCCGCTCCTATCCCTGTCATTTCCCTGATCGCGGCTAATAAATATAAAAGCGTATCACGGAGCCGACATCTCCGTCATTTACATTTCATACACCCGCCGCCGCTTTTATATTTATTAGCCGAGATCAGGGAAGTGACAGGGATAGGAGCGGAGATGACTCATGTTGCAGAGGAGCTGTTTTAATTTACCCGCCGCAAATGTAACGTTACACACACTACCGTGATAAATCCATCCCATCCGAGCATGCGCACTTGTCAGTTCCTCTGCTGTTCAATGACGTATAGCTTTTTAGTGGTAATGCACAAGGTCGGTGCGCCCTTCTCTTGTTGTTGTCTTTTAGTGTATTTGGATACCCTTGGTTCTGAGGGGGCAGCAAGACTTTAAGTTTAGAGGTGTACCGAACTGTTCACCAGCGGACAGTTCCCGGCGAACTTAGCATGTTCGCGTTCGCCGCTGCGGGGAACATATGCGATGTTCGGTCCGCCCCCTATAATACATCATTGAGGCAAACTTTGACCCTGAACTTCACAGTCAGCAGGCACATTTCCAGCCAATCAGCGTACCTCCCTCCCACACCCTCCCACCTCCTATAAATAAGCAAGGGCAGCATCCATCTTAGATCATTCTGAAGCAGTGTGTGTAGTGAGAGTAGGGAGAGAGCTGCTGCTGTTAAGCTAGGGACAGTTGTTAGTCAGTGTTTCTGGTCTTGCTAGTCAGTGTTCTTGGTCCACTACTGCTGTAAGGACAGCATCCTGACAGCACCCCAAAAAGCCCTTCTAAGGGCTGGTATTTGTGTAATTTTTTTTTTTTATATATATATATATATCTATCTATCTAGTGTCCCCAAAAGCCCTTTTAAGGGCTGGTAATTGAGGATTTTTTATTTATTTATATATATACATATATATATATATATATATATATATATATATATATATATATATATATATCTAGTGTCCCCAAAAGCCCTTTTAAGGGCTGGTAATTGAGTTTTTTCTTTTTATATATATATATATATATATATATATCTATTGTACACTGCAGTTGCCTGCCCGCTGTGTGTGAGAGGCCACAGACCTACCACAGACTGTACTGTGTGCACACCACACTCATTTCGGGTGGCACAGGCACAGTACCTTGCATATTAAAAAATATAGATTTTTTTCCTCTGTCATAATTGCAGTGAGTGCTGTGTCAGGTCCACAGAGTGCACTGTACCCACTGCAGTGCACTGCCCACCACTGATATATATACGGTGGCACAGCATCTTGTTGCAAATTGAAAAAAAAAAAAATTTTTTATTATTGCAGTTGCCTGGGCTGCCAGTGACTGTCAGGTCCACAGAGTGTACTGTGCCCACTGCAGTGCCACTGCGTGCCCACCCACCACTGATATATACGGTGGCACAGCAGCTTGCAAAGTAAAAAAATATATATTTTTTTTATAATTGCAGTTGCCTGGGCTGCCAGTGACTGTCAGGTCCACAGAGTGTACTGTACCCACTGCCCAACACTCCTATAGGGTGGCACAGCACCTTGCACTCATAGTACAACACATTAAAAAAAAAAATGACAGGCAGAGGCAGGCCACCCCGCAAGGGCCGTCGTGGTCGTGGTGCTGTGATTTCCTTAGGCCCTAGAATAATTCCCAGTGTTCAGAGGCCACCACAGACCCTGAACTCAAAAAATTCTGAGGCCATAGTTGACTGGCTTACACAAGACACCCAATCGTCTACAGCTTCCGCTCGGAACCCTAATGCACCATCCTCCTCCAGCTCAGCTTCGGGCACCTCTCAATTTACCACTCGCCAGCCCGCCGGCACCACCACCAACACTAGCACCACAACCGCTTCACTTGATCCGTCAGAGGAGTTATTTTCACATCAGTTGGAAGAAATAAGTGATGCGCAACTATTAGTGCCAGAGGATGTAGATAACGGGGATATGTCTCAGTCAGGCAGCATTATGCACATGGACGTACATTGTGATGATGATGATGATGATGTTGTACCTGCTGCTGCTGCCTTTGCTGAGTTGTCAAGTGAAGCGGCTGATGATGACGATGTGTCTGTGGATGTCACCTGGGTGCCTGCTCGAAGAGCAGAAGAAGAGGGGGAAAGTTCAGATGGGGAGACAGAGAGGAGGAGGAGACGAGTTGGAAGCAGGGGGAGGAGGTCATCGCAAGGAGCTAGTGGCGCAGTCAGACAGCATGTATCGGCACCCGGGGTCAGCCAGACAGCACGCCAATCAACGCAAGCTGTTGCCACCACCAGAATGCCGTCCTTGCAAAGCTCAGCAGTGTGGCATTTTTTTGTGTGTCTGCCTCTGATAACAGCGATGCCATTTGTAACCTGTGCCAAAAGAAACTGAGTCGTGGGAAGTCCAACACCCACCTAGGTACAACTGCTTTGCGAAGGCACATGATCTCACATCACAAACGCCTATGGGATCAACACATGAGTAAAAGCAGCACACAAACTGAAAGCCACCATCCTCCTCCTGGTCCAGCATCTTCAGCCACGTCAACCACTGCTGTCCTCCATGCCCCCTATCAACAACCCGCCCCTCCGCCTCTCACCTTCAGCAGTTCCTGCTCATTTGCCCACAGTCAGGTGTCTGTCAAGGAAATGTTTGAGCGTAAGAAGCCAATCTCACAGAGTCACCCCCTTGCCCGGCGTCTGACAGCTGGCTTGTCGGAACTCTTAGCCCGCCAGCTTTTACCATACAAGCTGGTGGAGTCTGAGGCCTTCAAAAAATTTGTCGCTATTGGGACACCGCAGTGGAAGGTACCCGGCCGAAATTATTTTTCACAAAAGGCAATCCCCAACCTGTACTCTATTGTGGAAAAGGAAATCATGTCACGTCTGGCACACAGTGTTGGGGCAAGGGTCCATCTGACCACTGATAGCTGGTCTGCAAAGCACGGTCAGGGCAGGTATATCACTTACACTGCGCATTGGGTAAACCTGCTGGCGGCTGCCAAGCATGGAATGCGTGGCTCTGCTGCAGAGGAGTTGGTGTCACCGCCACGACTTGCAGGCAGGCCTGCTGCCACCTCCTCTACTCCTCCTACTCCATCCTCTTTGCTAACCTCCTCGTCTGAGTCCTCTTCTGCTGTTGCGTCTTGCTCCACACCAACTGCACCCCCCCAGCTCCCCAGGGGCTATTCCACATGCCGGATACGACAGTGTCACGCTGTCTTGGGGTTGACCTGCCTGAAAGCAGAGAGTCACACCGGACCAGCACTACTGTCCGCCCTGAACGCACAGGTGGATCAGTGGCTGACCCCGCACCAACTGGAGATCGGCAAAGTGGTGTGTGACAACGGAAGCAATTTGTTGGCGGCATTGAATTTGGGCAAGTTGACACATGTGCTGTGCATCGCACATGTGTTGAATCTGATTGTGCAACGCTTTGTGCAGAAGTACCCAGGCTTACAGGACGTCCTCAAGCAGGCCAGGAAGGTGTGTGGCCATTTCAGGCGTTCCTACACGGCCATGGCGCACTTTGCAGATATTCAGCGGCGAAACAACATGCCAGTGAGGCGCTTGATTTGCGACAGCCCGACACGTTGAAATTCAACACTGCTAATGTTCGACCGCCTGCTCCAACAAGGAAAAGCGGTCAACGAGTATTTGTATGACCGGGGTGCTAGGACAGCCTCTGCGGAGCTGGGTATTTTTTTGCCACGTTACTGGACGCTAATGCGCAATGCCTGTAGGCTCATGCGTCCTTTTGAGGAGGTGACAAACCTAGTCAGTCGCACCGAAGGCACCATCAGCGACATCATCCAATATGTTTTCTTCCTGGAGCGTGCCCTGCGAAGAGTGCTGGATCAGGCCGTAGATGAGCATGAAGAGGAAGAGTTGTGGTCACCATCACCACCACCAGAAACAGCCTTACCATCGCTTGCTGGACCTGCGGCAACACTGGAAGAGGAGTCTGAGGAAGAGGAGTCAGAGGAGGAATGTGGCTTTGAGGAGGAGGAACACCAACCACAGCAGGCATCCCAGGGTGCTCGTTGTCACCTATCTGGTACCCGTGGTGTTGTACGTGGCTGGGGGGAAGAACACACCTTCAATGACATCAGTGAGGACGAGGAATTGGACATGAGTAGCTCGGCATCCAACCTTGTGCAAATGGGGTCTTTCATGCTGTCATGCCTGTTGAGGGACCCTCGTATAAAAAGGCTGAAGGAGAACGACCTGTACTGGGTGGCCACGCTACTAGACCCCCGGTATAAGCAGAAAGTCTCTGATATATTACCCAATTACCGGCAGTCGCAAAGGATGCAGCAGCTACAAAATAAGTTGAAAAGTATGCTTTACACAGCATATAAGGGTGATGTCACAGCACAACGGGAATCCAACAGGGGAAGAGGTGAAAGTAATCCTCCTCCTACCACAACCACGCCGGCAAGGACAGGACGCTTTACAGACGTCTTGTTGATGGAGGACATGCAGAGCTTTTTTAGTCCTACGCATCGCCACAGCCCTTCGGGGTCCACCCTCAGAGAATGACTCGACCGACAGGTAGCAGACTACCTTGCCTTAACTGCAGATATCGACACTCTGAGGAGCGATGAACCCCTTGACTACTGGGTGTGCAGGCTTGACCTGTGGCCTGAGCTATCCCAATTTGCCATTGAACTTCTGGCCTGCCCCGCTTCAAGTGTGCTGTCAGAAAGGACCTTCAGCGCAGCAGGAGGTATTGTCACTGAGAAGAGAAGTCGCCTAGGTAAAAAAAGTCTAGATTACCTCACGTTTATTAAGATGAATGAGGCATGGATCCCGAAGGGACTGACAGTGGGGGATGCATTTGACTAAAAAAGGCCTGGTGATGACTGAGATGCCTTGGGCTAAAAATGGTCCACACGCTGCTGTCTTTAATCATTCTCTGCATGCCGGATGACTTACGTGACGTCTCCGCCACCAACTACGGTTCAAGCCGCAATGTTTTAGTGCACTTTCTGCCTTGAAAACCTAAATTTGTCAGGCCGCTGCTACAGCAGCGGCTGCAACAATACCTACTTTTTCATGCATGTGTACATGCCTAATTTTTCTGGCCTCTGGTGCTACACTGTGGCTGCAAAAAAACAAAAAACAAAAAAAAAGGCACATACATGTGTCAATTCCCCTTTGTGATCGTTACCTTGTCGTGGTGAAGGGGCTTGCATATCACAATGAAGCGATCGCCTCTAGGAGTGTGTTGGCACACCCCAGATGATAAGGTCGTTGCTTCATTGTGAACAGACCAAAAGCGATCCGCGGGATAATTTTTCATAGAAAAAACATTCATTTTCTTTCATTCTTTCTGTGGAGCTGGGTATTTTTTGGCCGCGTTACTGAATGCTCATGAACAATGGCTGTAGGCTCATGCGTCCTTTTGCGGAGGTGACAAACCTGGTGGTCAGTCGAACCCAAGGCAACATCATCGACCTCATCCCATATGCGTTTTTTCTGGAGCGTGCCCTGCGAAGAGTACTGGATCAGGCTGTAGATGAGCATGAAGAGGAAGAGTTGTGGTCCCCATAACCACCAGAAGCAGCCTTGTCGTTGTCAATTGCTGGACCTGTGGCAACGCAGAGAGAGGAGTCTGAAGAAGAGAAGTCAGAGGAGGAAGGTGGCTTTGAGGAGGTGGAATACCAGCCACAGCAGGCGTCCCAGGGGGCTTGTTCTCACCTTTCGGGGACCCTTGGTGTTGTACGTGGCTGGGTGGAGGAAGAGACCTTCAATGATGTCAGTGAGGACAAGGAACGGGACATGGCTAGCTTGGTATCCAACCTTGTGCAAATGGGAAGTTTGCGGTTGTGCAAATGGACTGACTGACTGTTAAACGGGGAGTTTGGTCTGTCAGAGTTTGGTCTGTCACTGTGAAGCGGGCGTAACCCTTACACTACTTGACCGATACAACATCATACCTGATCGTATTCACACACTGGATGTTTTAAAGCACGTTATTCCAAACAATTTAGGAATGTTAGGTGATTTATGCCCTTTAGGGATCAAAACCCGACTCTGCTTCAACTACGTAATTTTCCATGGGAGTTTTGCCATGGATCCCCCTCCGGCATGCCACAATCCAGGTGTTAGTCCCCTTGAAACAACTTTTCCATCACTATTGTGGCCAGAAAGAGTCCCTGTGTGTTTTAAAATTCGACTGCCTATTGAAGTCTATGGCGGTTCGCCCGGTTTGCGAACATTTGCCGATGTTCGTGTTCGCCGTTCGCGAACGGCGAATTTTAGGTTCGCGACATCACTATTTAAGTGGTGTCTACAAAGACCTCACAAGACCACACACCTTCTGACATACCACTTGAGCACAGGAGAAATATTGCTTTTGGAATTTATGTGGTAAACCATTACCAGCCATATTTTAAAATAAATAGGGAAGTAAATCCATCATCTAATCAGCAATGAAAATCCATCGGCAATCACAGTGGCCAGTGATGAAAACCCGTCATCAATCATGGCAACCAGTGATGAAAATCCATCATCAATCATGGCAACCAGTGATGAAAATCCATCATCAATCATGGCAACCAGTGATGAAAATCCGTCATCAATCATGGCAACCAGTGATGAAAATCCATCATCAATCATGGCAACCAGTGATGAAAATCCATCATCAATCATGGCAACCAGTGATGAAAATCCGTCATCAATCATGGCAACCAGTGATGAAAATCCACCGTCAATCTTGGCAACCAGTGATGAAAATCCATCATCAATCATGGCAACCAGTGATGAAAATCCATCATCAATCATGGCAACCATTAATGAAAATCCATTGTCAATCTTGGCAACCAGTGATGAAAATCCATCGTCAATCTTGGCAACCAGTGATGAAAATCTGTCATCAATCATGGCAACCAGTGAAGAAAATCCGTCATCAATCATGGCAACCAGTGATGAAAATCCGTCATCACTCATGGCAACCAGTGAAGAAAATCCATCGTCAATCATGGCAACCAGTGATTAAAATCCATCATCAATCATGGCAACCAGTGATGAAAAATGTCATCAATCATGGCAACCAGTAATGAAAATCCTTCATCAATCATGGCAACCAGTGATGAAAATCCTCATCAATCATGGCAACCAGTGAAGAAAATCCGTCATCAATCATGGCAACCAGTGATGAAAATCCGTCATCAATCATGGCAACCAGTGATGAAAATCCATCATCAATCATGGCAACCAGTGATGAAAATCCGTCATCAATCATGGCAACCAGTGATGAAAATCCGTCATCAATCATGGCAACCAGTCATGAAAATCCATCATTAGTCATGGTAGCCAGGGATGAAATTCCATTGCTAATAATGGTGTCTACTTGTAATATTGAAAAAAAATGATATTAAAGCAGATGGCACATGGGGACAATATGGCTTGGACAATATGTCTTTGAAAGGACTTTGATTTGGGGCAGATGACAACTTTCAGAGCCAGCCTGTAGTAAACTGGGCTAGAACAATTTCCCAAACCTTACTTTAAGACCTAGTTCTACTTAACCACTTGCTGACCATGCTATACCTGAATGACGGCTACAGCGTGGTCGTCCAGTCCTGTTGATGTCCTCCTAGAACTGAAACCCCCTCCCCGGTGCGCTCTGTTCATAATTTGCTGGTTGTTTTACATTCCTTTCCTGTCCCAGTGTGAGAAGAGGAGGGCAAGTAACCGGGAAAGTGTGAAAAGGGACATCTACACTGATAATCAGAGCAATGATCATCAGTGTCCTAATAATCAGTGCAGCCCTAACAGTGCCCATCAGTGCTGCCAATCAGTGCCCATCAGTGCCTCATCATCAGTGCCACCTATCATTGCCCATCAGTGCTGCCTAATATTGCCCATTGGTGTCGCCTTTCAGTGCACATCAGTGCCACCTATGAGTGCACTTCAGTGCCACCTATTATTGCCCATCAGTGCCACCTTTTAGTGCCCATCAGTGCAGCCTCATCAGTGCTGCATATCAGTGCAGCCTCATAAGTGCCCACCAGTGCAGCCTTATTAGTGCCCAGCAGTGCAGTGTGAGCACTAAATCTCTGAAGAAAGGGCCCCACCAAGTCTCATAGGGGCCATCTGCAGAGACCCACTCCTATCCTCTCAGCTCTCTGCCTGCAATCTTCCCACTTTCTAATGGAACCTCCCTGTTTATCTAGGGGGAAGGCACCACCTATTAGCTAAACTTGAAATGGTACCAACACCCTCTTACAAGTTACCATCGGCCATGAGCTACATTTGACAAAAATGATTGTTCTAAATGACAAAGTTTAAGGTAATCCTAAAATCTAGGACATTGCTTGCTGATTTGCATAATTGCCTACCTACTTTAGTTTGGCGGCTGTTTCTTCTGTAGGTTAGCATTATATATGACATCAATTTGTGGCAAGTAGATAGTGTGACGAGAACACTGTCAGATCCCACAACCATGACCAGCATGTGATGTACTGCAGAGCTTCAGTGTAAGCAAACATCTCCCAGCTCTGTAACAACAAGCAGACTGAGTGTGATTGTCACTGGGGCCGGCCAACTAAGCAGTAAACCCTTTACATATATATATATATACACACACACACATGGCAGCCGGCACCACATGTTTTAACCTAAACAGGCACTGTTCACAGCATCTGTTGCAAGTCTTACCTTTTAAAAGAAACGTCTGCATCACTTGCTGCCACATCCAGACAGGAATGTAACAGAGATTACAACAAGTTAGATTTCTTCAAAGAAGCTGTAGTTATTTAATTTAGATTACAGCAATCATAGTGTAGGTCTAACAATATGTAAACAGTGTTTTAACTTCTTGCCACCCACATAACACATATATGCAGCAGCAAAGAGGGTAGGCTTTAATGCCCACATGTGGCACATATATGTCCATGGACAGCAGAGCTTTCTGTGCACGCTCCAGGCTTAGTGACCAAGCTGTCAAAGACAGCTGTCAGTCTCTACTAATGATCAGGAGTTTGTGCGACTGCCTCCCAATCATGTGACCACTGTGACAGCCAATCACCGAAGCCACGTGATCAACTGGTCCTTACCACCCCCCTGGGCGTATAGACCCTGTTAAAAGGGACACCAGGATAGGCCCGTAAATTGCAAATTCTGTAAACTATTGTGGCTGTTTCTGCAATGCTGACTGGGGTACCAGAAGTGATGGAGCAATGATGTGTTGGGTAACTAAGATAGGTGCTAAAGTAGAAGGAAACCCAACCAAAATGCTCATGTAAGCTTTAAGATGTTACGAACACAAAATACAAGTGCAAATCTGCAGCAGCCTTCTTCATAATAATCCCCGGTGATCCTGCCATAATGGCTCATTATCACTCTCTGCCACAAGAATGTAAAAGAGTTTACAATACTTATTTCATTTTTAATTAGAACATTCATTGATTTGTCCTAACAATTTGTAAATAGTGTTTTAACCCCTTGCACGCCACGTAAGGTATATAGAGTGGGCTTCAATGACCACATGTCACACAAATGCGTCCATGGACAGCAGAGCTTTCTGTGTGCGCTCCCAGCACATGGACTGAGCTATCAAGGACAGCTCTCTGTCTCTACTAATGATCAGGAGCCAGTGGGACCAGCTCTAGACCATGTGAGCACTGTGACAGCCAGTCACAGTGGCCATGTGATTGGCTGGTCCTTCCCAGGTTGTGATGGTCTGGAAAGCTTGTGAGTCTTTGTCCTTCAGCCAACATCTAGGGACCAGAGAACACAACTCCCCATCTCAGGGGCTTTCCCTATTCTACTGAAAATGGAAAATCCTCTGATAATTAAATGATATTGAAGAATCAAGGATCATAAACTCTGTTCTTTATGGGTGTAACAGAGACAGGTGAATCACAAAGAGCTGAACATGAGGAAGAAGGAAATACGGGAAACAGAAAATATTTATTTTGTTCTTTACCATTATGATAATAGATTCCCTGATCTGTAGGTGTAACAGTGCCAAAAATATCCTGTAATAGCACCTGTATAATAAATGCCAGGCAATGTAGACGGTGTTATAACATAAAAATACTTTTCCTAAAGCCTTCCATAGCGCTAGTCTAGTGATTGTCATCTTATGAGCTAAAGGGGCCCTCAAAGATGGCCCCTGACATCACTAAAGGGCCACCAATAATGTTCAATATATGAAATGCTGGAGAGGACTGCAGACCTATTAGATGAAATGAGGGTCAGAGAGTGAGGACAGGATACATTGGCTGTGGATATGCTGCAGAAGACAATGTGAAACTGGGAACATGTTACATAAGGGTAGTAGAGATGAATGCTATTACCCTAATTAACCACTTAAGCCCCGGAAGATTTTACCCCCTTCCTGACCAGGGCCTATTTTGCGATTCGGCACTGCGGGACTTTAATGGACAATTTCGCAGTCGTGCGACGCTGTACCAAAACGAATTTGACGTCCTTTTTTCCCCACAAACAGAGCTTTCTTTTGGTGGTATTTGATCACCTGTGCGATTTTTTGATCATTCGCTATAAACAAAAAAAGAGCCTCAATTTTGCAAAAATAACAATATTTTTCACATTTTTTTTATATGAAATTCCTCAAAAAAAAAATGTAAAAATCTAAATTATTTAACATTTTCGGCCAATTTGTTTTATGCTACATATGTTTGTTAAAAAAAAAAATCGCAAAAAGCGTATTTTGATTGGTTTGCGCAAAAGTTATACTAACAAAGGGAAAGATTTTTATCATTTTTGTTGTTTTTTTTTAACACGTAATGGCGGCGATCTGCGATTTTTTTTGCGGTACTGTGACATTGCGGCGGACAGATCGGACCCTTGACTGACATTTTTGACACTTTTTTGGGGTTACCAGTGACATTACTGCAGTAATCAGTGCTATACATATGCACTGTTACTGTAAAATTACACTGGCAGTGATGGGGTTAACTTTATTTGAGAGGGAGGGGTGGTGCGTGTCCCTAGGGGCGTGATTCTAACTGTGATTGGCTGTGGCTTGAGGTGTAGGAACAGTGATCAACGGTCCTACATAGCAGAACCGTATGATCACTATTCCTACACAGGGGAGAATGACAGGCGGCTTGTTTACATTAGCCGCCTGCCTTTCTCCTTCTCCACCGACAATCGCGAGTGGCCGGCGGACGATCGGGTCTGCCGGTCACACGCGCGGGGGGGGTCCGTGACCGCGTGGGAGTGAGCCTCCGGCGGCACGCGCTCGCTCTCTAGAGCCCTCACAGGCTAGCGATGTAGACCTACGTCGCTCTGCCTGTGAGGGGCTGACTGCCGCAGTAAATATATTGTGAGCAGTCGGCAAGCGGTTAATGTTCCCACAGACTGCTGAGCTCTGAGGGCCACACATCCTACACCAAAGGGCCCAATGTGGCCCTCAGGCAGCAGTTTGGGCACAAGGGCTATAGTCATTATTGGGGGGGGGGGGGTTAATTGCAAGGGCAAACAATCTGAAATCAGCCTAATGAAGTCAGGTCAGTACATGATGGATTCTGATTGGTCTTTATTGGGTACTCTACTTTCAAATTTACATTTACAGTGAGGGGAACAAAGGTATTTGATCCCCTGCTGATTTTGTACATTTGCCCACTGACAAAAAAAATGATCAGTCTATAATTTTATTGGTCGGTTTATTTTAACAGTGAGAGACAAAATATCAACAAAAATATCCAGAAAAACGCATTTCAAAAAAAGTTATAAATTGATTTGCATTTTAATGAGTGAAATAAGGATTTGATTCCCTATCAATCAGCAACATTTCTGGCTCCCAGGTGTCTTCTATACAGGTAACGAGCTAAGATTAGGAGGACTCTCTTAAAGGGAGAGTATTGTTCCCTTTATAAAAGACACCTGTCCACAGAAGCAATCAATCAATGAGATTCCAATCTCTCCACCATGGCCAAGACCAAAGAGCCGTCCAAAGATGTCAGGGACAAGATTGTAGACCTACACAAGGCTAAACAAGCAGCTTGGTGAGAAGGAGACAACTGTTGGTGGCGCGATTATTCTCAAATAAAAGAAACACAAAATAATTGTCAATCTCCCTCAATCTGGGGCTCCATGCAAGATCTCACCTCGAGGAGTTTCAATGACCATGAGATGGGTGAGGAATCAGCCCAGAACTACTTGGGAGAATCCTGTCAATGATCTCAAGGCAGCTGGGACCATAATCACCAAGAAAACAATTCCTAACACACTACGCCTTGAAGGACTGAAGTCCGACAGCGCCCGCAAGGTCCCCCTGCTCATGAAAGCACATGGTACAGCCCGTCTGAAGTTTGCTAATGAACATCTGAATGATTCAGAGGAGAACTGGTTGAAAATTGTGGTCAGACTGAAACAATTGCAGGTAAGTCGCTCAGGTGGGAATATGTGATCAGCTGCAGGTCAAATCCGTAGTCCTCAGCAGTATCCTCAAACACAAAGTGAGGACCGCACTCCGATATAAATAAACATGTGAAGTTTATTCACCACTGTAAATCCAAACTCGACATCAATACATCACGGACAAGGACAAAGGTAACAATACAGTGGTGAATAAACTTCACATGTTTATTTATATCGGAGTGCGGTCCTCACTTTGTGTTGGAGAAAATTGTGGTCAGATGAGACCAAAATCGAGCCCTTTGGCATCAACTCAATTTGCCGTGTTTGGAGGAGGAGCAGGGGCGGACTGAGCGGTTGGGCACTGCGGATGTGGTCCGAGGGCCTGGCCGGCAAGCCAGGAAGGGGGGGCCTGGCTGGCAAGAGAGCCCGCTGCCCAGTATACAATTTTAACTCACCCGGCGATAAGTAGTGGGAGGAGAGGAGGGGTGGCCGGCGCTGACTCAGTGTGAGGAGGGGAGCTGGGGAGGGGCCCGGCGGCCGTTGCTGCTTCAGTGAGAGGAGGAGGGGCCGAGGCTAGCATTGGATTTCCATGGTGATAGTCTCCTGTGTGCGGGGGGCGTGTCAGCGTCGCATACTGACGTGACGTCGACATGCCCCGCCTCCATAGGGCGTGATACAACAACGAGTAATGGTCGAGTCGAGTTCAGAAGTTCAGTGGATGCCTGCGATTGTATTGGGAGTCGTGACTGTCGTCTCTCTTCTTCATCAATCCCTTCATCCATCGATCCCTGGCAGCAGAGGTTTCTGTTTGATTGTAAGTAGTTCCTTGTGGCCTCTGTGAAATGCAGCTCCACTCAATGGTCTCTCCTGTGAGGAATGTTGTGTACATAGATTTGTATTATTCCACACAATTTTAATAAAAATATATAAAAAAATATATGATTTATATATTTTTATTAAAATTGTGTGGGGTAATGCAAATGTACACATTATTCCTCAGAGGAGAGACCATTGAGTGGAGCTCCGAGCTGGATTTCAAATAGAGGCCATGTTACAAGAACTACTCACAATCAAACAGAAACAGGGGGTCTGAGGAAGAGGGAACGCCTTTGCAAATTGCAAGGCATCAGCAACTAATGCAGCTCCACTCAATGGTCTCTCCTCTGAGGAATAATGTGTACATTTGCATTATTGCACAATTTTTATAAAAATATATCAATCATATATTTTTTCATATATTTTTATTAAAATTGTGTGGGATAATGCAAATGTATGTACAAACAAAATCAAAGTGCTATTGTGCAAAAGTGCTGAAGTGCATATAATAAATATGTAAGTATAAAGTCACACATAACTAGTCACCATCAGCTATAAACGGTGAATAGTCCAAAATGTTAGTCCCATGTGCAAATATGTGGCAGCCAAACGTGGTGATTATATGGTATACAAGCAGTAGTGGTGGCACCCTCTGAACACTGCCAAACTGGGGAAAAAATGCAGACTCACCAGTTGGGGTTGATCTTTGTTGGCTTATGTCAACTAAAGATCAAAAAGCGCTTTGGAATCTCCATGGGTTAGATGGCTTGCATCCCAGTGGATGGAATCTCCTCTCAGAGGAGAAGATAAGGAAGAGGACTCCTCATAGGGTAATATGTAAAAACATTCCGTGTTTAGTTTGAAGATTAAAAAACATTGCGATCACAGCAGACACAGTTCAGTTGTAAAAATATGACCTGCACTGTCTCCTGTGGCCAAACGGGTTTCCCCGTGGTCAACCGTAGCCCGTGCAGGGAGCCGCGACGATCCCGTAAGTATGGCAGGCGGCGTGCATTTCAGAGCAGGTGATGTGGGTGTGGCTAGGAGGTGGGATGTGGGTGTGGGTGTGGCTGGAGGTGGGACAAGGGTGTGGCTGGAGGCGGGAGATGGGTGGGGCCTGGAATGGGGCCTTGATTTATTTTTCCCGGGGGCCCTGAGGGTTCTCAGTCCCCCCTGAGGAGGATAAATACTGACTATGACCACAAAAACGCAATCCCAACCATCAAACATGGAGGTGGAAACATTACGCTGTGGGGTTGTTTTTCTGCTAAGGGAACAGGACAACTTTACCACATAAAAGAAACTATGGACAGGGCCATGTACCATCAACTCTTGGGTAAGAACCTCCTTCTATCAGCCAAGGCATAGAAAATGGGTTGTGGATGGGTATTCCAGCATGACAATGACCCAAAACACACGGCCAAGGCAACAAAGGAGTGGCTCAAGAAGAAGCACATTAAGGTCTTGGAGTAACCCAGCCAGTCTCCAGACCTTAATCCCATAAAAAATATGTGGAGGGAGCTGAAGGCTTGAGTTACCAAACGTCATCCTTGAAAACGTAATGACTTGGAGAGGATCTGCAAAGAGGAGTGGGACAAAATCCTTCCTGAGATGTGTGCAAACCTGGTCACCAACTACAAGAAACGTCCGACCTCTGTGATTGGCAACAAGGGTTTTGCCACCAACTACTAAGTCATGTTTTGCGAAGGGGTCAAATACTTATTTCATGCATAAAAATGCAAATCAATTTATAACTATTTTTAAATGTGTTTTTCTGGATATTTTTGTTGTTATTCTGTCTCTCACTGGTAAAATAAACCGACCAATAAAATTGTAGACTGATCATTTCTTTGTCAGTGGGCAAACGTACAAAATCAGCAGGGGGTCACATACTTTTTTCCCCTCACTGTAAAAGGAAACTGCATTGGGGGGCGCATGCGCGGCGCGGATCCGGGCGGTCGCATGTAAGAGACGCTCTGAGCTCGGTTGAGCCTTCTCATCACTCCCCGGGGCCTTTCCGCTTGGAAATTTCTTTCCTCATCTACCTGATCACCCCCCTGGGACCTTCTAGTTGTAAGATCCTGGTACCTGCGGTACCCTTCCAGCCTATTATTTGTACATTACGTTCCACCATATAGATAGGTGGAACGCATCTAGTACCTGTCCCTTTAAATTCCATGACCTCATCAGTGAGTGCCGCTCTGAGCGGCTACTTCAACCGCCGGCATTCACTCACATGTGTTCGTGCAAACCGCTTGCTACAGCATTACCTAACGCTGCCGAATCCTCCAGCTATTCCCTAATACCTGGATTGACCGAAGACTTGCTACAACATCTTGTATCTCGCTACAAGATCATTACCTCACCGCCGGACCCCTCTCCTTACAAACCTACCAGTGATAAGTACCCCACAGGGGAATACCTTTCTTAATCTACTTTCACTACTACTCTGCTTACTAAAGACTATTGCTACTCTAAGAACTATACTGTTACATCTATCATCTGCACCGCTCCCTAGATTGCAAGCTCTTGAGCCTATTACCATTTTGTCACTGCACTAGTCTAGCATCTCCTGTACACTTCATCTGCTCTTCATTACCATCTGTTACCTGTACATGATTGCTATCCTAAGTGTTTACTATCACCATCTGTTACCTCTTATCATTGCTATCACTATCCACGCCTGTCCCCTCAGTAACACCTCTATACTTTCACATATAAACATATCACTCCAGGAACATCTTTAATGAGTGTCTGTGTCTGTGTATGTGCTTGCTGAGACAGGCTGATGCACAATGATGAGTCTTGAGAGTTGGATATGGTAGTTCAACACATCTCTACATGACTACTGAGTGTAACTTACGCAGCTGCAAATCCACACCATACAAATAAACGCCGGAGCATTACAGATTGCACGAACCCGAAAAATGGATTCAGCGGAAATAGCTACACATGTGATACAACTATCACAAAAGGTAGATTCATTAATTCTTTCACTTACTGAAGTGAAAAATGAAAACCAGACCTTGAGACAGCAGATAGCCCGTGTTTCACAGCTCACTGCTGCCCAACCCCGTGAGCCCAAAATAAACCCTCCACAAGTGTTTACGGGTGATCGGAAAAAATTCAGTGAATTTAAAAACGCATGTCAATTGCTTTTTAATCTAAAACCTTGTACTTACACTACAGACCAATTAAAAGTCTGCACCACTATATCATATATGTCAGGTGATCCACGGGCTTGGGCAGACTCTCTTATTGAGAAAAATGACCCTCTTCTCAACTCCTATCCTACGTTTATAGCAGAGCTCTCTAGCCTATAAGAAGACCCCAATAGGCAGAGTACTGCTGACAGCCAATTGAGGGCTTCAAAACAAGGAAGGAGACCTGTTGAAGATTTCGTAGCAGAGTTCAAGAGATGGACCCTTGATTCAGGGTGGAATGATGCATCTCTGCGAACCCAGTTCAGGCTTGGATTATCTGAAGCCATAAAAGACGAGCTAGCCCGAGCGGATTTACCTGGCACCTTGGATGCCTTGATACAACTTAGTATCAAAATAGACAGACGATTACGAGAGAGGAAGGCTGAGAAAATGGGAATCCCATTACCCAACCCATCTCGGGAGTCGTCCTTCGATCCTACTCCTATGGAGGTAGGAACCATCCGCCCACCAATATCGTCTACTGAAAAGGCCAGGAGAAGAACAGAAAATCTCTGTATGTACTGCGCCTCCGCCGAACATTTGATACGTTTTTGTCCCCTTGTCCACAAGAAAAACGGTGAGTGTTCACAGGTCTTGCTGGGGGGATTAACGACTTCTTTTACTAATCCCTATCTCTTTATTCGTTTGATCCTACAGTGGGACCAAATTAGGATCACCACCAAGGCCATGATCGACACAGGATCTTGTGGGAACTACATTGACACTAGTTTTGTTGCTTTAAATAAAATACCTATTATTTCAAAACCCAAACCTGTCTCTGTTAGTTTGATTAACGGTATTCCGTTATCTTCTGGTCCAATTACCACTCAGACACAAGCACTCCTTGCTACTGCTAACGAGTCTCATGTTGAGACCACCACGTTTGATGTGTTACCCTCACCACATGTTCCCATTATTTTGGGACTTCCCTGGTTACATATACATCAACCAACTATTGATTGGAAGACACGGTCCCTAACCTTCCCTTCTCACTATTGTGAGACCATGTGTAACCTCCAATCTCAAAAGAAAATCTTGTCCATGATGTCAGAGGAAATTACACCACCACCATGCTATCAGGATTTATCAGAAGTCTTCCTTGAGAAAAATGCTCAAGTGTTGCCTCCCCATAGGGACTACGATTGTTCTATTGACATACTCCCTAATAGTAAGCTACCTTTCGGCCATGTTTATCCTCTTTCCCAGGTTGAACTTTCTCATCTCAAGGAATACTTGGATGAGAACTTAGCGAAAGGGTTCATTAGACCCTCTACTTCTTCCACAGCTGCAGGACTTTTCTTTGTTCGCAATAAGGATTTTAAGCCTTCGGCCTATTATTGACTATAGGCAATTAAATATTATTACGATAAAGGATCGCTATCCCTTACCTCTCATCCCGGAACTGATTGAACAAGTGCGTGGAGCCACTTACTTCTCAAAGTTAGACCTTAAAGGGGCTTACAATCTCATCCGCATCCGTAGTGGGGATGAGTGGAAGACGGCATTCAGAACTAGATACGGACTATTCGAATATCTAGTGATGCCGTTTGGGTTGTGTAATGCTCCCGCAGCATTTCAGCGGTTCATAAACGACATCTTCTGAGATCTACTCGATGTCTGTGTCGTAGTATATCTGGACGATATACTCATTTACTCTCACTCCTTGTCTGAACATAAAAGACATGTAAGACTTGTGTTGTTCAGATTGCTCGCACACAACCTGTACGTAAAACTGAAGAAATGCTTATTCCATAAGGAAGAGGTGTTATTCTTAGGATACATCATATCCAAGAACAGCATCAAGATGGATATGAGCAAGATATCCTGTATTCTGGATTGGCCTGTACCAACAACTCGTAAGGCCTTACAACGATTTCTTGGATTCTCAAACTTCTATAGGAAGTTCATCAAGAACTTCTCGTCTATTGTGAGACCACTCACACAACTTACAAGTGTTAAACAAACATTTAAATGGTCTGAAGAAGCAAATAAAGCGTTCAGCTTGTTGAAATCTAGCTTCACTACCGCTCCCATACTACGCCATCCAGACCCATCCCTCCAATACATCCTGGAGGTAGATGCGTCGAATATGGACGTAGGAGCAGTTCTTTCCCAACGACCTACGAATACTTCACCACTTCACCCAGTTGCCTTCTTCTCTAAATCACTAAGTAACCCAGAGGTGAACTACCCAGTGGGTGAAAAAGAGTTACTTGCCATGAAGTTGGCACTGGAGAATTAGCGACATCTACTTGAGGGCACACGGTTGCCAATACTCATATATACAGACCATAAAAACCTCCAATATCTCCAGACCAATAAGACCCTTTCCCACCGACAGGTACGTTGGTCACTATTCTTCCTAAGATTCAATTTCTTAGTGACCTATACACCTGCAGACAAAAACAAGAAGGCGGATGCGTTATCACGGTTAACCGAAGATAACTGTGCCGAAATTCCTTCATTACCTATAATACCCCATGACCGTATTATTGGTGTTGTTCGTCCCTTAAAGGAAGAGATTCTGCACGTCTAAGACTGGATTCACCACCACCTCAACTAAGTACTGATGCAGAAGGCTTCCGCTACTTTAACGACAAACTCTACATACCTCCCGGTATGCGTACCAAAATCTTGGAGTTATCCCATGACGTACCTATGGCAGGACATATGGGTATGACTAAGACATTTAATTTGCTCACTAGGCAATTTTGGTGGCCTGGGATGAAGAGATCTGTACAAAAATTCATTTCTTCATGTGACATCTGTGCAAGGTCCAAAATTGACACTACAAAACCTTCTGGATTACTTTGCAGTCTACCAATACCCAAAGTTCCATGGGAAGTTGTGTCTTTAGACTTCATAGTGGAATTACCACCGTCCAAGGGATTCAATACCATCCTAGTGTCAGTGGACCATCTGACAAAAATGGCACATTTCATTCCCATTCGCAGATTACCTTCATCTAAGGAAACAGCGGAATTGCTGGTAAAATATGTGTTCAAACTACATGGAATTCCAAAGACTCTTTTATCTGACCGGGGCTCGCAGTTCATCTCTAAGTTTTGGCAAGCTCTATGTCACATACTGCGCATTGAGCGAAAACTTACTTCCCCCTATCACCCGCAGACCAACGGACAGACTGAAAGAGTCAACCAGTGTATTGAACAATATTTGCGTTGCTACACCTCCTACCTACAGGATGATTGGGTGGACCTCCTTTCTCTGGCAGAATTTGCTTATAACAATGCAACCCACAGTACTACTAAGCAAAGTCCGTTCTACCTGAACTATGGGTTCCATCCCACAATTCTTCCACCACGCATCCTACTATCAAGTAACCCAGTAGCCTCTGACTATCTCACCCAAATAAAAGACTCTTTGGGCTTACTTAACACCACCATCTCACATGCTTATAGCCAACAAAAGAGGTACTATGACCTCCGCAGAAGACCTTCACCTCAATATGCTATTGGGGATCTTGTTTGGCTATCTACGAGGAACTTGAGGTTGAAAATTCCTAGTAAAAAGCTTGGACCTCTATTCCTGGGACCTTTCCTAATTGAGAAGCTCATTGGGGAATCTGCAGTTCGACTCACTTTACCGGCAGATCTTAAAATACACCCCACGTTCCATGTATCTCTATTGAAGCCACATACACCCAACCAAGGGATTAGACCTACCATCGCGCCTCCACCTCCAATACAAGTTGAAGGTGGAGAAGAATTTGAGATTAAAGAAATTTTGGATTCTCGTATCCACAGAGGAAAGCTCCAATATTTCATAAGATGGAAAAACTATGGTCCCCAAGATGACACCTGGTTGGATGCTTCTGATGTCCACGCACCCAGGCTTATACGAAGGTTCCACTCCAAATACCCGGAGAGACCAGTGTTATAGGCCTTCCGGAGCCGGCCTTAGGGGGGGGGGTACTGTAAGATCCTGGTACCTGCGGTACCCTTCCAGCCTATTATTTGTACATTACGTTCCACCATATAGATAGGTGGAACGCATCTAGTACCTGTCCCTTTAAATTCCATGACCTCATCAGTGAGTGCCGCTCTGAGCGGCTATTTCAACCGCCGGCATTCACTCACATGTGTTCGTGCAAACCGCTTGCTACAGCATTACCTAACGCTGCCGAATCCTCCAGCTATTCCCTAATACCTGGATTGACCGAAGACTTGTTACAACATCTTGTATCTCGCTACAAGATCATTACCTCACCGCCGGACCCCTCTCCTTACAAACCTACCAGTGATAAGTACCCCACAGGGGAATACCTTCCTAATCTACTTTCACTACTACTCTGCTTACTAAAGACTATTGCTACTCTAAGAACTATACTGTTACATCTATCATCTGCACCGCTCCTTAGATTGCAAGCTCTTGAGCCTATTACCATTTTGTCACTGCACTAGTCTAGCATCTCCTGTACACTTCATCTGCTCTTCACTACCATCTGTTACCTGTACATGATTGCTATCCTAAGTGCTTACTATCACCATCTGTTACCTCTTATCATTGCTATCACTATCCACGCCTGTCCCCTCAGTAACACCTCTATACTTTCACATATAGACATATCACTCCAGGAACATCTTTAATGAGTGTCTGTGTCTGTGTATGTGCTTGCTGAGACAGGCTGATGCACAATGATGAGTCTTGAGAGTTGGATATGGTAGTTCAACACATCTCTACATGACTACTGAGTGTAACTTCCGCAGCTGCAAATCCACACCACACAAATAAACGCCGGAGCGTTACACTAGTGTATGCCTACCCCCAAGAAACGCAGGAAGAAGCCCGTTCAGCGGTCCCTGACGACCTACCTTCTCCGAGTCAGGGAAAAGACTATGGCCCAAGATGGCGCTCGCAGCCCACAGGCTCCGGCTGAAGCAACAAACCAGGCCGCTCCTGCTCCTGTCTCCTCTGACCGCAGTGAGTACACACCTCAACTGACAAAAGCGGATCTGGAGGACAGCCTTTCCAGTATGTATGACCGGATTGCAAAAAAGTTTCAGGCTGAACTCCATAAGTCCACAAACTCTCTCACTGCAGAGATAGCAGCATTAGGAGGCAGGACAGACATGTTAGAGACCAAACACGATGAGCTAGCACTGGCTCATGCAGATCTACGTAAGGAGCACGAGACTCTTTCAGAAACGGTTGTCCAGCTTCAATCACATCTGGAAGATCTGGACAATCGCAATAGAAGAAATAACCTTCGGGTGCGGGGGGTGCCGGAGACCACCACAGATCTATCTGCTGCAGTAAAGAAGCTTTTTGTCTCTCTCCTCCCTGATCACCCTGCTTCGTCCTTTGCGTGTGACAGGTTCCACAGAGCCCTCAGGCCTAAACCCACTCCAGATAAGCCCCCACGGGATATAGTGATGTGCCTTAAAGACTATGTCGTGAAAGAGGACATCCTTAGAGCTGCCCGTACCACACCGCATATCCAACTGGAGGGGGTCACCATACAAATCTATCCTGACATCTCCCCGACGACTCTGGATAAAAGGAGGAAGATGAAGGAGGTCACGTCGGTGCTCCAGTCAGCCAGGATCCGGTACCATTGGGGATTTCCTTTTAAACTTACGGTACCCCACAATGGCTCCACTTATACGGTATTCAATGTCGTGGAAGGAAAAGAGCTCCTGGTGAAACTAGGTCTCGTGGAACCCCAGAACAACCCTAGACTCCCGTCTACCCCACATCCATCTGCCATTTGGGCGACTCTGTCGCCACAGAGAGTCCACAACGGCGGACCCCGGTCTAGGGATCGTGCTCCTTAGCCATTCCTAATATGGAAATTTATTGGGGTCGGACTCACCCTGATTAACAACCCCCCCCCCTCTTTTGTCTTATTCTCTCCCCTATATGGTTTTGAGTACTTTGGTTTTATATCAACGGACGAGGGGGGGGAGGGTGTGGGTCTCTGTGGGTGCTTTGAACTTTTGGCACCCTTAAGGGGATTTTTCTTTTTTCTTTTTGTTTGCCATTTTTTCTTCCTACTAGACCTTTTTCTTTTTTGGGGCCATACAGAAGGCTCTCTGTGCCCGCCCATTTATTCCCCCCACTCTTCAGCACTTGTTACATAGTTACATAGTTACATAGTTAGTGAGGTTGAAAAAAGACATCAGTCCATCCAGTTCAACCTATGATGCGTGTGTGTGTTTGCTTTTAACCGTACATTGTATACCCCTGTATGTTGTGGTCTTTAAGGTGTACATCTAATAGTTTTTTGAAACTATCAATGGTCCCCGCTGATACGACTGCTTGTGGAAGAGAATTCCACATCCTTACCGCTCTTACAGTGAAGAACCCCTTACGCACTTTAAGGTTAAACCGCCTTTCCTCAAGTTTTAGTGAGTGGCCACGTGTCTTATTGTATCTCCTTTCTCTGAATAGTTTGTTCCTTATGCTCGGGTCGCCAGTACAGTATTTGTACATTGATATCATATCCCCCCTCAATCGTCTCTTCTCCAGAGAGAATAGGTTCAGTGCTTGTAGTCTTTCCTCATAGCTGATGTCCTCCATTCCCCTAATTATTTTTGTTGCCCTTCTCTGGACTTTCTCCAGTTCCAGCACATCCTTCCTGAGGACCGGTGCCCAGAACTGGACAGCATACTCCAGATGTGGCCAGACCAGAGTCTTGTAGAGCGGGAGAATAATCTCTTTATTTCTGGAGTGAATCCCCTTTTTTATACATCCCAGTATTCTGTTGGCTTTGCTTGCGGCGGCTTGGCATTGCATGCCACTGCCAAGCCTGTTGTCTACCAGTACCCCCAAGTCCTTTTCCATCCTAGACTCACCCAGAGGTTCCCCCCCTAGTGAGTAGCTTGCTTTCTGGTTTCTGGCCCCCAAGTGCATTACTTTACATTTTTCTACATTAAATCTCATCTGCCATGTGGTTGCCCACCCCGTTATTTTGTTCAGGTCTGCTTGCAAGATTTCCACATCCTGCATAGAAGATATTGGCATGCCTAATTTAGTATCATCTGCAAATACTGAGATTGTACTCGATATCCCCTCCTCTAGATCATTTATGAATAAATTAAACAGGATTGGTCCCAGGACAGAACCCTGGGGGACCCCACTTTCCACACCCGCCCAATCCGAGTACTCCCCATTAATCACCACCCTCTGTATTCTCCCCTGGAGCCAGTTCTCTATCCAGGTACTCACCTTATGGTCCATACCTACCTTCCTTAGTTTGTACAGTAAGCGTTTGTGGGGAACGGTGTCAAAGGCCTTTGCAAAGTCCAGATACACCACATCCACAGGCTTACCTTTATCTAGGTGGCAGCTCACTTCATCGTAGAAGGTTAACAGATTGGTTTGGCAAGAACGATTTTTCATGAATCCATGCTGATTACTACTTATAATACCGTTTTCATTACTAAAGTCTTGTATGTGGTCCCTTATCATCCCCTCCAAAATTTTGCAGACTACTGATGTTAGGCTGACCGGCCTATAGTTACCCGGGATATATCTCGGCCCCTTTTGAAATATTGGTACCACGTTGGCTTTTTTCCAATCAGCTGGCACCATACCCATCTGTAAACTATCCTTAAAGATCAAGAATAATGGTCTGGCAATCACCTGGCTGAGCTCATTAAGAACCCTCGGGTGCAAGCCATCCGGTCCCGGGGATTTATTTATGTTAAGTTTCTCTAGTTTAGCTCTAAGTCTATCTTCTGTTAGCCATGGCGGCACTTCCTGAGGTGTATTATTTAGTTCGGCCTTACAAGCTAGGTTCGTGTAGCCCCCCGATTCCTTTGTGAAGACTGAAGAAAAGAAATTATTTAACACTTCCGCCTTTTCTCTGTCCTCTGTGGCCATTTTTCCTTTATCATCTTTTATGGGGCCAATGTGCTCTGGCCTCGCTTTCTTACTGTTTATATACTTAAAGAACTTCTTGGGGTTCTTTTTACTCTCCTCCGCTATATGTCTCTCGTGTTCTATTTTAGCCACCCTGATTTCGTCTTTACATTTCTTATTACACTCTTTGTAATGCTTAAATGCTGCCAATGACCCCTCCGTCTTGTATTTTTTGAAGGCCTTTTCTTTAGCACTAATATACATTTTTATGTTGGAGTTTAGCCACCCAGGGTTTAGTTTTGCTCTTTTAAATTTATTTCCCTGTGGAATGCACTGGCCAATCCCCTTGTTAAGTATGCTCTTGAAGCACTCCCATTTTTCCTCCGTGTTCTTTGTTCCCAGGGTTCTATCCCATTTGATATTTTCTAGCAGCGAGCGCAGTTTAGGGAAATTGGCTCTTTTGAAATTCAGTGTCCTTATATTACCCTTGTGTTTCCTATTACTGTAATTAATACTGAAACCAATTGACCTATGGTCACTGTTCCCTAAGTTGTCCCGTATTTCTATATCCGTGAGCAGGTCTGTATTGTTGGTAATCAGTAGGTCAAGTACCGCATTGCTTCTTGTCGGTGCATTCACCATCTGACCCATGAAATTGTCCTGCAAAACATTTAGGAACTGCCAAGCCTTGGCTGAGTGTGCGGTTCCTTCTGCCCAGTCTATATCTGGATAATTAAAGTCCCCCATTATAATGACATTTCCCATCCTTGCTGCCAATCCTATCTGTGACATGAGGTCCGCCTTGTTGTTGTTACCGAGAATTCCCTGCACGATATTTGCAGCAGGGAAAGCTGCGGTACGCTGCTTGATGCTGCAGGTTTACTAAATCCTTAAAAGAGTGTAGGACAGTTTAGTCCTTAGTTGACCTTCTTTTGGAACCAGGGTTTCTGTCCCCCGAAGTTCCCCAGTGACTTCAACTGTGCATTTTGTTATTTTTTTGTTGTTTTGTTGTTTTCTATATGAAAATAAGTTTCTCCCTTTTGTTCTGTATGTTCCTTACTATATGTAGACCACTGAGTGCTGACAGGGATTTAGCATTGGGACTCCCGGTCGGTACGCGGCCCAATAATATATTCTATCACTTGCCTTACTTTGACTCCCTTGGTGTTGTAGTGCCTTATAGTCAATGGGGTAGCAGTCTCCTATTATATATCCAGGTATAAGGTTTGCGAGTAATCTCACATAATGTGAGGGGTTTTAACATCCCTCAGAAGAGGAGAAATGCATTCCGCTCCTATAAGCACCTAGGTGCAGATATCATTATGTTACAGGAGACTCATTTCTCTGCCTTAAACCACCCCAAATTTTTTGATAAAACGTATGAACAGGTCTACTTCACCACATATACATCCAAGACTAGGGGTGTCATGATCCTGGTCCGTGGCTCTCTACTCTTTGATGTCCAACCGGTGTATAGGGACCCGGATAGCAGGTTTATTATACTACAGGGTACTATCCAGGGTAAGACAATTACAATTGCTAACCTATATGCCCCTAAAGTCTCACAGGGTTCTTTTTTTCGCCATTTTTTCCAGGTCTTGGAACGATATTCCTCTGCACATGTCCTGGTTGGAGGCGATTTTAACTTGGTGGCACATCCCATGTTGGACAAGAGCCGATCGGTGAGCATGGCCAATGCCTTTCCACGAGCTTTACAAAAGTCATTATCTGACTTTCAATTATTAGATACTTGGAGGGCTCTAAATGTGGGGGTGAGGGAGTATACCCACTACTCGCACCCACATGACAGCTATGCCAGGTTGGACTATGTGTTCAGCACTCCGGTTCTATTGGCAAATTCCTCCTCGGCAGGTATTCATGTATGCCCATGGTCTGACCACCATATGGTGTCTTTTACTACTGATCATGTGGGCCTCCCATTTTCCGCGTCCAACTGGAGAATGAATGACTCTATCTTTGCTAGCCTAGAGACATTCACCACAGTTGCTGAACACTTCCGTGAATACTTTACCCTTAACGATAACGGTGAAGTATCTCCCCCTATGGTATGGACTGCCCATAAGGCAGTAATGAGGGGAAAGTTGATTGAGCTAGCCACCCAGGCCAAGCGTAAAAGGCGGGCTGATATCCGCTCATTGACCTCTGACCTGCATAGATTATATCACTTACATAGCCAAAACCACTCACCGGATGTGCTGCACCAAATCTCCCAAAAGAAAGTTGCTCTGGACTCTATATTGTCCTCGGCCACGGAAAAATCACTCAAGTGGCCAAAAGCTAGGTTCCTCTTGCATAGTAATACAGCCTCGGCCATGTTCGCCAGGAAGCTCCACCAATCTCTCCAACCAGCGCATGTATATAAGGTAAGAGATGAGGGGGGCAGGTTGGTCTCACATCCCAAAGAGGTACTGGGTGTTTTTTCACGGTTTTACAAGAAATTAATTTCCCCTCCGGAGGTTAACAACCCGGATATATCTTATTCATGGTTGGATGACTTGGATTTGCCTGTCTTATCTGAGGAGCAGCTTGGTAGTCTGAATGCCCCATGCACAGAAGAGGAAGTGGCAGCTGTGATTAAATCCCTTAAACCATCAAAAGCTCCAGACCCAGATGGCTTTACGTCCACATATTACAAGAAATTTATAGACTTCTTATCTCCTAAATTGGCACGGGTTTTTAATTTTATCTTACAGGGTAACCCGCTTCCCCCGGATATGCTGCATGCCAACATGACTTTAATCCCTAAACCTAATAAGGATCACTCCCTTCCTCAAAATTATAGGTCAATTTCTGTCCTTAATAATGATCTTAAGATCTTAGGAAGACTGTTGGCAGCCCGATTAGCACCTATCATTTCATCCCTGGTGGCTCCGGAACAGACAGGTTTTTTTCCTTCCAGACAAATAACAGACAATATCCGCCTGGCATCGAATATCATTCAGGATGCCGATCTATTCCACCGCAAGGCCTTGATTTTAGGGCTCGACATCAATAGGGCATTCGATAGTGTGCTTTGGCCATATTTGGACGTCATTTTGGCTAAGTTTGGTTTCCAGGGGGCTTTTGTGCATAGCTTTAAGGCCCTATACCAGGATCCCCAAACTAAAATAAAGCTGCCAGGTTGCTCCTTGGACCTCTTCCCTCTAGGTAGGGGCACCAGACAGGGGTGCCCCCTCTCACCATTAATTTTTGCACTAGCTATAGAACCCCTCGCTAGGGCTATATGTAGTAATCCAGCGATCAAGGGATACACGAAGGGTTCGGAGGAACATAAGATTAGCTTATACGCTGACGATGTGCTGGTGTTCCTGCCGGACCCTTTGGTCTCTCTCCCTAACTTGGTGCAGGTATTGAAGGATTTTGAGAGGGTTTCGGGCTTGAGTGTCAACCTCTCTAAATGTTCAGCCCTCTCAGTGAACATCCCTCAAGAATTGATGGATACTATCACAGCCACATTTGGTTTTCCAGTTTCGACACAGTCCCTGCAGTATCTAGGGGTACGTCTTGCTCCATCCTTGCTGGCCATGTATAGCGTTAACTACCCTCAGGCTTTTACCAAAGTGAGACAATGGTTATCCCTCTGGCACTCTTTCCCAATCTCTTTTATGGGAAGGATAGTGGCAGTTAAAATGTCTATATTGCCAAAACTGTTATATCTCTTCCGTGCCCTGCCGCTTGCGCTCCGGAGAGGGGATGTAGAGGACATACAGAGGGAGGTGAACAGATTCATATGGAAAGGTAAGAGACCCAGGTGCGGGAAGCCCACGGTGTATAGGCCTCTCTCTCGGGGGGGGGGGGGCTAGGGGTTCCTAGCCTGTGGCATTATTACTTGGCTGCTAGGCTGGCCCAGACCGCACAATGGCATGCCGGAGCCCCACTGCCACCTTGGCTGAGGTTCGAGAATGAATCTGTTCGCCCCTTCAACCTCCAGGGCCTACTCTGGTCCTCCATGTCGCATCCTCGGGACGTCAAACAGCTCAATAGTATAGTGTGGCATACCCTAAAGCTTTGGTCCGCCTGTCATGACAGGTACCAGTTGCGCTCCTCTAGACCTCCATTACTGTCCTTTGTAGGTAATAAAAGCTTTGCGCCAGCGTTCACGTCTCCTGACACCTGCCGGACCCTTTGGTCTCTCTCCCTAACTTGGTGCAGGTATTGAAGGATTTTGAGAGGGTTTCGGGCTTGAGTGTCAACCTCTCTAAATGTTCAGCCCTCTCAGTGAACATCCCTCAAGAATTGATGGATACTATCACAGCCACATTTTGTTTTCCAGTTTCGACACAGTCCCTGCAGTATCTAGGGGTACGTCTTGCTCCATCCTTGCTGGCCATGTATAGCGTTAACTACCCTCAGGCTTTTACCAAAGTGAGACAATGGTTATCCCTCTGGCACTCTTTCCCAATCTCTTTTATGGGAAGGATAGTGGCAGTTAAAATGTCTATATTGCCAAAACTGTTATATCTCTTCCGTGCCCTGCCGGTTGCGCTCCGGAGAGGGGATGTAGAGGACATACAGAGGGAGCTGAACAGATTCATATGGAAAGGTAAGAGACCCAGGTGCGGGAAGCCCACGGTGTATAGGCCTCTCTCTCGGGGGGGGGCTAGGGGTTCCTAGCCTGTGGCATTATTACTTGGCTGCTAGGCTGGCCCAGACCGCACATTGGCATGCCGGAGCCCCACTGCCACCTTGGCTGAGGTTCGAGAATGAATCTGTTCACCCCTTCAACCTCCAGGGCCTACTCTGGTCCTCCATGTCGCATCCTCGGGACGTCAAACAGCTCAATAGTATAGTGTGGCATACCCTAAAGCTTTGGTCCGCCTGTCATGACAGGTACCAGTTGCGCTCCTCTAGACCTCCATTACTGTCCTTTGTAGGTAATAAAAGCTTTGCGCCAGCGTTCACGTCTCCTGACACCTATAACTGGTGGGTGCAGCACTCCTTGACCGCCCTCCACGCCTTGTTCCGAGACAACTCTTTTTACTCTTTTGAAGGTCTTAAGAACAGATATCAAGTCCCTGATTCTGAATTCCATAAATTCCTTCAAATCAGAGATTTTTATGGCTCTCAGGGCCCTTTGACGGGCCGCCTTGAATCTTCCCTTTTTGAATCCATCTGCCGTACCTCTTCTAGAGACAGAGGGGTGATCTCGAGACTTTATGGTTACCTCAATGGCCTCCATCTACCAGACAAGTCTCGGGCCATGCTGGCGTGGGAGGCTGATCTCGGGGTGGAACTATCAGTAGAGTCGTGGTCGTCCATGCTACAGAATATGCATAAATGCACTAAATCTATGTCAGTGAAGGATACAGTGGTGAAGCTCCACACTAGGTGGTACTTTACTCCTGACAGAGTCCACAGGTTTTACCAGGGGGTCTCCGACCGCTGCTTTCGTGGCTGTGATGCTCCGGGCACCATACTCCACACCTTTTGGGAATGCGGCAGACTATCTACAGTGTGGAACAGGGTATCAGACGTGATCTCTCAAATGCTGACCTCAAGAATTTCTATTACCCCCTAGATGGGACTATTATTTGCTAAAATCCCTGGTGCCTCTGCACCAACTCAGAGATTAGCACACACACTATGTTGCTCTGTGCTGTGGGCGGTGGCCCTTAACTGGCGGTCGGGGACAGTCCCTTGGACTCGGGTATTGTCGAGAATGGAGGCGATCAGAAGTATGGAAAGGGTTTATCACACTTTGTATGACACTATGCATATCTTTCATAAAAAATGGGAGAGTTGGTCTACGGGCTGATCGAGTTGTAAGCTTCATTGGGTTGCCTTCTCTCAGCACTTGGTGGTCTACTTGGGGGTCCTACCCCTGACAATAACTAATTTCTCAGGAACAATTTGTTAATGTTGTTATTGTTAGTTTTCCCGAAGTATGCATATATGAAAATTGGTTTGGACGGGCACTAAAAACTAATATGCTATGGCGCATTTAATGCAACAACGATCTCCATGCCCTTCTTTACAGCTGGGACTTTGATATGTATTATTCTTTTTTATCCTCTACGGACACTTGACTATGTCCTTGGTTATATAGAATGTGACACTGCTGCCTTACATAACTCTGTATGCTGTATATTTTCTACATTACCACGTGCGATCTTTAACACTTGTTCGGAATAATTTGTACTGGTACTGTTCTGATATGTCATACTTTGGTTTTGTTTTTGGCTTTTCTTGTTTACAAAGCTCAATAAAAACGTTTGTATTAGAAAAGGAAACTGCATTGTCACGAAAACAGTATACATAGTGGTTACATTTTGCCTTCTTTATTATTAAGAATCCGATTCCAGTGTAATCTTCAGCCATTTTGATTTTCTAAAAATATATAAAAAATGATTTTGTTTTTTCCTTGCAAACATGGTAAACTGGAACTGATCTGTGTTTTTTTTTTTTTGTTTTTTTTTTGTGCATTATCCTGTTGATGTGATTGGCTTTTTGTTTTTCTCAAAAGTCTGTGTAGAACTGGAGGTCAAGTAAGAGGAAATCCCTGCCGCAGGAGCTTTTACTATGCTTTATATGAAAGCTTCTTATATGTCAATGGAGGCTGAGGAAGCAGTGGGTGTCAGCACCCGCCGCGTTCTTTGCAACTAGTTACATCACTCAGCCCCATTCATTTACTGATTGGGAATCTCTGGCCATGTAAACAATGGGACAGGAATAGTATGACCATATTTGGGCAATGACGTTGACCAAATTTTGTTGCAGCCATATTTTGTCAATGACATCACCCAGGAAACAGCGGTGACCCAGGAGATATCATTTGGCGCAAGTCAGTGACCGGATGGGACGTGTCCATTGGTCAGTGGGATTTTTGTTCTTTGAGCAGATTGGAGGGAGTCGTGAATCGTGGTTGATGTGGATCTACATCTCTGGATGATTTGACCGTTGATGAATAATACAATGTGGGCCCTCTAAGACATTCACATGTGGGGAACCTATCTGACCTTCCCCTTATTGTTAACCACTTAAGCCCCGGAAGATTTTACCCCCTTCCTGACCAGGGTCTATTTTGCGATTCGGCACTGCGTGACTTTAACGGACAATTGCGCGGTCGTGCAACGCTGTACCTAAACTAATTTGGCGTCCTTTTTTTCCCACAAACAGAGCTTTCTTTTGGTGGTATTTGATCACCTGTGCGATTTTTTGATCACGCGCTATAAACAAAAAAAGAGCGTCAATTTTGCAAAAATAACAATATTTTTCACATTTTTTTTATATGAAATTCCCCCCAAAAAAATGTAAAAATCAAAATTTTTTAACATTTTAGGCCAATTTTTTTTTTTTTTACCATATGTTTGGTAAAAAAAAAAATCGCAAAAAGCGTATTTTGATTAGTTTGCGCAAAAGTTATTGTGTTTACTAACAAAGGGAAAGATTTCTGTCATTTTTGTTGGTTTTTTTTTAACATGTAATGGCGGCGATCTGCGATTTTTCTTTGCGGGACTGCGACATTCGGGCGGACAGATCGGACCCTTGACTGACATTTTTGACACTTTTGGGGGTACCAGTGACATTACTACAGTAATCAGTGCTATAAATATGCACTGTTACTGTAATAATGACACTGGCAGTGAAGGAGTTAACTGTATTAGAGAGGGAGGGGTTAAGTGTGTCCTAGGGGCGTGCTTCTAACTGTGATTGGCTGTGGCTGTGTGTGTAAGAACAGTGATCAACGGTCCTACATAGTAGAACCGTTTGATCATCATTCTTACACAGGGAGAACTGACAGGCGGCTTTGTTTACACTAGCCGCCTGCCTTTCTCCCGCTGTCACGGAGGATCGCGAGTGCCCGGCGGACATCGGGTCTGCCGGGCACACGCGCGGGGGGTCCGCGACCGCGTGAGAGCGGGAGCGCGCCTCCGGCGGCGCGCACTCGCTCCCCACACCCTTACAGGCTAGCGACGTAGTACTAGGTCACTCTGCCTGTGAGGGGCTGACTGCCGACGTAAATAGTCGTGCGGCAGTCGGCAAGTGGTTAAAGGAGTCTTCCAGATTCCACTAAGCTTTCCACCTACCATCCCTGCAACAAAAAGAGGCCAGAGTTGTGGAAAAAAGGCCCTCATTAACATGGAGACATGGTGCTTTGCCAGGGGGACATGTGGTATGGTTTCGCATTGTGGCCCCCACTCTTTTCCTGGATAGCCATGCTGCATGCTCAAATAAGGATCTGGATATTTCTCAGGACCCGCTTCCTGATTGGTTGGGAGGAGAATCAGTGTGATAATAGTGAATATTCATTCGCTATTGTCACACAACTGGGCGGGCTCAGGGTGCACTGCTCTGCACCCCGAGCCCACCCTTTTTTGAAGCCTATTAGAGCCTCTGGCTCTAATCATGTGCTTCAAAATAAAAACCTTATTGGAATCCATGCGTCCAGCGCCCTGCATGTAGATTAGGGGGCCGGAGGCATGGATAGGGGGGGGGGGGGCAGAGCTCCTGTGAACCCAATGGACGAGCCGCCACTGGTCGGGGCTCCTTTTGCATAAATTACTGCATAAATACGGCGTGGCATGGAGGCGATCAGCCTGTGGCACTGCTGAGGTATTATGGAAGCCCAGGTTGCTTTGATAGCGGCCTTCAGCTCCTCTGCATTGCTGGGTCTGGTGTCTCTCATCTTCCTCTTGACAATACCCCACAGATTCTCTGTGGGGTTTAGGTCAGGCAAGTTTGCTGGCCAATCAAGCACAGTGCAAAAATGTGAAAAACTATCAGCGCAGTAAGAAACCTAAAAAAATTTGATCAGCTGCAAACACTAAATGTGATCCCACTACACAAATAAATGATTCAGTAAATAATATGTGTTGCGCTAAATCAAACAAAGTGCATATGAAAAATATTAAAAATATTCAATCTCAAAATATTGCAACAAAAGTCCATGTGATTAAACACCTGACGTGAATATTGAATACGTCCTTTCGGAAATAACATATATAAAAATCCACGTGTATATAAAGTGCTGTGATCTCTAGATAAAAGACTCCTCCAACACAAAGGTGACCAAAACTTCTCATGGAAACATTGCTGTACCGCATTTGTATACTACAGCGTTTTGTGAGTACCCTGATTTTCAATTAAACTTCTGCCTAATCATGCTATACAGAGAGCATTAGATTTCTTTGCTTTGTTCCCCTTTTTTTCATCTATGGCCCTGTGATATGAACAATATAAGTAGGGAAGAAACCCTACACAAAAAACTGGAAAGTGGCTCCAGGTGTCAGAGCCAAAAACCAAAAAGAGGGGGGGGGGAAAGGAAAGGGAAAAGAAACAAAAGAAATATAGGGGTGAAAGAAATGGGAGGAGTGAAGGGGATATAGAAAAAGAGAGAAAGAAATGCAAGGGGGAAAAAAGAGGAGAGAGAGAGGGAGGAGAAAAAAAGGGGAGAAACAAGGGCAAAGGAACAGTTGGAGTGATGGGACAAGACGAAAAGAGACTAAACAAGAAAAGATGGAGGGCTGGTGGGATTTTAGAGGTACCATAAAACAAGAGATAACAACTATGATAAAAACATATTTATTGTTTTACACATTAAAAACAAGTGTAGAAAAACACATATGTAGATAGGACAAACAGTTGTACAGTACAAAGGTTCAAAATTAGGCAAAAAATAATGTATAACTCGTCCGATGTCAGAATTCATCGGAGATTAACCCGACATGTTTCGCAGCCTATGGAGGGCCGCTTCTTCAGGGGTCTATATCATAGTATGCATTTTGAGCCTTAATTGACCTGAATGATATAGATGACAAACATCAAATTAAGAACATAACTGTACATAGCTGTAAACAACGGTCAAACATGCACATGTGGCATCCCTGTACAAACACCGTACATCATATCCAGACCCGTCACCCGGAAACTCACCCAGAGGGGGCAGGCATGCCCCCCCACATACGCCTCACCCACGGATGTGGAGGGAAAACAGGGAAGGGACACCAAAGAGCAAAAAGTCAGTGACCCAAGGGACATTCAAAGAGTGTACCAAATGAGGTCAGTGAGTTAGAGAGGGAGCAAAAACACCCAAAAAGGGATAGAAAGAGAAAATTCTACACTTATGGTTATTACCTGAACATATACTGTTCATCAAATAGCACACAGTAAAAACAGCAGAAGAGGTTTTATGCCCTGTTAAGGGACTACCTGAAGAGGGACCAGAGGTTCCTATCTATAGAGCAGAAAATGAAGGGAATATATGATATAATATAATATAATAACCATAGGGCCACAGGCAAGATCTCACCAAAAGGGGAGACAAAAAACAACAAAAACGCTACCTCATCTGTTGAAAAATGGGCAATCCTGAGAGGCCGGATATTAGAGCAGTTTCAGCTATATAGCGTTGACACCGGGTGGGCAGGCAACAAGCCAGTCCCCGGGCAAGCCCGTAACGGATAAGTGTGGTATCCAAACAGAAATATATTGGGAAGTATGTCTAGTTGGAGAACAAAAAATGAAGGTTAGGGTAACAGAGGGACAGGCTTAGTTGTAATAGCGTAAAGGCATAAGGAGCATAATCCCAGCCGGTGCTTACCAAGAAGTATCCATAATGAGGAGTGAGGCTATCTCTCGTCAATGCTGCTATGGAGCCCGCCTAAATGCTCCCTAAACCCCACGCCCAGTGCACGTCATCGACGTGCGCCTCGGGCGCGGGTCAGATGCTCAACTGCGCGCGCAACATCCGTGGGAGACTACAGGGGACACAATTCCAACCCTTCCCCCCGGGGGGGGGCAAGGCGGGGACGGTCTGGATAGAGTCACAGGGACTCTAGAGTCACATAAAGAACAGGGAAAGGAGCCACAAGCATACAAGACCTTGAACATCATCATGAACTTAATACAGTTACAAAAATTACAAACAACGATAAACAAATACACCTATGTAAACACTGAAAAAAATATATGCGATTTAATACATATATTATACGGTGGTGATGTGTCCTAAGAAGAAGAGGAGAAGAAAACCACAATCACCACCTAATTACATATACGGTACTTCATATAGGGTCCAATGGGTGGATGGATTCCCATGGATCATCCGAAAAGAGATCTGACCTAGATACTTGTATGAATGAAAAACAAAGCATACATATTAGAAGTATCAATGAGGAGGCAATCTTCAAAAAAACCACAAGCGCATTTTATGCGGTTGTGAGGTAAGAATTTACATTAATTCTCCCAAGATCATCCCTGCACACGGGTGCCGGGTAATCCCTGGGTTTGGGCACAGGGGACAAGAATCTCTCCAGTTGCATGTCAAGGATTCAATTCAGAAACATATAATGGAGGGACCCTGGGCTGAGGGATTTGGTCCCAAAAAGGGATCTTAACCCAAAAAGGGCTTGTAGGTTAGTACCTCATTTATTCCAGGGGGCTTGGTTGCATCCAAAGACTCAATCCAATAAGTTTCTTTCTGTAGGATTCGTTTGTCCCAGTTCCCCCCACGGGGGTCTGGGGCAATAACATCCAACACCGTGAATCTCACAACTTTGTTTTCATAGCCATGATGTAGGCCTATATGCCTAGTAACACTAGTCTGAATGGTCCCGCCATCAGAATGGTAAATGTGATCCCCAATGCGTTGGCTTAGCTTTCGGATCATTTTGCCAACATAAAAAGCCCCACAATGACAGGTCATAAGGTAGACAATACCTTGCGTGTTACAATCAGCATAGTGTTTGGGTTTAAACCACTTACCATTCGGTAAATGAACTCTGGGTCCGACTAGGACCCAGGGGCATTTATCGCAAGATCCACATTGATAGGTGCCCATTTTAAAATGTTGTGGGGCACTATTAGGTTGGTAATGGCTCTTAATGAGACAATCTTTAAAAGAGATGGCACGTCTAAATACCAAATTTGGTTTGGCACCTAGATACTTGCCCAAGGTGTAATCCTGTGTAAGGATGGGCCAGTGTCTATTTAGGATCTTACGTAGAATGTTATCATGTGCATGTGGTAATAAACCTAACAATTTGATTGGTATTATCCGTTTTGGTTTTATAGAGCAATTCCGCTCTTGATCGTGCGGTAGCTCGATTATATGCTTTCCTCAATAATTTTCTGGAATAACCCCTCACAAGTAAACTCTCCTGTAGCTGTTTGGCTTGTACTTTAAAGTTATCATCCGTGGAGCAGTTCCTGCGGAGCCTTAAATACTGAGCATACGGGATGCTATTTATCAGGGGGGTGGGATGGGCACTCGCTGCGCAAAGGACGTATTGCCCGCACTAGGCTTGCGGTACAAGTCAATGTCAATTGATCCATCTGCTTGGAGGCTGATTTTGAGATCCAGAAATGGTATTTCATATTTATGGATGGTGTGTGTAAATTTTAAATTCAAATTGTTTGAATTCAGAGCTGATAGAAATAGCATAAGATCCTCCTGAGTTCCCGTCCAGATAACGAGCAAGTCGTCAATGAATCTATGCCAGATTAATATAAATGGTAACCATCTATCCATTTCTTCAACTGCAAAAATCAGCCTTTCCCAGGCGCCCAGATATAAATTGGCATAGGAGGGTGTGCAGCAAGTGCCCATCGCAACCCCCTGAATTTGTAGATATGTTTGATCCAGAAAGGTGAAATAATTTCTGGTGAGTATGAACCTCAAGAGTTGGAGAACAAATTACATTAGAGGCCAGGTATTATGGTCTTTTTCTTTAAGGAAGGATTCAGCCATCCGGATGCCCTGGTCGTGCGGGATACTTGAGTACAGAGCCTCAATATCTATGGCAACGAGCAGAGCATCCGGAGGGACTTGAATCTCTTCCAAATGCCTTAACAGGTCTGTTGTATCCCGGATGTAAGAAGGAAGTCTTAATACATGTGGTAATAAGAAGGAATCCACATACTTGCTGGCATTTTCAGTGAGGGATTGGTTTCCAGAAACAATAGGTCTGCCAGGGGGATGCTCAAGGTTTTTATGCACCTTGGGCAAGGTGTAGAAGGTCGGGATCTTAGGGTGTTTCACATTTAGGAAATTGTATGTGTCCCTGTCTATGAGGCCCTCAGTGAAGGCACCCATACACAGGGACTTAAATTCCTGAATGAAGTCCTGGATGCTATCGGGAGAGATAGGGTGATAGCAATCTCGATTGCCCAGGACTTCAAGACACATAGTTTCGTATTGAAGGGGAGACATGACAACGATGTTTCCACCCTTATCTGAGGGTTTAATCAGAATGTCTTTGTTGGTCTGGAGTTGTTTCAAAGCTGATGTCTGTTCAGATGTTAAATTCTTGAGCGTGGAGGGCCAGGTGGTATTTTTTAATTCCTGTGACACTCTCTGGACAAAAGCCCAAATATTGGGGTTGGTAGCCAAGTCTGGAAACTTTTCAGACTTGGGCTTTAATGTTGTCGTGTTGGTTGCGTGTTTTAATACCACCCTAGTATCTCTTGTTTTATGGTACCTCTAAAATCCCACCAGCCCTCCATCTTTTCTTGTTCAGTCCCTTTTCGTCTTGTCCCATCACTCCAACTGTTCCTTTGCCCTTGTCTCTCCCCTTTTTTCCTCCCCCCTCTCTCTCTCCTCTTTTTTCCCCCTTGCATTTCTTTCTCTCTTTTTCTATATCCCCTTCACTCATCCCATTTCTTTCATCCCTATATTTCTTTTGTTTCTTTTCCCTTTCCTTCCCCCCCCCCTTTTTTTGGTTTTTGGCTCTGACAACTGGAGCCACTTTCCAGTTTTTTGTGTAGGGTTTCTTCCCTACTTATATTGTTTATATTCAATTGGGATGTCGGTACCTTGTTAATTTTTTCTATATCAAACACTACTTATTCCCTGTGATATGGATGGATGAGCTGTGCTGATCCTGGACCCTCTTGCTCATACCTTGTTGCTGATAACTGATTACCCCTGTTAAGGGACTGCTTTGTCTGACCCTGGGTGGCACCTGGGTCAGACATTAAGGTGAGAGGCTTGCACTTCTGGTGGTGGATTTTCTCATGGTCACTGAGAAGTTTTGGTCACCTTTGTGTTGGAGGAGTCCTTTATCTAGAGATCACAGCACTTTATATACACGTGGATTTTTATATACGTTATTTCCGAAAGGACTTATTCAATATTCATGTCACGTATTTAATCACATGGACTTTTGTTGCAATATTTTGAGATTGAATATCTTTAATATTTTTCATATGCACTTTGTTTGATTTAGTGCAACACATATTATTTACTGAATCAAGCACAGTGATACCATGATCATCTGACCAGTTATTGGCAGATTTGGCAGTGTGGGCAGGTGCCAAGTCCTGCTGGAAAATGAAATCAGCATCTCCATATTCATCGTCTTCAGTTGTGGTGTTTATTTGTCACCATCTTCAGTTGCGTTAGTTTATCCATCACTGTCTTCATCTGTAGTGATTTTTCCATCACTATCAATGGCGGTGGTGGCCTATCAGTCACCAGCTTCATTTGTGATGGTTTATCAGTTGCCATCTGCAGCCATAATGGTTTAAACGCCTCCACCATCAATAGACAGACTGATGCCCCAATCACCTTTAACATTCCCATCTTTCTCTTTGCTGTATCTTTGTCTTGTGGCAATTCTCCTTCGTCATCGTCAGCTCATCACACCACCTACCCCCACCCAGAACTCTCATCCCTTTCTCTGAATCATTGCTGAAATTAAGACAATTAGGTAAATAACTTCACCAATAAATTATAATCAGGAGCAGAGAAAACCACCAAACGTGAATCATATTGCATGCACAGTAATCAGACAGAAGAAGAGGCTTTGTGCCTGGAAAGTTTGTAGTGATTTCCATGACTGCAATTAGCTATGAAAGTCGGTAGGCAAGGCCATCAGAACGTAGGAATATTGTTTTATTCCACTAACAGGCCTCTTGCCCTGATTTCATGTCGGAATGAATCACTGTTCCTAGAAAGAGAAAAATAGCACACATTCACCACCACACCCAACACTTCACCCTGCATCCTCCCTGGCTGAGTTAGCTACCAGTTCCAAGGATAGTCCATTAGTAGAAAGAAGAGGCGAGTCCGATAGATTTTTATAGCTCAGCTTTCACAGATTAAAGTAATTAAAGTAAGTAAAGCAGTTGTTGGCACTTTCCCGGGTTGGGTACTCCATGTCCTGTCCTTAACTTCCACCTATCCAGGAAACCAGAACCTATCCGGGTGTTTCCCAGCTGGGAGAATACCAATCACTACATCAGTACTTCTGTGAAGAAAAAGGGCCCCACCAAGTCCCAGGGGGGCCATCTTCGGAGACCTACTCCTGTCCTCTTGACTCTCTGCCCAAACTCTTCCCACTCTCCAACGTAACCTACTATTTACCTATAGGAGAGGGCACCACATAGTGGCCAAACTTGGAATGATGCCAACACCCTCCCTCAGACGTTACCATCGGCCATGAGCTAGTTTTGACAAAAATGATTGTTCTAAACAAAGTTCAAGTTAATCCTAAAGTAGAGAACAATGATCTACACCAGGGGTCAGCAACCTTTTTCCACCTAAGGGCAGATTCAATGTATGTGAATGCATGGAGAGCCACATTTGCCTGCTAATAAATGAAGATAATAATAATCTTAGCATAGTAATAATAACAGTACAGGTTTACCTCACTTTAAGGTGCTTCACTAATACAAAGCCAGTTCCCCCTGAGGGAGCATGTGGCTGGGGATTCAGATTTTACTGCCCCCTCCCCCACCCTGGCATCCAAAGGGTGGCTGACGCCAGCCCTGCCAGCCAGCATCATCTGGAGATGGGGTTCCTGCCCTTAGGGGAGATGCGGTTCCTGTTCCCAAGGGAGATGGGGTCCTCGTCCCTAGGGGTGATGGGGTCCCTGTCCCCAGGGGTGATGGGGTCCCTGTTCCCAAGTGAGAATGGGTTCCTGTCCCCAGGGGAGAAGGGGTCCCCATCTCTAGGGGAGATGGGGTCCCTGTCCCCAGGGGTGATGGGGTCCCTGTGCCCTGGGGTGATGGGATCACTGTCCTCAGGGAAGAAGGGGTCCCTGTACCCAGGGGTGATGGGGTCCCTGTCCCCAGAGTAATGGGGTCCCCGTCCCCATGTGAGAATGGGTCCTTGCCCCCAGGAGTGATGGGGTGCCTGTCCCCAGTTGAGAAAAGGTCCCCTTCCCTAAGGGAGATGGGGTCCCAGTCCTCAGATGAGAAGGAGTCCCTTTCCCAAGGAGAGATGAGGTCCCTGTCCCCAGAGGAAAAGGGGTCTCTGACCCCAGGAGTGATGGGGTCCCTAATAGGATCCCCCCTATTGCAGTGTCCTCTGTCCCCCTTCACATCACTCCCATAGTGTCCTCTGCCCCCCGCCCCCATAGCAGTTCCCTGTGCTCCCCAAAGCAGTGCCCCCTGCACTCCCCCACTGTAGTGTCCTCTGTGCCCCCATAGTGTCCTCTGCCCCCCTGCACCCCAACCCACACACACACACACAATCTGTGTAGGTAGAACTCTCCTACCTTACACAGGTGTATAGCAGAGCAGAGATCGGCCATTATCACAGGGCTGGATGGGGACGGGAACTACTTAAATTAACTTTTCACATTAACAGGCTGGTGATTGGTTGCTAGGATCACCCAGTAACCAATCGCCTGCTGTTTAATGTGAAAAGTTAACTCCAGCTGTTCCCGTCCTCATCCGGCCACTGTCCAATGAAGAGGAGAGTGATGAAAATGTCTGCGGGCCGGGTGCACGTGAACTCATCTCGTGCACTGATGGGCCAGACATTTAGCGTTGGTGGGCCGGGTGCGGCCCTGATCTACACATTCGCCTACCGAAATTAGTTTGGTGGCTGTTCTTTCTGTAGGTCAGCCTCATATATGACATGTAAGCTCTGGGACTACAGTCTAAGCACCAGTGGACTGAGGTTGGTTGCTACTGGGGTAGGCCAACTAAGCAGTTAACACACACTGCAGCCAGTACCACGCATTTTATCATAAAGAGGCACTGTTTAACGCATCTGTTGCAATTCCGATCTTTTAAAAGAAACATTTGTATCACGTGCTGCCGCATCCAGGCAGGAATGTGACAGAGAGTTTACAATATGGTAGATTTCTTCAAAGAGGATATAGTTATTACATTTCTGATGACAGCATTCATGGATTCATCCTAATGATTTTTAAATAGTGTTTTAACCTCTTGCTGTCTACATAACGCCTATGGACGGCAGTAAAGAGGGTGGACTTTAACACTTACATGCCACTGCATTCATGGACAACGGAGGTTTCTGTGCTCAGCGTGCGCTCCTAGCACAGAGGATGGGCTGTAAAGGACGGCTCTCAGTCTCTTCTAATCAGGACAGCCATCAGGGGGGGACAGCCCATACACATGTAAGAGGGCCCATGTGACCTGAGGGCCCGGCTGCCTGGGCCCCAACCTACAAGACCAAGTTGTTCCTGCTGTAGTAACCAGCAACTGCTTAACCTCCCTGGCGGTCTGATAAATTCAGATCTTAGGTGCTGAAAGCAGTACCATTATTTTGCACAGAAATCTGTTCTGTACATTTTAAAACTCACCTTCCCCTGCGATCCCCCGCCATCTTCCCGCTGTCCTCCCCCGCCATCCTCCCCCACCATTCTCCCCCGCCGTCCTCCCCCACCGTCCTCTCACATCCGTCCTCCCGCTGTCCTCCCCCACCGTCTTCCCCTGCCATCCTCCCCTGCCGTCCTCACGCTGTCCTCCCCCTGTCCTCTCCCGCAGTCCTCCCCCACCATTCTCCCCCGCCATCCTCCCACGCCATCCTCCCCCGCCGTCCTCCCCCTGTCCTCCCCCGCGTTCCTCCCCCACTGTCCTCCCCCGCCGTCCTCCCCCGCTGTCCTCCCGCTCTGTGCTCTGCAGATGCCGGCACCTGTCTTCCGGTTACCTTCCCTGCGAATGCAGGGGGTGGAATTGGCGGCAATTTCAAAAATGTAAATACACCAAATGAGATGATAGAAAGCTGTGATACTAACGGATTACACTGTATCATCCCATTTCACCACAGTATTTCACCTGGTGACTTTTCCAGTGCCCTGCCTGTGCTTTTCCAGTTCTTTGTGCCTGGAAATTAGAGAAAGACCATGGTGTCCAAAAAGCATTCTTTTTGCGCAAAACACTTTTAGACGAACTGGAAAACAGCTACAGCGAAACGGATTTACTTGAAGAATTGAGCGATAGCGATTGGTGGGAAAATTTGTCATCAGGTACGGAAAGTGAGGACAGTGAGGATTCTGATGTCTCTTTCTGGCACATCGCTCGGTTGGAAATTCTGAAGAATCATTTGATAAACTTCGCAAATTCCACAAGCGATGTGCCAGAAAGAGACATCAGAATCGTCGCTGTCCTCACTTTCCGTACCTGATGACCAATTTTCCCACCAATCGCTATAGCTCAGTTCTTCAAGTAACTCCGTTTTGCTGTCGCTGTTTTCCAGTTCGTCTAAAAGCGCTTTTGTGGACGCCATGGTCGTTCTCTATTTTCCAGACACAAAGAACTGGAAAAGCACAGGCAGGGCACTGGAAAAGTCACCAGGTGAAATCCTGTGGTGAAATGGGATGATACAGTGTAATCTGTTACCGATCACAGCTTTCTATCATCTCATTTGGTGTATTTACATTTTTGAATTTGCCGCCGGTTCCAACCGCCCCACCCCCCCCGCGTCACAACACTCACAGGGAAGGGAACCGGAAGACAGGTACCGGCATCGGCCAAGCACACAGCGGGAGGACAGCAGGGAAGGACAGCGGAAGGACGGCAGGGAAAGACAGCGGGAGGATGGCAGGGAAGGACAGCCGGAGGACGGCGGGGAAGGACAGCGGGAGGACGGCGGGGAAGGACAGCCGGAGGACGGCGGGGAAGGACAGTGGGAGGACGGCGGGGAAGGACAGCCGGAGGACAGCGGGGAAGGACAGCGGGAGGAAGGCGGGGAAGGACAGCGGGAGGATGGCGGGGAAGGACAGCGGGAGGATGGCGGGGAAGGACAGTGGGAGGACGGCGGGGAAGGACAGTGGGAGGACGGCAGGGAAGGACAGCGGGAGGATGGCGGGGGAGGATGGCGGGAGGACGGCGGGGGAGGATGGCGGGAGGATGGCGGGGAAGGACAGCGGGAGGATGGTGGGAGGATGGCGGCGAAGGACAGCGGGAGGATGGCAGGGGATGGCAGGGAAGGTGAGTAACATTCTGGGGTAATCTCTAGTGTGGCTCGTGGTTACAGCTTTTGGTACTAAAAAATGAACCTCGAGCCACACTCGGGAATACCGCTAGGGAGATGAAGTAGGGGGGCCGCGGAGTGAGCCAATGTAGCTCACTTAGTTCTGGCTGCAAGGGAAAGGTGCATACTTGCCAACTACATAATAAACAAGCAAAAAATTGGGGGAGCAAACCCTGAACATGTATATCTAAAGCCGGTGCAGCTATGGACCAAGCGACATGTATATTAAAAAAGAATAGCGCACACATGCAAAAGAAATGACTATCAAATATGGAGACAATCCATAAATAAAAATCGGGATTTAGTCCCACCATATGGCCATATCGTGCTCAAGCCCACCAGTGCGTCAAAGTACCCCATTATCAGTGGGTCCTACACTATCCATAAAAGGAGAGGCCAACCGTGGCACCGTGGAGGTCACCAATATTGGGGGAGACCCCACCAACCCTGGCCCCAAGAGAACCATTGGCAACAATGGGAAGGGGATACTTATCCCCAATATCAACAGAGGGATACCCCACACAGGAATGGCCCTCCACCAGGAAGGGTAGAAAACAGAGAAGGGGATGTAGAGGCAGACGAAAGAAGCAAAAGGAAAAGAGAGTCCTAGGTGCGGGGATTTTCAATTTAAGTGACGTCCAATTCACCCCTGATGAGTTAAAAATATTGGAATTGAGCTTAAAGTTTGCCCCAGATAAGGGTGTTGACAAGTTCAATACGTTCATTGATATAGAGAAATATATCAGGAAACTTAAAATAAAAAAACATTTCCTGGAAAAACCTATGAGTCAAAATAATACTACTACAGAATATCAGGACAGTGGACTGAGAAACCGATCTATCTTCAACCCCCCCAAAGCCTCTAATCACTGTCTAGAGGTTTTTAAAAATATGGTTGAGGATGATGTACGTAAACTGAAAACAAACAGACATCCAAACAAGGATAATCTACATAAAGGACTGAAAGAATTAGAACAACGGAAAAATATTGTGATTAGGGGAGCAGACAAAGGTGGAGGTATTGTGGTTCTCAATAAATGTGACTACAAACAGGAACTTGATAGACTTGTGGGAGACCAGGTTACCTATCAAAAATTGCGACAAAACCCCACCTCAAAATTAAAATTGAAATGAGAAAAACTGGTTAAGAAGGCCAAAGATCAAGGAATACCTAGCAAAAAGGAGGCAAAATATCTCGTACCCAATGCCCCCAAACTTCCTACGATATATCAACTGCCAAAAATTCACAAAAATAAAACAAAACCACCGGGCAGGCCAATAATTAGTGGGATTGGATCTCTCTTTTCACGGGTTGGAGAATATGTGGACCACTTCCTACAGCCAGTGGTGCCTCTCTATCCATCTCATTTGAGAGACAGTAAACCCCTGATTAATATATTGGAAGATATAGAGGTGCAATCGGAAACATTCCTAGTTACAATTGACGTTGAGTCATTGTATACTAGCCTGAAGCAAAAGGATGCGATAGACACCACTATAGCGGCTTTAAATGCTAAAACAAAAATAAAACCTGCCCAAAAAAAGTTTATATGTGACGCCCTTGATTTGGCTATGAGCAACAACTATTTTTGGCATGACGGTTGTTGCTACAACCAAATCAAGGGCCTAGCGATGGGCGCAAAATATGCACCCAGTGCAGCAAATATACTTCTTGGACAATGGGAAGAGGAGGTAATTTTCCGGAGACGGGAGCCCTCCCTAATCCTCTACACAGTGGCGTAGCGTGGGTTGTCAGCGCCCGGGGCAAGGTAAGTAATTTGCGCCCCCCACACAAACCTACAAGACCATTACACTGACACCTACACTGACCACTACACAGACCTACCTGATTACCATACTGACACCTACACTGACCACCCTACATTCCCACAAACACTGAGACCTACTCTGACCCCCTACACTGACCCCTCCTACACTGACACCTACTCTGCCCCCCCTACATTCCCACATACATTGACCCCCTACACTGCCCCCCCCATACACTGACCACTACACTAACACCTACACTGACCCCCCCTACACTGACCACCCCTATATTGACTCCCCCCCATACACTGACACATACCCTCCCATACACTAACACCCCCTACACTGACAACTACACTGACCCCCCCCCCCTTACACTGACATCCCCTACACTGACACCTTCACTGACAACTACACTGACACCCCCATGCATTGACACCTACACTGCCCCCCCTTACACTGACACCCCCTTACACTGACCCCCCCTACACTGACACCTTCATTGACCCCCCCCTACACTGACACCTTCACTGACCCCCCCTACACTGACACATTCACTGACCCCCCTACACTGACACCTTCACTGACCCCCCCTACACTGACACCTTCACTGACCCCCCCTACACTGACACCTTCACTGACCCCCCCATACACTGACAACTTCACTGACCCCCCTACACTGACACCTTCACTGACCCCCCCCCCTACACTGACACCTTCACTGACCCCCCCCCCCTACACTGACACCTTCACTGACCAGTGACCCCCCTACACTGACACCTTCACTGACCCCCCCCCTACACTGACACCTTCACTAACCCCACTACACTGACACCTACTCTGCCCCCCCTACATTCCCACATACATTGACCCCCTACACTGCCCCCCCCCATACACTGACCACTACACTAACACCTACACTGACCCCCCCTACACTGACCACCCCTATATTGACTCCCCCCCATACACTGACACATACCCTCCCATACACTAACACCCCCTACACTGACAACTACACTGACCCCCCCCCCCCTTACACTGACATCCCCTACACTGACACCTTCACTGACAACTACACTGACACCCCCATGCACTGACACCTACACTGCCCCCCCTTACACTGACACCCCCTTACACTGACCCCCCCTACACTGACACCTTCATTGACCCCCCCCTACACTGACACCTTCACTGACCCCCCCTACACTGACACATTCACTGACCCCCCTACACTGACACCTTCACTGACCCCCCCCTACACTGACACCTTCACTGACCCCCCCTACACTGACACCTTCACTGACCCCCCCATACACTGACAACTTCACTGACCCCCCTACACTGACACCTTCACTGACCCCCCCCTACACTGACACCTTCACTGACCCCCCCCCCTACACTGACACCTTCACTGACCAGTGACCCCCCTACACTGACACCTTCACTGACCCCCCCCTACACTGACACCTTCACTAACCCCACTACACTGACACCTTCACTGACCCCCCCTACACTGACACCTTCACTGACCCCCCCCTACACTGACACCTTCACTGACCCCCCCCCCTACACTGACACCTTCACTGACCCCCCCATACACTGACAACTTCACTGACCCCCCTACACTGACACCTTCACTGACCCCCCCCATACACTGACACCTTCACTGACCCCCCTACACTGACACCTTCACAGACCCCCCTACACTGACACCTTCACAGACCCCCCTACACTGACACCTTCACTGACCCCCCCATACACTGACACCTTCACTGACCCCCCCTACACTGACACCTTCACTGACCCCCCCCCCACACTGACACCTTCACTGACCAGTGACCCCCCTACACTGACACCTTCACTGACCCCCCTACACTGACACCTTCACTGACCCCCCTACACTGACACCTTCACTGACCCCCCCTACACTGACACCTTCACTGACCCCCCCATACACTGACACCTTCACTGACCCCCCCTACACTGACAACTTCACTGACCCCCCCTACACTGACACCTTCACTGACCCCCTTACACTGACGCCATCACTGACAACTACATTGACCCCCCCCCCCATGCGCTGACCTATCTCCCCCTCATGTCCACTTCCCTGGGCCCCGGGGGAAGGCGGCACATCACTCACCTCTCAGCTTCGGACTTCAGGGGGCGATCTGGAGTGGAGGAGACTGGAGAGACACAGAGTGTCAGCAGCCAGCGTGGAGTCAGCAGGTCAGGGAGAGACTCCAAGAGCGGTGCTGCGCAGGCACCGAGCCACCGGCTGCCATTTTCACCCACGATCAGCCCCGCCCCCTGGCCGCACGTGACCCCTTCAGCGTCCGCCGCTGTCAGGTTGGAGTTGTCGGCAGGACACCGACGTCCTGCACAAAGCGACGACAGTCAAGGAGCCAAGTGGAGGAAAGGGCGGCCGGGGTGCCGGGCGGCATTGTCACAATAAAGGGATGGGGGATACTATGATCCCTATGAAGGCGGGTTTGGGATGGGATGGGGGATACTATGATCCCGTGGATGGCGGGTTTGGAATGTGCCTCCCAAAATGTTGCGCCCGGTGCCATTGGCCCCCTCCGCACCCCCCACGCTACGCCACTGCCTCTACAAGAGATTTATTGATGATCTCCTGGTCCTATGGAGTGGATCTGAAGACTCCTTAATGGAGTTTGTAGAGAGAATAAATAACAACCAATATGGCCTAAAATTCACCGCATGATGGGACAGAAAAACTGTAAATTTACTGGATTTAACTTTGGAGAAACAGGGTAATATCATCTCCACAAAAAGCTATTTTGAGGAAACCGACAGGAATAGCTATATTCCCACCAAAAGCTGTCACCACCCCAAATGGTTGGGAGCCATACCTAAAGGACAATACATGTGTATTAGACGCAATTGTAGGAATGAGGATGATTATATTACCCAATCAAACTTACTAATGTCTAGATTTGTAGAAAAGGGGTATAAACTGGAAGAGGTCCAAAAAACACGAGATGAAGTAAGCCGTATGCCAAGAAGTGAACTATTAAAAACTAAAAAGAAAGAGAATGAGAATAAGGGTGAAATGGCCTTTCTGACCAATTTCAACAGAGATTATAGACAGGTAGAAGGCATCATCAGAAAATATTGGGCCATCCTGCAGAAAGATAAAACTTTGAGCAAAGTGTTGCCATCTAAACCCACATTTATTTACCGAAGGGCCCCAAATCTAAGGCACAATTTGGCCCCCAACATACCAGATCCCCCAACTAAAAAAGTCACATTTTTGGATTTAACAGGTTTTTTTCCTTGTAAAAGGTGTAATGCGTGTAGAACTGCCAAGAAAAATCCTAGGAAGATAACCACTTTTCAATCAAAGGATACAGGTAGTGTTGAGCGAACACGGACTGTATTATTTGTGTTCGTAACGAATAATTGGATTTTTGTTACCCGAACAAGGACACGGACACTTTACTGTATGTTCGGGTAAAAAATCCATGTTCGGTCGTTTTATTTCCGGGTTTTGCATGCTTTGGCGCTCTTTTCATGGCGGGCTTTCAACAGCCAATCAACAATCGTTTAACTGGTGTGCCTTAAGCCATCCCAGCCATGCCTGCAAATGTCTCAGTAGCTGTGATTGGCCGTCTCAAGCATGTGACCAAGTCTTTATAAGTTCCAGGCAGCCGCAGCGTCTTCATTCTGCTGCTTAGATCAGGGACAGAGCACACATCAACGTGCTGGCTGCTGATTAGGGAAAGACAGGCAGGGAAAACAAATTGGTGTCCGGATAGAATTGAGGGACAGGTCGGAGTGTTTAGGCAGGGCGAGTTGTAGGCATTTTAGGGATAGAGTCTGCTGAATTATAGGGTCAGTGTCTTCTGCAAACTACAATCGATATTGCTGTGTGGGGTGGGGTCTGCACTCAATCCTGATCTACGATCTCTTCTCAATCCTGTTAGGGAGAGGCTGCTGCTGCTGAATTTTAGGGAAACTGTGTTCTACAAACTACAATCGATATTGCTGTGTGGTGTGGGATAGGAGATAGGCAGGTGTCAGTGATCCACATCCATTTTTCTGTGTGTGAGCTGCAGTGAACACAATCTTTTTGGGCTGCAGTGAACACAATCTTTTTGGGGTGCAGTGAACAAAATCCTTTTTGGGGTGCAGTGAACACAATCTTTTTGGGGTGCAGTGAACAAAATCCTTTGTGGGGTGAAGTGAACACAATCTTTGTGGGGTGCAGTGAACAGAATCTTTTTGGGGTGCAGTGAACAAAATCCTTTTTGGGGTGCAGTGAACAACATCCTTTTTGGGGTGCAGTGAACACAATCTTTTTGGGGTGCAGTGAACAAAATCCTTTGTGGGGTGCAGTGAACACAATCTTTGTGGGGTGCAGTGAACAAAATCCTTTTTGGGGTGCAGTGAACAACATCCTTTTTGGGGTGCAGTGAACAAAATCCTTTTTGGGGTGCAGTGAACACAATCTTTTTGGGGTGCAGTGAACAAAATCCTTTTTGGGGTGCAGTGAACATCCTTTTTGGGGTGCAGTGAACACAATCTTTTTGTGGTGCAGTGAACAAAATCCTTTGTGGGGTGCAGTGAACACAATCTTTGTGGGGTGCAGTGAACACAATCTTTTTGGGGTTCAGTGAACAACATCCTTTTTGGGGTGCAGTGAACAACATCCTTTTAGGGTGCAGTGAACACAATCTTTGTGAGGTGCAGTGAACAACATCCTTTTAGGGTGCAGTGAACACAATCTTTGTGGGATGCAGTGAACAACATCCTTTTAGGGTGCAGTGAACACAATCTTTTTGGGGTGCAGTGAACAGAATCTTTGTGGGGTGCAGTGAACACAATCTTTGGGGGGTACAGTGAACACAATCTTTTTGGGGTGCAGTGAACAAAATCCTTTTAGGGTGCAGTGAACACAATCTTTGTGGGGTGCAGTGAACAAAATCATTTTTGGGGTGCAGTGAACACAATCTTTTTGGGGTGCAGTGAACAAAATCCTTTGTGGGGTGCAGTGAACACAATCTTTGTGGGGTGCAGTGAACACAATCTTTTTGGGGTGCAGTGAACAACATCCTTTTTGGGGTGCAGTGAACAACATCCTTTTAGGGTGCAGTGAACACAATCTTTGTGGGGTGCAGTGAACAAAATCCTTTTTGGGGTGCAGTGAACACAATCTTTTTGGGGTGCAGTGAACAAAATCCTTTGTGGGGTGCAGTGAACACAATCTTTTTGGGGTGCAGTGAACAAAATCATTTTTGGGGTGCAGTGAACACAATCTTTGTGGGGTGCAGTGAACACAATCTTTTTGGGGTTCAGTGAACAACATCCTTTTTGGGGTGCAGTGAACAACATCCTTTTAGGGTGCAGTGAACACAATATTTGTGGGGTGCAGTGAACAACATCCTTTTAGGGTGCAGTGAACACAATCTTTGTGGGATGCAGTGAACAACATCCTTTTAGGGTGCAGTGAACACAATCTTTGTGGGGTGCAGTGAACACAATCTTTTTGGGGTGCAGTGAACAGAATCTTTGTGGGGTGCAGTGAACACAATCTTTGGGGGGTACAGTGAACACAATCTTTTTGGGGTGCAGTGAACAAAATCCTTTTAGGGTGCAGTGAACACAATCTTTGTGGGGTGCAGTGAACAAAATCATTTTTGGGGTGCAGTGAACACAATCTTTGTGGGGTGCAGTGAACACAATCTTTTTGGGGTGCAGTGAACAACATCCTTTTTGGGGTGCAGTGAACAACATCCTTTTAGGGTGCAGTGAACACAATCTTTGTGGGGTGCAGTGAACAAAATCCTTTTTGGGGTGCAGTGAACACAATCTTTTTTTTTAAATTTTTGGCCAATTTGTTTTCTGCTACCTATGTTAACAAAAATCACAATAAGCGTATTTTGATTGGTTTGCGCAAAAGTTATTGCGTTTACTAACTAAGGGAAAGATTTCCGTCATTTTTGGTGTTTTTTTTTTAACGAGTAATGGCGGCGATCTGCGATTTTTTTTTACGGGACTGCGACATTGTGGCGGACAGATCGGACCCTTGACTGACATTTTTGACATTTTTGGGGGTACCAGTGACATTACTACAGTAATCAGTGCTATATATATGCACTGTTACTGTAAAAATGACACTGGCAAGGAAGGGGTTAATTTTATTGGAGAGGGAGGGGTTAATGTATGCCTGGTGCTTACTGACATGTGTGGGGGGAGGTGACTGAGTGACACAGGGACAGATCGCAGGTTGAGCTATGCTAAACCCTGCAATCTGACCCTTCCTGTCACTTAGGAGATCCGCCGCTTGTGTTTACACAAGCAGGCGGATCTCCACACTCGATCCCCGACAATCGCCGCTGCTCCTCCCCTGGCCCGACTCCCGCTGTGACTGAATACAGCGGGAGTAAGCCTCCGGCGGTGCGCGCGCGCCGCCGAGAAAGGGGAGTGTCTGGCGACGTAGGTCTACATCGTCAGACGATAACGAACCACTTTGCCGCAGTAGTGCTCGAGTGAGCAGACGGCAAGTGGTTAAGAAATACTGCACCATGAGAGCGTTTTTTATGTCCCTATTTATTGCTTGGTTCCTGATTGTGGCATCGTTCTGGCTGTTGTATGTACACCTATGAAATGGGATGCACAAGATGCTAATGTGGATCACACAGCGTGTTTGACCCCCTGTAATTAAGGGGTCCAGTGGCTCTGGTAAGCGGTATTTATACATCTCACTGGGTGATCGTGTGGAGGTGAAGGCTTTTTTAAAAGAATCACTCCTATCAAGTCTGTGTTTCCATTGTTGGCTGCTCTGATTGACCCAATTGTTTTGGACACTAGAGACTTTATTTTTATCATTATTTGCACGATTTAATTGATTTAATCAAGTATTTCACAGTGATTTATATTTTGTTGAGCGCTGCAATCCCCCCCTTTTTTCACTTATCACGTTATTCACGTTTATGTATCAGCTTACATTGTGGGAGAAATTCCACCTTAATCACGTTATTGATCATTTATAGATTCATTTGCGCAGTTTTTTGGTTTATCCATTTTTCTTCACATACTTGCCAACTGTACTGTTTTTTCCAGGAGAATCCCGGCAAATAGAAGCCTGTCCCAGGTAATTTACCTTGTCCCGGCCCGTTAATCAGGCTGCCTGTTTCCATTTTTTTTTTATTATTATTTTTTCTATTGTGTCCTGTCGAATAATGCCTCCTGTCGAAAAATGCATCCGACTGACTGCGCATGCGCAGTAGGTGACATCACTCCAGCTGATTTCTGCGATCAGCTGGACTTGACGTAATCGGTGTGTGTGCGCAGTCCCTTGGATGCATTTTTCGACGGGAGAGACAGAGTGTGTAGCATCTAATGTCAGATTCTGCCTCGCTCACTGTACTATCTGCGCATGCGCGGGACGGAACGGCTTATTCTTATTTGAGATTCTTATTATCTGATTACAGAATACACAGCTCTTATCGGGACATATTAAAGGGGCACTCTGACCGGGACAGATTAAAGGGGCACTCTGACCGGGACACATTAAAAAGGTACTCGGACCAGGACACATTAAAGGGGCACACTGATGTAAAGGAGGACTCTGACCGGGACACTGATGTAAAGGAGGACTCTGACGGGGACACTGATGTAAAGGGGAACTCTGATGGGGACACTGATGTCACTTACTGAGCATGCGCAGTCCGTCGGATGCATTTTTTGACGGGAGGCATTATTTGACAGATCACCGGCTGGGCGTCAGCATGGTGCACTTCCCAAAATCTGCCACCAGGGGGAGGCAGAGCACCTTCCAACAAGCTGGAGGCCCCACACTCCACGGCCTCTATGTGCCTGTGGTCTGGAACCGAGCGCCACCTTGTGGCGAAGTGAAGGTATGACCATTATCTTTATTGATATGCTGTTCTCATACTTACCCTTCCTTCTCTACATAGCATGCAATGTTTTTACATTATTATTATTAAAAATGTTTTTTATAGATAAAATTTTCTACACCTAATTGATACATAGATATAAATTTTCTAGCTCTAGATAAATGTATGTACACAATCCTTTGTGCGTGTGTGTATAATATATATATATATATATATATATATATACTGCTCAAAAAAATGAAAGGAACACTTTGAGAACAGATCTCAATGGGACAAATCTCATGATGGATATCTATACTGGTATGGACTGGGTAATGTGTTAGTATCTATACTGGTATGGACTGGGTAATGTGTTCGGATCTATACTGATATGGACTGGGTAATGTGTTAGGATCTATACTGGTATGGACTAGGTAATGTGTTAGGATCTATACTAGTATGGACTGGGTAATGTGTTAGGATCTATACTGGTATGGACTGGGTAATGTGTTAGGATCTATACTGGTATGGACTGGGTAATGTGTTAAGAGGGGTGCAGGGGAGTGTACAAGAGTTATTAGGGTAGCGTAAAGAGGGTCAGCTGGGTAGAGGGCAGGGGTCAGCTGGGTGGAAAGCAGGGGTTATCTGGGCAGAAGTCAGGCATACTGGTATGGACTGGGTAATGTGTTAAGATCTATACTGGTATGGACTAGGTAATGTGTTAAGGTCCATACTGGTATGGACTGGGTAATGTGTTAGGATCTATACTGGTATGGACTGGGTAATGTGTTAAGATCCATACTGGTATGGACTGGGTAATGTGTTAGGATCTATACTGGTATGGACTGGGTAATGTGTTAAGATCCATACTGGTATGGACTGGGTAATCTGTTAGGATCTATACTGATATGGACTGGGTAATGTGTTAGGATCTATACTGGTATGGACTGGGTAATGTGTTAGGATCTATACTTGTATGGGCTGGGTAATGTGTTAGGATCTATACTTGTATGGACTGGGTAATGTGTTAGGATCTATACTGGTATGGACTGGGTAATGTGTTAAGATCCATACTGGTATGGACTGGGTAATGTGTTAGGATCTATACTGGTATGGACTGGGTAATGTGTTAAGATCCATACTGGTATGGACTTGGTAATCTGTTGGGATCTATACTGATATGGACTGGGTAATGTGTTAGGATCTATACTGGTATGGACTGGGTAATGTGTTAGGATCTATACTTGTATGGGCTGGGTAATGTGTTAGGATCTATACTGGTATGGACTGGGTAATGTGTTAAGATCCATACTGGTATGGACTGGGTAATGTGTTAGGATCTATACTGGTATGGACTGGGTAATGTGTTAGGATCTATACTGGTATGGACTGGGTAATGTGTTAGGATCTATACTGGTATGGACTGGGTAATGTGTTAAGATCCATACTGGTATGGACTGGGTAATGTGTTAGGATCTATACTGGTATGGACTGGGTAATGTGTTAGGATCTATACTGGTATGGACTGGGTAATGTGTTAGGATCTATACTAGTATGGACTGGGTAATGTGTTAGGATCTATACTGGTATGGACTGGGTAATGTGTTAGGAAGAAAAGAATGCCATGTCGTTTTATGGAAATTAAAATGATCACCCTGCAGAGGGCTGAATTCAAAGACACGTGAATAAAGGGTCAAATGTGCTCAGGTGTGACCAAAAAAAAAATGGAATATGTTAATATAAATAAAGTACAAGATAGTATAATTAAGTTTTTTGGTACTTATTTACACTTTGCACTTTATTTATATTTACATATTACATTTTATGGTCACCCCTGAGCACATTTCACACTTTAGAATTGCAGGGAATTGTGATGAGAAGTAGTGCAGCTGAATGGGAGAATTATTCCAACTCTGCTACTTTGGCCTTAAGTTTGAAATTCGCTTTTCAATTTTCTGTAATTCTCTCTTTATTGAGTAGACCCTATAATCTGATGATAAGTAGGTGGAGATTAATTATACGTAGTGGGTGGAGCTTCACAGAAGTGGGTGTGGGTATTAATAGCTGTGCTGCAAAGTGTCCCTTGAATTTTTTTTCAAATGTTGGCAACTATGAAGGTGGAGTGATATCAATTGCACTCCGCCTCTCCCTGCAGACCGGATGCTGATTTGGGCGCCATGCCAGTCACATTACCAGTCCCAGTAGCCTGCAGGACTGCTTAGTGCTCACTATGGACTGGTCTGAGGACAATTTGTTAGACATCACAATGGTAAATTGATTTATAATGTTGCTGGATGTGGGCCTGTGCTGTGACTGTCTCTTTGCTGAATATATGGGAACATCTCTTTGCTGAATTGGATTTATTTTCATATAATAAGTTGCAAATTGTTTTAAAGTAAAAGTGGGTGCACTGAAGGACTCGAAGGGATGGCCAGTGGGTGGGCCCTGGCAAATGTTGGGGATCAGGCCCGGGGGGGGGGGGGGGGACCCAGGCCTAAAGGTGTGTAAGGAGCCCCAAAATTGCCTGCTACTACTGATCAGGATTTGGTGGGACCGCCTTTTGATCATGTGACCACTTTGACAGCCAATCTCTGTGGTCACCTGATCAGCTGGTCCTTACCACCCCCCACCCCCGGGGCATAAAGACCCTGTTACAGGGACACCAGGACTGAGTGGGAAACTGGAAATTCTGTAAGCTATTGTGACTGTTTTTGCTCTTGGCAATGCTGACTGGGGTTCCAGAAGTGGTGCAGCAATGATGCATTGGGTAACAAAATATGTTTTAACCACTTGCCGACCGCCGCAAGTACATTTACTGCGGTGGTCAGCCCCTCCTGGGCAAAGTGACGTATATATACGTCACTCGCCCGCGAGCCAATAGGGGGCGAGCGCGCCGCCAGAGGCGCGCTCCCGCCCCCGCTCTTTCCCTGACAAGTCCCCGTGTGTGACCGGCGGCTCCGATGTCCGCCGGTCACTCGCGATCGTCCGCTGCAGAGGGAGAAAGGCAGACGGCTAATGTAAACAAAGTCATTCTCCCTGGTGTAACTGCAGACACTGTACGCTCCTGCTATGTAGGATCGTATGTCTCTGTGGTTACATGAAAAGCCACACCCCTTTACAGTTAGAAGCACGCCCTTAGGGACACATTTAACCCCTGCAACTCCAATAAAGTTAACCCCTTCCCTGCCAGTGTAATTTTTACAGTAACAGTGCATATGTATAGCACTGATTACTGTAGTAATGTCACTGGTACCCCCAAAAGTGTCAAAAATGTCAGTCAAGGGTCCGATCTGTCCGCCGCAATGTCGCAGTCCCGCAAAAAAAAATTGCAGATTGCCGTTTACTAGTTCAAAAAAAAACAATAAAAATAACAAAAACCTTTCCCTTAGTTAGTAAACGCAATAACTTTTGCGCAAACCAATCAAAATACGCTTATTGCAATTTTTTTTTTTTTTGCCAAACATATGTAGCATAAAACAAATTGGCCTAAAATGTTAAAAAATTTTGATTTTTACATTTTTTTTTTGGGGGGGGGGGGAATTTCATATAAAAAATGTGAAAAATATTGTTATTTTTTTCAAAATTTTGCTCTTTTTTTGTTTATAGCGCAAAAAGTAAAAATCGCACAGGTGATCAAATCCCACCAAAAGAAAGCCCTGAAAAAAAGGACGTCAATTTCATTTGGGTACAGCGTCGCATGACCGCGCAATTGTCCTTTAAAGTCACGCAGTGCCGAATCGCAAAATACCCCCTGGTCTTTGAGCAGCCAAATCCTCCGGGGCTTAAGTGGTTAAAGTAAATGTAAATCCAACCAGTAAAAGCTTTACAAAGTTATGAATTCAAACACAAATCTGCAGCTTTCTTCAAAATAATCCCAGGTGATCCTACCGTAATCTTTTATTACCACTCGCGGCCACGCCCAGAGAGGAATGTAACAGATTTTAGTTATTTTATTTTTGATTAGAACATTCATAGTTTCTGCCTCACAGTTTATAAATAGTGTTTTAACCTCTTGCCACCCTTGTAATGCATATGTTAGGTGGCAAATAGGGGGGCTTCAATGCTCATATCTCACACAAATGTATTCATGGACAGCAGAGGTGATTGAGCTATCAAGGACAGCTATACATCTCTACTAATGATCAGGAGCCAGCAGGACCAGCTCTAGACTATGTGAGGACTGTGATAGCCAATCACAATGGTCATGTGATAGACTGGTCCTTTACCCCCCTGAGCATAAAACCTATGTTGGATGGCACTGTGTTCAATATGAACTCAAAATTCACAGTTTGGGAGTTCTCAGATCTCATTAGTTTCACAGTGAGGACAAAAAAAAAATCAAATTTTCAGGACTTCGGATGGGCGGTGGAAGTGTGCGGGGGTGAGCATGGCAGGTCCTCTGTTGATATTTGCCTTCAACCAATGATGAATGTTAAAAAGTGCCAGGGGCTGTGCAATTTGAGGGTATTATAAATATAAGTCTTGCGAAAGGTTGGGATATGTATCCTATATAAGAATAGGGATCCAGATGTGTATGTCACGTACCTGGTGGGTAGAGCTTGGTTTATGCAGAGGAAAGCCTCTCTTACACCTCTGACTCAGGTCCCCTGGTAGAGTATACAGGTGGCTCTGTCGCACGAGTGCCAATAGACATGCTAGCTACTAGGCTGCTGGTTGAGTAGGATGCCAGATGGCAGCAGATGTTCCGAGATCAGAAACAGGCTGGTACTTGGACGTAGTTAGCTGAAGAGCAGGACCCAGTAGCAGATAGACAGGTGCTTGCAACTTGGTAGCTCCAAACAGACTGGAACATGAGAAGAGTCAGACAAGCTGGGTCATACACAGAGCGATCAGATCAGGTACAGATGTGGAGACAGGAGAATGGTCAAAGAACAAGCTGGGTTGATGCAGGTGGAAAGCAGGAATAGTCCGGAGCAAGCCGGGTTAGTATTTCAAGAGCAGATGCAGGTAACTGGGAACTGGACAATCAGAGAACGCTGAAGATGAGACAGCACTGATCCTGGGTGCTGATCCTGCCTAAATAGCCTCATCTGTCAAATTGGTGCACTTGCGCATGCGCGGACACGCGAGCACGCTAGCATGTGCTAACGCGGCTCTTCTTCAGGAGATTCGGGGAACAGGAATTTGACTGCAGGCATTATTCTTTCTTCTGACAGAGCCTTCCTGACAGTGTCGCAATTAGAATGGTTGCGCAAAATGGCCATGAGGTGAATGCACTTTGTAAGTATAGAGAAGGATCTGCTAGGTATTGATTGGGGAACAAACATTGCTGCAGGGACAGATATCTACCACCTTTCCAGCATTGTTTGGTTCCCATGTTTCAGAGTTGTACCAAAACTGGAGGAAAATTTCCATCCAATTCTGTAAGCTATAACCCCAGTTCAGTAGCACCCCCACTCAGCAGATCCCCAGCTCATTAGTACCCCTGTTCAGCAGATCCCAGCTCACCATTACCCTCATTCAGCAGATCCCCAGCTCATTAGTAACCTCATTCAGCAGATACCCTGCTAAATTGTACTCCCAGTTTTGCTGATCCCAGCCCAGTAATAACCCCCAGCTCTGCTGATCCCCTGCTCAGGAGTAACCCTCCAGCTCTACTGATCCCCTCTTTACTGGTAACCCCCAGCCCTTCTGATCCTCTAGTTTTCTGATCCTCCTTTCTCTCTGGTCCCTGCTCACCTCTCGCTATATTGCTCCCAAGCTGCTCACCCCATCTGTAACATTACTAGTTGCTCCTGCTCTGGTCCCCCAGCTCTGCTCATCTTCTGTCGCTCAGTCCTCTCTATGGTCCCCGATCATCTTCAGCTATAGTGCTTCTATGTTGCACACCACGTGTGCCGTGTGCTAGTTGCTCCGCTCCAATCCGGGCCCCATTCACCTTCCTGCTGCTTACCAGATGTGCCGTCTGCACCAGACACCCCCAGAATTTATACAAAGGAACCGGAAAGGGACTGCTGATGAAATTTTTCTGGTTCGCTCGTTGGTTTCGCAGTGCATCTGGGATATCTCATACCTGCAATACCTCCAAAACAAAGTAAAGCTAAAGCTGGATCAAAGCCTCTCAAAAGCTGCAGGTGCTGTTAGCGAGCATTGTCATAGACTTCTATGAAGGCTTTGGAGATGCTTTCAAACTCCAGGAATGTGACACGGGGGGTCGTTTTTGAAGCAAAGCAAACACAACGTGTGAACAGGACAGTAAGGTGACCATTTTATTTAGTGACTGAAGCTTTGATTGGTATTCAGAGTGTTTTAAAAAAAGTGTGTCCAATGCCACATTGGAAGCGAGTGTAAACCAATCCTTAAAGTGGAATAAAGTAGAATTGTGATTGTGATGGTCTGGAAAGCTCATTCATCTAGGGACCAGAGAACACAGCTCCCCATCTCAGGGGCTTTCCTTATTCTACTGAAAGTGGAAAATCTTCTGATATTTAAATGACGTTGAAGGATCGGGGATCATAAAACCTGTTCTCTATGGGTGTAACAGAGACAGGTGGATCACGAAGAGCTGAAGATGAGGAAGAAGGAAATACGGGAAACAGAAAATATTTGTTGTGTTCTTTACCATTATTATCATAGTGACAACACCCAAAATATCCTGTAATAGCCCCCTTATAGTAAATATGAGGCAATGTAGATGGTTTTATAGCATAAAAATACTTTTCCTAAAGCCTTTCAGAGCTCTAGAATAGGGGTCTCCAAACTTTCTAATCAAAGGGCCAGTTTACTGTCCTTCAGACTTGAGGGGGGTCAGGCTGTGGCCATTGGGAGAAAAAAATGTCCTGGCTTCAGTGGGAGTATACAATGGCCCATCATTGGTATTAATGGGAGGAATAATTCCCCATCATTGATGTCAGCAGTAGGAATCATGTCCTATTGTTGGTATCAGTGGGAGGAATAGTGCCCTTGGTATCAGTGGGAGGAATAGTGCCCCATCATTGGTATCAGTGGGAGGAATAGTGCCCCATCATTGGTGTCAGTGGGAGGAATAGTGCCCCATCATTGGTGTCTGAAAGATTGTATTAACATGCCTTATTATATTTCATATATATTTCAGCTTATGCCCACTTATCAATGGAATGTGGTCCCTTGCTAATGTCATTAACGAGCCAGACTAACACTCATTCACACACCCTGGACAGCAGACAGCTGTATTTTGCATATAGATGAAAAGACGTTGACATGTTCAACACTTTTCCATTCATTCATTCAGACACTTAACAAGTTAAGGCTTCGCATAAAAAGATTACTGACACCACCTAAACACAATTCACAATTGCTTACATTAACACATGACAGCTGAACACAGACAGAGCGGCTCTCCCACAAACGCAATCTCCAACACACGACACCCCACACTTACACAGGTGTATAGGGAAAACAAAATCCTTTTCATGTAACTGTTTCTGTGAGATATGTCCTATTGTTAAATTGACTGATGAATTATAACCAGTTTAAGGCAGTTTTTCCTGCTCAAACTTGCCTTAAATATGAGATAAACTTGTAATAAAATTAGATGTGTCTACACCTTGTTTGAGTACGCTGTGTCCTCACATCTCCCAGCTGGAGAGAGGGAATTCACTATCCGGGGGGTTAACAACTAAAGGGCCGTATATCATCTTGTAAATTGCCTCCTGACGAGATTTGAGCTAACAAGACGTTTGCGATGCACAGCCATTGTTGGCATTGGATCAGGAAGAGGAGGTAGCAACAGCCGCCACTCAGCAGTCTGACGACAGTACCCAGATCAGCCCAAGGAGGTTGGTCCCCGCTGTTGCTGCCTACTCCGAGATCTCGAATGTTAGTGGTGGGGAAGATGGCGTGGATGATGACGAGTCTATGGACGTCACATGGGATTCCACAAGAAAGGAAGAGGAAGGGAGTTCAGAGGGAGAGACGGACCGACAGATAGGGAGGAGAGGAAGGCAGAACTTGCATTGCACAAGAGGTAGAAAGCAGACTGCAAATGTATCAGGAGCGAGCCATCAACCATGTACAGTCACATCTGGCACTCCCAGGACGCCGACACATGGCTCCGCAGTGTGGGCTTTTTTTAATGTGTTCGTTGCTGACAAGTGTTGCCATCTGCAGCCTTTGCAGTAGACGCATAAGTCGCAGTAAGCCCAACACTCACCTAGGGACAACCGCCTTAAGGAGGCACCTAAACTCCCATCACCGAGCCCAGTGGGAGCAACACCGTCAGAAGTTGAACCCACAAAGCCACACTCCAGGCTCTCACCGTCCAGCCACTTCTTCTGCTTCTCCTTCTCCTCTCTCCTCACATTTGCCCTCCACTCCACCTTCCATGATGCCGTCCTCACGTTGTTCTGGAAAAAGGCAGGCTTCTGTGGTCCAAATGTTGGAGCGGAAAAAAATGATGACGCCGGATAACCCTCTTGCCCAACGTTTGACTGCTGGCTTGTCGGAACTGATAGCCCGCCAACTACTGCCATATCAACTGGTGGACTCGGAGGCCTTTCGTAAATTTGTGGCCATTGGAACACCACAATGGAAGGTCCCAAGCAGGAAATACTTCTCGCAAAAGGACATTCCAGAGCTGCATGACCATGTTAAGCGGCAAGTGAATATATCTCTGGCACACAGTGTTGGTGCCAAGATACATCTGACCACAGACACATGGTCTAGCAAACACGGGCAGGGAAGGTATATCACTTTTACTGCCCACTGGGTGAACCTTCTGACGGCCGTTAAGCATGTAACCCGTGGCACCCGTGTAGATTTAGTTGTACCGCCACGGATTGCAAGCAGGCCTGCTTCTTCTTCTCCTCCTCCTCCATCCTCCCTCTCCTCCTCGGCTGACTCCTCCTCTTCCGCTGCTACCGTCTCTTCTCCTGCGCCGCCCAACATCCCCAGAACCTATTCCACATGCCAGGTGAAACGTTGCCATGCTGTGCTGCGTCTTTTGTGCCTGGAAGCCAAGAGCCACACTGGTCCTGCACTCCTTTCAGCTTTGCGTTCACAGGTAGACCAGTGGCTGACACCGCTGATTTTGTCAGTTGGTAAAGTGGTGTGCGACAACGGTGCCAATCTGCTGAGCGTGCTGAAACAGGGCAAAATAACACACGTGCCATGCATGGCACACATCCTTAACTTGGTGAGTTGATTTGTTGGCAAATACCCTGGGGTCCAGCACGTCTTGCGGCAGGCCAGAAAAATCTCAGGCCATTTCCGAAGATCTTACACAGCCATGGCTCGCCTTGCTGAGATTCAGCGGCGACACAACCTGCCCCTCAGGCGTCTTATTTGTGACTGCCCGACGCGATGGAACTCAGCGTTTGCATATGCTCGATAGGCTGCTCCAGCAGAAATGTGCAGTTAATGACTACCTGTTCGAACTCCGTGGCAGGACAGGTTGTGTGGAGCTTGGGTATTTTTCACCTGACCAGTGGCTGCTCATGCGGGACGTATGCAGACTTCTGCGGCCATTCGATGAGATCACCAACCTGGTCAGTCACGGCCAGGGCGCCATAAGTGACATCATACCCTACACCTTCTTTCTGGAGCGTGCATTGCGTCGTGTCATTGATCAAGCCGTCAAGGAGCAGGAGAAGGAAGATCAGGAAGTAGCAATGTTGGATGAATTCCCAAGGGGTGCTACTCCATCTGAGACAAATCAACAGCAGGAGTCTGAAGAGGAGTCAGAGGAGGAGGATGGTGCTGGGGGGATGAGGAGGAGCAAGAAGAGCATGCTTTAAACCTTTCTGGGAACCCTGGTGTTATCTGTGGATGGGGGGAGGGGGAGGAGAACGAGGACGACATTATCCCGGATGATGAGCTGGAAGCAGGCCGCTATACTGCTTCCAGTTTAGTCGGAATGGGGGCCTACATGCTGCAGCGTTTTAAGGGGGAGCCCCGTATAAAACGCATAAAGGCCAAGGACCAGTACTGGGTGGCAACGTACTTAGACCCCCGGTACAAACACAAAATGGCAGAAATGTTACCACAATCACAGAGGGCGGTCAGAATGCAGCAGACTATTTGTGCACAGCTAGTACGTCTTTTGTGGCTGCAAATATGACCTAAAGGTTTTTAAAATTTGCCTCTCATTAAAGTCAATGGGGCCCGCCGCGAACTCGCGGTTCACAGACTTTTGAGAAAATTTGCGGCTGGCGTTCGCGAACCGCCCCGGCCGATGTTCGTCCATCACTAGCGGCCTGTATAGGCTCCAAAAATTAGCTCACGTGGTTTGAACTGACAGCAAAGAACTTAGTTTTTGATGGCTAGAGGTACGGTAGGCATTCACAGTACACAGAGCCGTAAGTGTCGGCCTGTGTAGGCTCCAAAAATTAGCTCACATGGTTTGAACTGACAGCAAAGAACGTAGTATTTGGTGGCTGGAAGTACATTAGGCATTCACAGAAAAAATAATTTTCGGCCCTGAAAGGCCCCTAAAATTTGCCATTCAATGGACATGAAATGCCATTTATGCCGCTGTATGCAGCGAAGCCAAGGACCAGGAATTGTTGTGGGTGAAGGATTTCGATGAAACCTGGTCTACTGGTCACATGTGTTCAATTCCTCAGAGATCCATGCCTCATTCATTTTTATAAATATGAGGTAGTCTACACTTTCATGAGATAGGCGAGTGCGCTTATCGGTCACAATCCCCCCTGCTGCGCTAAACGTCCTTTTGGACAGGACACTGGACGGGGGACAAGCCAACAGTTCCATTGCAAATTGTGCAAGCTCTGGCCAGAGGTCAATCCTGCCCACCCAGTAGTCCAGGGGTTCATCACTCCTCAGAGCGTCCAAATCGGCAGTTAACCCGATGTAGTCGGACACCTGTCGGTCTAGGCTTTCCCTCATGCTGGATCCAGAGTACAGCTGTCGATGGTTCGGCTGAAAGAAGGATCTCATATCTGAAGTGACCAAGACATCTTCCAACCGCCCTCTTCTTGCAGCGCTGTTGGATTGCTACCCGCAACTGTCTCTTTGTGACGGTAAATTCCTCTGCCAGCGCACGGAAAAGCAGAATGCAGCATTTCCCTCAGCAAGGCCTGGAAGTGCTGCATTCTGACTGCCCTCTGTGATTGTGGTAACATTTCCGCCATTTTGTGTTTGTACCGGGGGTCTAAGTACATTGCCACCCAGTACTGGTCCTTGGCCTTTATGCGTTTTATAGGGGGGGTCCCCCTTAAAACACTGCAGCATGTAGGCCCCCATTCCCACTAAACTGGAAGCGGTATAGCGGCCTGCTTCCAGCTCATCATCCAGGATAATGTCGTCCTCGTACTCCTCCCCCTCCCCCCATCCACAGATAACAGCAGGGTTCCCAGAAAGGTTTAAAGCATGCTCTTCTTGCTCCTCCTCACCCTGGGAATTCATCCAACATTGGGACTTCCTGATTTTCCTGCTCCTGCTACTCGACGGCTTGATCAATGACACGACGCAATGCATGCTCCAGAAAGAAGGCTTAAGGTATGATGTCACTGATGGCGCCCTGGCCGTGACTGACTAGTTTGGTGATCTCATCGAATGGCCGCAGAAGTCTGCATACGTCCCGCATGAGCAGCCACTGGTCAGGTGAAAAATACCCAAACTCCACACAACCTGTCCTGCCACGGAGTTCGAACAGGTAGTCATTAACTGAACGTTTCTGCTGGTGCAGCCTATCGAGCATATGCAACGTTGAGTTCCATCGCGTCGAGCAGTCAAAAATAAGACGCCTGAGGGGCAGGTTGTGTCGCTGCTGAATCTCAGCAAGGCGAGCCATGGCTGTGTAAGATCTTCGGAAATGGCCCGAGAATTTCCTGGCCTGCCGCAAGACATCCTGGACCCCAGGGTATTTGCCAACGAATCGCTGCACCACCAAGTTCAGGACGTGTGCCATGCATGGCACGTGTGTTATTTTGCCCTGTTTCAGCGCGCTCAGCAGATTGGCACCGTTGTCGCACACCACTTTACCAACTGAAAAAATTCAGCGGTGTCAGCAACTGATCTGCCTGTGAACGCAAAGCTAAAAGGAGTGCAGGACCAGTGTGGCTCTTGGCTTCCAGGCACAACAGACGCAGCACAGCATGGCAACGTCTCACCTGGCATGTGGAATATGCTCTGGGGATGTTGGGCGGTGCAGGAGAAGAGACGGTAGCAGCGGAAGAGGAGGAGTCAGCCGAGCAGGAGAGGGAGGATGGAGGAGGAGGAGAAGAAGAAGCAGGCCTGCTTGCAATCCGTGGCTGTACAACTAAATCTACACAGGTGCCACGGGTTACATGCTTAACGGCCGTCAGAAGGTTCACCCAGTGGGCAGTAAAAGTGATATACCTTCCCTGCCCGTGTTTGCTAAACCATGTGTCTGTGGTCAGATGTATCTTGGCACCAACATTGTGTGCCAGAGATATATTCACTTGCCGCTTAACATGGTCATGCAGCTCTGGAATGCCCTTTTGCGAGAAGTATTTCCTGCTTGGGACCTTCCATTGTGGTGTTCCAATGGCCACAAATTTACGAAAGGCCTCCGAGTCCACCAGTTGATATGGCAGTAGTTGGCGGGCTATCAGTTCCGACAAGCCAGCAGTCAAACGTTAGGCAAGAGGGTTATCCAGCGTCATAATTTTTTTCCGCTCCAACATTTGGACCACAGAAGCCTGCCTTTTTCCAGAACAACGTGAGGATGGCATCATGGAAGGTGGAGGGCAAATGTGAGGAGAGAAGAGAAGGAGAAGCAGAAGATGGGGCTGGATGGTGAGAGGAGTCTCACCTGTTCCTGAGGCCACATAGATTTGAAAAAGGCGCCGCCCGGCGCCAACACGTCATTGCGCATGCGCCGCCGCCGCTCGGGAAAGCTTGTATACGTTCGGCTATTCCTGGGAATAGCGAAACGTGTACAGCCTTTCCCGAGCGGTGGCGGCGCATGCGCGGGGACATGTTGGCGCTGGGCGGCGCCATTTTTTAATCTAAGGCAACCCAGTGGACCGGCCCTCGGACCGATCGGCCTACCGGGAGAAGTCCAGGTGCTCCCGATTGGCCAATCCGGGCCTGTCAGTAGGGCAGTGGATGGTGTCAGTAGAGCAGTGGACGGTGTCAGTAGAGCAGTAGATGGTGTCAGTAGAGCAGTGGATGGTGTAAGTAGGGCAGTGGATGGTGTCAGTAGAGCAAAGGATGGTGTCAGTAGAACAGTGGATGGTGTCAGTAGGGCAGTGGATGGTGTCAGTAGGGCAGTGGATGGTGTCAGTAGAGCAGAGGACGGTGTCAGTAGAGCAGAGGATGGTGTCAGTAGAGCAGTGGGCGGGGTCAGTAGAGCAGGGATTGGTGTCAGTAGAGCAGTGGAAGGTGTCAGTAGAGCAGTGGGTGGGGTCAGTAGAGCAGAGGATGGTGTCAGTAGAGCAGAGGATGGTGTCAGTAGAGCAGAGGTTGATGTCAGTAGAGCAGAGGATGGTGTCAGTAGAGCAGAGGATGGTGTCAGTAGAGCAGAGGATGGTGTCAGTAGAGCAGCGGATGGTGTCAGTAGAGCAGAGGACGGTGTCATAACAGATCAGTTGGCGGAGAAAGGTTGCACCTGGATTTTTAATCCTCCTCATAGTTCTCATATGGGGGGTTCCTGGGAGAGAATGATCGAGATCTCACGCAACATCCTAAATTCTTTTTAAAATATATATATAAATGCCACCAAACAGCAATACAATATATCCCCTGCGCAAAAGTGATGATGACAAAGAAAAGAGTCTTATTGTAGACCTGTCGCAGCTACTTAAAAGAAAAATCTGTCAAAAAATTGCTCCAATCACAATCCCAAACGGAATCCTGAAAAAAGTAATTGTAGCGCAGACAGCTCACATATCATTTCATTATGACACACAAATATGAAAACAACAAAGCGGGAGTGACTAAAGAACCAAGAAAAAAAGTCCCATATTGCAGGTTAATCCAGAAATGTAAATATAAAGCAGTTCTTCCTCCTTATGACACCCAGGAATTCTGTGGAAAGGGGACACCTCAGAGCACAAGTGTGAGAAGCAGCTTATCAAACAGCCATGGCTACTCAAATGAACGAGACAGCCTCGCCAGATACAGCATGAATCTCAGGAACTCCAAGGGGTCATGGATAACACCAGAAGATGATATATTCCTCAAGGTAGCTCCATGGAAGTCAGATGGGGGTGTAGAAAAGAATGGTACAAAAAGACCATAGCGTAATCCCGTAAGGTATAAATGGTATGTTTATTAAAAAAACTACTCACATATAGGTAGAAGAGAACAGGCACATAAAATTTGGTAGCTGGGGATCCAAACAGCAGTGTCCCACATGTATCCAGTCAGCATAAAAACAATGGTAGCCGGCTCATAGAAGAGGCGTGTGGACAATTGCGTCTGGAGTCACCAACGTTTCGTCATAAGAAAGACTTCATCTGGGTGTGACTGCCAGACACAACACACACGCTCTATATAGACCCCCTGAGCAGTTTGAATGGCGCCGGTCTCAGCCAATAGCGGGCGGGCGAACCTGGAATTAGAAGGTCACAGGGACCTAAGGGTGAATGGTGAGTAATCCCGCCAATCGCACGTCAACAGAGGCGGAGAACCCTACGTCATGACATTACAAAGCACCAAGTAACATGAGTGACATAGGTCTCGGCCAATAGCGGGAGAGCGGAAACAGAAGTGACAAAACTCACACAGATCATCGGATGAATGATGGAAGATCTGGCCAATCGCATACCGGTAAAGGCAGAGACCTAAACGTCAAATCATTAAAAAGTGAAAGGCGTATATTAACACCTATCATTCCACCCATAAGGGCAGCACTTGATACACCTTATATAGACATAAATCATTTAGGCTAAAAAAGAATTGTCATAATAGTCCGAATCTAGTACATAGAATATGTGACATATAAAATAGCAATGTATGGATATATTATGGCACATCTCAAAACATATATATTGCGCCATCTTGTGGACAAATGCTAAAAGGACAATGAATAGTGATATTGCATCAAAAACATGATACTACAAAAACAAAAAGAGGACAAGGATGAGTTGTCACTCAGTGTTGTTATAGAAAATATTGTGTAATAACACATAAAAAAGTGAATGTCTAGGATGACAAGATAGCTCATGTAATACAGACAAAAGATGTGTAAACATGTACAAAACTAAAAACATTCTTAGTGTCATAATAGACGTAATAAAAATGTATACATATTTATGAAAATATTATGATCAAACATAAGACATAGGGGTTCCGCAAGAAAAAAAAATTGTGGTTCCTAAAAAATAAATGAATAATATAAAAGTGAAGAGGAAATGAATCCAAAGTGTCATAAGAAAAATTTGTAGAAAATGAAAAAAACGACCACTACAAAAAAAACACTACAAAACAAACTACAAAAAAAATAAAAGAATATTTATGATAACAGACAAGATGAACTAAAGGACCAAAATTATTTTTAGAGGAGCGCCATCACTGAGACATATGATTGCTCAGAATGTGATTGAAAGACCAATTAGGCCAACCTTTTTTGGAGACTTGAAGGGATACTACCCATGTCACAGGTGTAAGATTTGTTCACTTAACTCCTTTAAAGGAAGAAAAATCGACAAATTTGTATCCTCAAGCACTGGTCGTGAATATAACATCGACTCTTTCATCACTTGCTCATCGACTAATGTGGTTTATTTACTACAATGTTTGTGCGGCAAACAATATGTGGGGCGCACCACTAGGAAGATGCAAATTAGGTTGGGGGAACACGTAAGAAATATTAAGAAGGGTTTTCCTGGACACAGCGTGTCTAAACATTATGACCAGTGTCATCAAAATAACCCCAGAAACACGCTGTTCATAGCCATTGATAAATTCTCACCTCATTGGAGAGGATCTAACGTTAAGCGTGGGATTTCACGAATGGAGACACGCTGGATATATTCCCTTAAGACTTACGTTCCACATGGGTTAAACGTCGACTGGGCCGTTAATGCTTTTATAAATAATAGTTACATAGAAACATAGAATGTGTCGGCAGATAAGAACCATTTGGCCCATCTAGTCTGCCCAATATATCTGAATCCTATGAATAGTCCCTGGCCCTATCTTATATGAAGGATAGCCTTATGCCTATCCCATGCATGCTTAAACTCCTTACTCCTAAATCCCTTTCCTCAGATACTGAGGTCAGGACTGTGTCAAATATTCTATATTCTGCCCTTGGGTTTTTACGCCCCAGGTGCATTATCTTGCACTTTTCCACATTAAATTTCAGTTGCCAGAGTTCTGACCATTCTTCTAGTTTTCCTAAATCCTTTTCCATTTGGCGTTTCCCTCCAGGAACATCAACCCTGTTACATATCTTTGTGTCATCAGCAAAAAGACAAACCTTACCATCGAGGCCTTTTGCAATATCACTTATGAAGATATTAAACAAAATTGGTCCCAGTACAGATCCCTGAGGTACCCCACTGGTAACATGACCTTGTTCTGAATGTTCTCCATTGACTACAACCCTCTGTTGTCTGTCACTCAGCCACTGCCTAATCCATTCAACAATATGGGAGTCCATGCTCAATGACTGCAGTTTATTGATAAGTCTTCTATGTGGGACAGTGTCAAAAGCCTTACTAAAATCTAGATATGCAATGTCTACTGCACCTCCACCGTCTATTATTTTAGTCACCCAGTCAAAAATCTATAAGATTTGTTTGACATGATCTCCCTGAAGTAAACCCATGTTGTTTTTCATCTTGCAATCCATGGGATTTAAGATGTTCCACAATCCTATCCTTTAATAGGGTTTCCATTAATTTGCCTACTATTGATGTCAGACTCACTGGTCTAAAGTTGCTCGATTCCTCCCTACTACCTTTCTTGTGAATGGGCACGACATTTGCCAATTTCCAATCTTCCGGGAAGACTCCTGTTACTAATGATTGGTTAAATAAATCTGTTAATGGTTTTGCCAGCTCACCACTAAGCTCTTTTAATAATTTTGGGTGTATCTCATCAGGACCCTGTGACTTATTTGTCTTCACTTTAGACAGAAATCTTAGAACGTCTTCCTCTGTAAAGACACATGCATCAAACAATTCATTAGTCATCCTTTCAAGTGGAGGACCTTCTCCTTCTTTTTCTTCTGTAAAAACTGAACAGAAGTATTCATTAAGGCAGTCGGCTAGCCCTTTATTCTCTTCTACATACCTTCCGTCCTTTGTTTTTAATTTAGTTATTTCTTGTTTTAATTTCCTTTTTTCATTTATATATCTGAAGAATGTCTTATCCCCCTTTTTCATAGACTGAGATAGTTTTTCTTCTGCCTGCGCTTTAGAAGTTCTTATAACTTGCTTGGCCTCTTTCTGCCTAATCTTGTAGATTTCCTTATCTTCATTGCTCTGGTTTTTTTTATAATTACAAAATGCTAGCTTTTTATTTTTAATGATTTGCGCCACTTCTGCTGAGTACCACAGAGGTCTCTTCCTTTTTTTGCTTTTACTGACAAGTCTAATGCAATTTTCTGTTGCCTTCTATAATGCACCTTTTAAGTAGTCCCATTTCTCCTGGACTCCATATAATCCGTTCCAGTCTGATAAGGACTCATTTATGACTAATTTCATTTTTGAAAAGTCTGTTTTTCTAAAATCTAAAACTTTTGTTTTTGTGTTGTGTGACTCTTTCACAGTTCTTATATTAAACCACACTGACTGGTGATCACTAGATCCCAAGGTTTCGCCTACAATGACATCATATACCGAATCTCCATTTGTGAATACCAAATCCAAAATGGCCTCCCTCCGGGTTGGCTCCTCAACCACTTTTTGCAGAGACAACCCCAGTAGGGAATTTAGAATATCTGTACTCCTGGTAGAACTTGCTATTTTGGTTTTCCAGTTTATATCTGGAAGATTGAAATCTCCCATAATGATAACTTCTCCTTTCATTGTCATTATAGCTATTTCTTCAACTAGTAGATCATCTAGTTCTTTAACTTGACCAGGTGGTCTATATATCACACCTACACGAGTTACTGCATGATTAGCAAACTGCAACGTAACCCAAACTGACTCTATGTTGGCCTCACCAACTTGTATTAGGTTAGATTTAATGCTATCTTTCACATACAGGGCCACTCCTCCTCCTTTCTTGCCTTCTCTGTCTCTTCTGTATAAAGAGTACCCTGGTATGGTTATGTCCCAGTCATTTCTTTCATTAAACCATGTCTCCGTAACAGCCACTAAATCTACATTCTCAGATGCCATTATTGACCCAAGTTCATTGATTTTTTTACCTAAACTGCGAGCATTTGTAGACAGGACTCTGAGCTCATCATTTCTTAACCTCTGTGCTTCTGACCTGTTCTGGCATTGTTTCGGGGGGCAATTGGACTCTTGTATTTTCACTCTTTTGCCCCCCCCTTCCTAGTTTAAATACTCCTTCACAAATTCTTGGAGTTGTTCACTAAGTACATTTGTTCCTTTGAGAGAAAGATGCAAACCATCTTTTTTGTACAGTTCCTTTCTATTCCAAGTAGGGCTATCATGAGAAACAAAGCCAAATCCTTGCTCTTGACACCATTTACTAAGCCATATGTTGAACTCCTTTATGCGTCTCTGCCTATCATTCTGAACATTATGCACAGGCAGAACTTCAGAAAATGAAATGGTGGATGCAAAATCCTGTACGTCATTACCAAGTGTGATAAAAGATTTTTTCACCTCTGACACTTCATTGCAAGCCAGGTCATTTGTCCCTAGATGGACAAGAACATCCACGTCCCCTTCCTGCTTTGCTTGCTTAACAATATTAATAATATGTCTTCTATCTCGTCTAGCAGTAGCACCAGGGAGACATCTCACAAAACCATTTTCTTTAAGCTCCACACTTCTTATGATTGAATCACCCAGCAACAGCTGCTTCCTTTGAGACTTCACTTTATCTTTTTTGTCCTTGGCTGCAGTCTTGCATACATTAGACATAGGAGTCGATGGTTTCTCACCCTCTGTGCTTGAGTCCATATCCATGTTGTCCTTACATTCTGAGAGTGCTGCAAATGAATTATGGAGAACCACCGACTGTGGGACATGTCTTCTATCCACCACTCTAAGTCTTCCAGAACCTACAGTAACCCATCTGCCATTTCTGGGCGTCCTCTGTGGCAGTGGCATTGCAGCAGTCCCAGCTGGAGTTTGTTTAACAGATAATTTAAATATCTCTGATTTCAAAAATGCAATTTCCTGCTGCAGTAAGGAGAATTGTCTACAGATCTGACAGCATCCGAATCTCCAAAGAGTGGAACATGAAATAAATGCACAACAATTCCTGCACTGAACCAAGTCTGCCATTTTAAAGAGGAGAAAAAAATATTTTTTTATAAATTTAAGTCAAACAAATCTTACCTTTTTTTTTCTTTTTTCCACCTTCCAGCCTACCTCCTGACTATCTCCTGCAATATCTCTTCACTGTACTTAAAATGTTGTACTTGAATGGAGTACTTGCAGCTAATGAATTAGGCCAGCTAATGAGTATGTCTTTATATATACACTCACTCCTCCACAGCTCCTCCCCCAGCAACAAATGTAACACCTTAATGAGCTGGTCTCATTACCAAATGCAAAATAGCAAACACCTGACCAAATTCCTTTCCTCTTCTCAAGCAATGGTCAGCAAAAAATACACAGATGAGTCAGTTGCAAACTCCAAGCCAATCTCTTTCAGTATCTCTTCAATCTCTTCAGTCTCCTGCAATATCTCTTCACTGTACTTAAAATGTTGTACTTGAATGGTGTACTTGCAGCTAATGAATTAGGCCAGCTAATGAGTATGTCTTTATATATACACTCACTCCTTCACAGCTCAGGTTGATTTTATACCTATACTAATTTTATCCTTGTGTAATAATAGGCTCAATATTATATCATGTACTTTTTAATATTAGTATGGTTATGTTTGACACACCATCTTATCTATATATATATATTCCTTTAGTCCATCTTGTCTGTTATCATAAATATTCTTTTATTTTTTTTTGTAGTTTGTTTTGTAGTGTTTTTTTTGTAGTGGTCGTTTTTTTCATTTTCTACAAATTTTTCTTATGACACTTTGGATTCATTTCCTCTTCACTTTTATATTATTCATTTATTTTTTAGGAACCACAATTTTTTTTCTTGTGGAACCCCTATGTCTTATGTTTGATCATAATATTTTCATAAATATGTATACATTTTTATTACGTCTATTATGACACTAAGAATGTTTTTAGTTTTGTACATGTTTACACATCTTTTGTCTGTATTACATGAGCTATCTTGTCATCCTAGACATTCACTTTTTTATGTGTTATTACACAATATTTTCTATAACAACACTGAGTGACAACTCATCCTTGTCCTCTTTTTGTTTTTGTAGTATCATGTTTTTGATGCAATATCACTATTCATTGTCCTTTTAGCATTTGTCCACAAGATGGCGCAATATATATGTTTTGAGATGTGCCATAATATATCCATACATTGCTATTTTATATGTCACATATTCTATGTACTAGATTCGGACTATTATGACGATTCTTTTTTAGCCTAAATGATTTATGTCTATATAAGGTGTATCAAGTGCTGCCCTTATGGGTGGAATGATAGGTGTTAATATACGCCTTTCACTTTTTAATGATTTGACGTTTAGGTCTCTGCCTTTACCGGTATGCGATTGGCCAGATCTTCCATCATTCATCCAATGATCTGTGTGAGTTTTGTCACTTCCGCTTCTGCTCTCCCGCTATTGGCCGAGACCTATGTCACTCATGTTACTTGGTGCTTTGTAATGTCATGACGTAGGGTTCTCCGCCTCTGCTGGCGTGCGATTGGCGGGATTACTCACCATTCACCCTTAGGTCCCTGTGACCTTCTATTTCCAGGTTCGCCCGCCCGCTATTGGCTGAGACTGGCGCCATTCAAACTGCTCAGGGGATCTATATAGAGCGTGTGTGTTGTGTCTGGCAGTCACACCCAGATGAAGTCTTTCTTATGACGAAACGTTGGCGACTCCAGACGCAATTGTCCACACGCCCCTTCTAAGAGCCGGCTACCACTGTTTTTATGTTGACTGGATACATGCGGGACGCCGCTGTTTGGATCCCCAGCTACCAAATTTTATGTGCCTGTTCTCTTCTACCTATATGTGAGAAGTTTTTTTAATAAACATACCATTTATACCTTACGGGATTACGCTATGGTCTTTTTGTACCATTTTTTTCTACACCCCCATCTGACTTCCATGGAGCTACCTTGAGGAATATATCATCTTCTGGTGTTATCCATGACCCCTTGGAGTTCCTGAGATTCATGCTGTATCTGGCGAGGCTGTCTCGTTCATTTGAGTAGCCATGGCTGTTTGATAAGCTGCTTCTCACACTTGTGCACTGAGGTGTCCCCTTTCCACAGAATTCCTGGGTGTCATAAGGAGGAAGAACTGCTTTATATTTACATTTCTGGATTAACCTGCAATATGGGACTTTTTTTCTTGGTTCTTTAGTCACTCCCGCTTTGTTGTTTCCTTTATATGAACTTTTAAGTTTATTATCTATGTCACTGATATTTTAGCGCTTCACTTTTTTGGATTATATTGTTTGCTGATCATTGTCTGTGAAACATGTGCCAGCTGCTTTATATATTGTATCACTAGAATCTTGTCATTTTTCACTTATTTGTTTTAGCGCAGAAATTCCCACATTTTTATATTTTATAAAATATGAAAACAGTCCTTAGACGCTCAGATATGAAGATACACAACTTCACATAAAAACGTCCATATTAGTGCAAAAGGGTAAATGGTCTTGCAAGAGCCCTCTTCACCAAGTAGGGGTCACCAGTGTGTATCAGGGTCACCAAACAACAATCCTCCACCGTTTCGTCATTTCCGACTTCATCAAAGACGCCCTTTGAAGAAGTCGGAAATGACGAAACGCGTCAATGCATTAACCTTACGGCGACCGGAAGTACCCGGGTGACACCGACGGAGGCTTTGTAGGTCTTGGACACCAACGTGGAGAGGGTGAGCTCGACCAATATCGCCTACTAGTGCATCCGTGGTACTACTACTACTGCATATGGCTTTGATGGCTTGATGTTTTACTGCGTTTGTGAGTGCATTTTATTTGGATTTTTGTGGTTAATAAAGTGTGAAGTTGTGGAGGCAATATTACAATAGTGCGACTCCCTTTTTGTTTCCCTGAAATTGCTGCATTGGTGAATGACCGTGAGGAAAAAGGGATAAATATTACAGCTTAAGGATCGCCAGTGATGAGAGCCTAGATCTGCAGCTGACCTGGGAGGGAGATTCGTGTGTACATGCTTGTGTGCCTTTCCTATGAGAATAGGTGGGCCATATTTTCTGGTGAGTTGCCATCCCCCCTTTTCGTCACAACGGTGGAGGATTGTTGTTTGGTGACCCTGATACACACTGGTGACCCCTACTTGGTGAAGAGGGCTCTTGCAAGACCATTTACCCTTTTGCACTAATATGGACATTTTTTGTAAAGTTGTGTATCTTCATATCTGAGCGTCTAAGGACTGTTTTCATATTTGTGTGTCATAATGAAATGATATGCGAGCTGTCTGCGCTACTATTACTTTTTTCAGGATCCTAAATTCTATGTTGATGGATGTAAACTCTTCAAGATTTACACACAAGTCTCTTGTCACCCTTCTTGCTGAAGTTTCAGCTATTATCAATTCAAGACCCCTTGTGCCAGTGTCTATGGATCCTGAAACACCAGCCATACTGTCTCCGGCTATTCTACTTACCCAAAAAACAGACAATATGCTAATGCCTTGCGGAGAATTTACTCATGGGAATATCTACCAAAAACACTGGAAACGTGTACAACACCTGGCAGATTACTTCTGGAACAGATGGCGAAAAGAGTACCTCAATATTCTTCAAGGAAGGAGAAAATGGCAACATCAAAAACCAAACTTGAAAGAAGGAGACCTCGTATTGATGAAGGAGCAACAAACCGAAAGGATTGCCTGGCCTATGGGACTAATCACAAAGGTTTTTCCTAGCAAGGATGGCAATGTCCGAAAGGTGTAGTTGAAGATCTTCAGGAAGGGAGAGCTTAAAACGTTTGCAAGGCCAATTAACAAACTCATTTTAGTATTACCCATCGGGAACGTTCCTGAAGGATGAAAAGGACTGAACTTGAACTTCATGGATCTACTACACTACGAGTCAGGGAACCCGAATGTTATGTTTATTGCATTTTAACGTGTTCTTTGTTGCAGGTTGTATCATATTTCTTGGACATTCATCATAGTGAAATCTCCAAAGGAAATTTCAGATGGGGAGTGTGCTGTTCTCCTCATAATTTTTTTGTACATTGCATTATGAATCTTTCTTTCACCATGTTGTTTCTATGCATTGTTGTACTGCTGCCATATGCTGGCCAGAATTTGCATGCCTTGTTATTGTTTATTAAAGTTTTTTGATATTATGGGCGTGGTTTTTCAGACTGTGTGTCTTATCACATCCAGCAGCCATCTTCAGTTCGTTATGGCTGTGTGACTGGAAACTCCACATTTTTGGACTTGTGAAGGCATCAGTTTTTGACCAGCAGTTAGCCTCAGGATAGACACCAACAGGACTGTATTGACACCACTACTACAGAACAGTATTGTATCAGCGTCTATTACTGTATCTGGGTTGAACAAACCCACGCTTGATATAATCTTCATGCCTAAGTCTGGATTCATCTAACCTGAGCATCTGCCGGTCCGGTCTGCCCCACTGCTTGGATACGAAGGTAGGAAGTCACACAGCTATTATCAGTTATACCTTCATGTGGGGACAGAACAGTAATGTAACTGGTCCCCCCCCAAAAGTGTCAAAAATATCAGTTAGGCCTGTTAGGGGGTCCGATTTGTCGTTGCAGTCCCGCTAAAAATTGCTGATCACCGCCATTACTAGTGAAAAATAAATAAAGAAAAATGACAAATCTTTCCCCTAGTTTGTAGATGTGATAACTTTTGCACAAACCAATCTATTTACGCTTATTGGGATTTTTTTTTTTTTTACCACTTTAGCCTCGGAGGATTTTCCTGCTTAACGTCCAGACCACTTTTTTCAACTTGGCACTGAGCTAATTTAACTGACAATTGCGCGGTCATGCAATGCTGTACCCAAATGAAATTTGCATCCTTTTTTTCCCCACAAACATAGCTTTCTTTTGGTGGTATTTGATCACCTCTGCGTTTTGAATTTTTTGTGATATTAATAAAAAAAAAGGGCAAAAAGTTTGCGAAAAAATTTTTTTTAAATTGTCGCTTTTTTTCAAAAATTTAAAAATCGCACAGGTGATCAAATACCACCAATAGAAAGCTCTATTTGTGGGGGGAAAAAAGGACATAAATTTAATTTGGGTACAGCATCGCATGACTGCAGAATTGTCCGATAAAGTAAAGCAGTGCCGAATCGCAAAATATGGCTTGGTCAGGAAGAGGGTAAAATCTTCCGGTCTTAAAGTGGTTAAAAACACATTCATTGAGAATTGTTTTGTCACAGACATGTAGCTAAATACATTTTGGCCTAAATATATGTCAAAAATTGAATATATTGGATATTTTTTTTAACTGTCAAAGTAGCGCCGCCGAGAGAGGGAGGAGTCCAGTGACATAGGTTTACATCGCTAGACCCAGCCGAGCTGCAATAGCAGCAACGTGAGCGGTCGGCAAGCGGTTAACCAAAAATATGTAGCAGAATACAAATTGGCCTAAAATGCTGAAAAAATTAAATTTTTCGAGTTGAACATCCAGCCCATCCCTAATTGTCATGTATTTTTTTTGTATATGAAATAACCAATTTTTTAACATGTATTAATAAAATATATAATTTTTATAAACATTTTTTCATTTGTAGGATCAAACATAAAAGTGCTTAAAAAGTCCCAATATCCAGGGGAAACAATTCTGTATAGTTCATGAGGGGCGTGGCACAGGCGGAGTCTAACCACTAGTATTCTGATAATAATAAAGTTCAAAGTCCAGCGACAAGAGAAACTCCGGGGTGGACCAGCGATGGCCAGGAAAAAGAAGATTTGCCCATAACTTAGGGGGTAAATATTGCGGCTTCACTTCCATTGTTTGTGTCTTCATCATGGCCTTTGTCTCTTTTTTTCCAGCAGTTTCTTGATTTGCAGAGCATGCAATCTATAATTTCATTTGGAACACTGATGATACGTAATATGCCTTCATTATTTTTCCATCCCTGGGTGGAGAAACAATGCATAGAATAATGTTACTATATTACAAAGAGCATCATAAAAAAAAAAAAAAAAAAAAAAAAAAGAATCGTTTAAAATGAAATTCCACTCCATTGTTTATCTCCTTATGGAGTTGGCAAGCTTTAGACCACAGGTGTCAAACAAATCTGGCCCTCCAGGGCCATTTCATGTGGCCCGCACACCTCTCCTGCAGCTGCGGCATCCCCTTCATCTCCGCCCCCCACCTTGCGTCAGCAGCAGAGAAGAGGACGGAACTCCTCTGCCAAATCCTTCTTTTTTTCTGTGCAGCCATGGAGAGGATCCTCTGCCCTCATTTTAACCTCTTCCTGACCGCCCGCCATCTTTTTACTGCGGCAGTGTGGCCCTTCTGTGCAAACCGACCCTTTCACACTTGGGCCACTTGTCCTGCGACTTGGGACTGCAAAGTCGAATGGCAAGCCATACCCCATGATTTCCAATGAATACCGTTCATATCTGTGCGACTTCAAGACGCAGGAACTTTAAAGTAGTCCCTGCACTACTTTGGTCCAACTTTGATGTGACTTGAGGTCCATAGACTTCAGGATTATACAGGTATTGCTTCAAGTCACGTCAAAGTCTCAGCAAAAATTGCACAACTTTCAGGTCACACAGGTGAGAAAGGGGCCTAACGTTTGTTATTTTGAAGAAAAAAAAAAAAAACTGAGACTTTAGTGTCACTTCAAGGATGTTTTTTTTTTTTTTTTTTTTTTTTTAGAGGAAAAAGAAAGTAATACATTTTTTTGTGATTGTATAAATAAGGGGGGGGGGGGGGGGAGAGACAGGAGAGAGGCTCATACTGTATGTCTATATCTTCACACAGAGTTTCCCCACTCGTCTTCCAATGAAACACGTACAGATTGCATACCAAAGACTAAAGTAAATTAGTTAGAGCTCCTCAAAGCTTTACATCCGCATTTCTCAATCTTTTTACCCCCAGAGGGACCCTTGCAATCATTTTAAAGTCTTGGGGAACCCCAACTGAAATGAAATAAGATGAGAATGCCTTCCTTACAGACAGCCAGAGAGATCACTGATGTCATGCCGCTGGTTCTGCCAAGTGCTGATGGATTAGGAATCATGTGGGCACCATGAGATGGGAGATCCATCAGCCACACCTCAAGGAACCCCTAGAGACCTCTGGAGGAACCCTGGTTAGGAATGGCGGCTTTAGATGTATTGAATGTTATATAATTTTATAAAATGTATATTTCTTTTTACATTTATTAATTTTTTTAATGTATATATCTATATGTATGTCTATATGATATGTTTATATCTATTTTACGTTTTTTTTTTTTATCCAATTATCCTCATCTCCCCTTCACTTCTCCCATCCTCTCCTCTCCTTTGCTCTTTCCATCTCTTCCCTCCTCCTTCCTCTCCTTTGCTCTTCCCACCTCTCCTTTCCTCTCCTCTACTTTGCTCTTTCCACCTCTTCTCTCCTCCTTCCTCTCCTCTTTTGCTCTTTCCACCTCTCCTCTCCTCTCCCCTCCCCTCCCCTTCTTTGCTCTTTCCTCATCCCCTCTCCTCTCTTTTGCTATTTCCTCCTCTCCTTTGCTCTTTCCACCTCTCCTTTCCTCTCTTCTACTTTGCTCTTTCCACCTCTTCTCTCCTCTCCTTTTCTCTTCTAGTAAACACTTTTCCAGAAAAGCTTCATAACATAAATTCCCATGATTTGCATTTTCTTACCTGGGCGTTTTTGGGGCGACATTCACAGCCTGGGCATTCTCTCTTAACACAACATATTGGTGGTCCATTGTCCTCCTTCTCCGGCAGGGCCAACGCTGAGATGGACGCCACCAATAACCCAACAAGCAGGAGAGTCCACAGCCACCTCATTGTTAGGTGTGATGGGTGGAAAGACGATCGCCAACGTTCTATTCCACGGTGCGCTCAGTCCGCTCCCAGCAGAGGAGATCAGAGCTGCACACAACTCCCGCACTTTATATCAGAAACTGCAACCTGTAATTATGCAAATAATATATTTCTATATTTTATAATGATTGCAGAGCTGTGAGAGAGATTAATAACATTTGGCATGACATATTCATTATAATTTCCTGTAAAGCAGACAAACCGGATCTCAGTACAAGACAGAGAAAAGTCAGTGGGGTGACTGAGGGGGGGGGGGGGGAAGGATAAGAACACTCCCCTAGAATATTTAATACAATTAGGCCTCATGCACACGGGATGTTATAAAAACACCAGTAGCTTTGTAGGGAATTTTTTAGCGTTTCTTTAGCTTTTTTGCAGCATTTTTTAGCTAAAAATCCCCTTTCTGGTATTTTAGTAACTCCCACAATGCAATGCTTGCCATTCATTCATGCAATAAGATTTAGGTGCAGGGAAAAAAAGGGTCCTACAACATTTTTGTGCAAATGTGGACCCTTTTTTCCGCCGAATCAAAATCGGCGAACACCCATGTGATGCGATTCTGTCAAGCTCACTGCATTTTGCAATCCGAGTGTCGTTCATGGAACATTAAACCCCATTTATATCATTAGATTTGACATGCGATTTGACTTGTCAAATCACATGCCAAATCAGAGCCTATTGCTCTGATTTTATGAATTATGAATGTCTCATAATTATTTATGTTTTATAATCATTTATGCCTATAAGAATATATACATATGCCTACATAAGTAGCTTTTTAGAACTGCAAGTCATCACATTCTAATTTTCCACCATATCCTGCTAATAATTTAAACAATGGCTTACTATACTCCATGACGTCACCATATCCTGTCCCTATATCCTGTAGCCTAGGAAATGGCACATGTGCCTAATGGTAGTGACAATATGCTATATATATTGTAGGGGATCAGACTCAAGGCAGGGACACGCTCACAGTTTCTTTAGAAAATGACAGGTTTAATGCACACTCAAAAGTTCATAACAAAAGAAACTGGCTCCTGGCCAAACAAACAAAATAAACTTCCGCTCAACTGAGCCTAAAGCCCCGTACACACGTACCGATGGTCGGCATACAAATGTTCCTCTTTTCTCCCCGGGATGTCGGTGTCTGCTGAAAAGTGCAAAGACAGCACAAGGACAGCACAAGAATTTTGTCCGCCGACTGCAGAAGTGATGTCATGTAATGGTTAACTTTCCCTGTGTTTTCTATTTTCTGAGCATGCCCAGTCTTGCAAATCTGCGGTCTGTCGGCCGAATTGTGTACTGACAGGCGAACAATCGTCCGTTCTGGTGTCGGCATACAAATATTTTCATGTTTGCACGAAAGACTTTTGTCCGCGGATTGTGCGCAGACATCTGTCGGAGGCACCATACTAACACGCGTACAATCGGCAGATCCTTCGTCCACCGACGTTTGTATGCCGACGATCGGTACGTGTGTACGGGCCTTTACTGTGTTTGTAGTCCTTTTAAAGTCCTTGCTCAAAGGTAAGTGTCCTTTCTGGAACAAACGATAACATCCCAGGTTTCAGAGACAAGCAGCCATGCTCCCATTTGCTTCCTGTAATGGAGACATCCACACTCTCTTCCTGAGATCCAGGTCCAGCTGCCCTAATCAAGGCCTAGCCAGAGACCAACAAACTGTGGTCCACGGAATTAGGAATCTGTCCCACCCAGAGCACTATCAGATTCCCAGTAAAACCAGCCCCGGAACAGACCTTACTAATAAAGGGTAAAGACTAGTACTCTTTACTATAATGTCTTTGCTGATTTTACCTTAGACTGAAAAATCTAAGAAACCGTGGAGGAACATAGATCCCATCAACCACTTCTCCAGCCATTTGGAGCTGTTTTACAAGCACCCTGCTACAATATATATATATATATATATATATATATATATATATATATATATAATATATATACAGGGCTTTTTTTCAGCAGGAACGCGGGGGAACGCAGTTCCGGCACCTCTAGTACTGAATGTACTGTATGTAATGACAAGGCGTGCTGGGGTGTGCTGGATGAGCTATTGATGCTGACTGCTGGGGGATCTATTGTTGCTGGAGGGGATCTTTTTTGCATGTTGATCTATTGTTGCTGATGCTGAGGACATCTGTTGTATCTGTTAGCTGGGGGGTGCTTCTGTTGCTGGGGAAGGGGGTCAATTGTTGCTTGTCTTTTGCTGTTGAGGGCGGGGTCTATTGATGCTTGCTGCTGGGAGATCTGTTGCATGGTGCTCAAGGTCTATAGCTGGGCTGGGGTGGTATTTTTTTGCACGGGTCCATTGTTGCTGGGGGACATTTATTGTTGCTGGGGGGGGTCTATGGTTGCCATACAAATTACTTAGCACCACGAAATGGTACTTGGCTCTATATTCTCTAAAAGGGGCGGTACTGAGAGGCGGGTGGGGGGTGGAATCAAGAAACAGTTCTTGGAGGTGGGTAGGGGGCGGAGACAAGAATTGACTCAGAAAGAGGGAGTTCTGGCACCTATTCTCTGAGAAAAAAAGCCCTGTATATATATATACTGTACAGTGCATTGCAAAAGTATTCGGCCCCCTTGAACTTTGCGACCTTTTGCCACATTTCAGGCTTCAAACATAAAGATATAAAACTGTCATTTTTTGTGTGAAGAATCAACAAGAAGTGGGACACAATCATGAAGTGGAACCAAATTTATTGGATATTTCAAACTTTGTTAACAAATATAAAACTGAAAAATTGGGCGTGCAAAATTATTCAGCCCCTTTACTTTCAGTGCAGCAAACTCTCTCCAGAAGTTCAGTGAGGATCTCTGAATGATCCAATGTTGACCTAAATGACTAATGATGATAAATAGAATCCACCTGTGTGTAATCAAGTCTCCGTATAAATGCACCTGCACTGTGATAGTCTCAGAGGTCCGTTTAAAGCGCAGAGAGCATCATGAAGAACAAGGAACACAATAGGCAGGTCCGAGATACTGTTGTGGAGAAGTTTAAAGCTGGATTTGGATACAAAATTATTTCCCAAGCTTTAAACATCCCAAGGAGCACTGTGCAAGCGATAATATTGAAATGGAAGGAGTATAAGACCACTGCAAATCTACGAAGACCTGGCCGTCCCTCTAAACTTTCAGCTCATACAAGGAGAAGACTGATCAGAGATGCAGCCAAGAGGCCCATGATCACTCTGGGTGAACTGCAGAGATCTACAGCTGAGGTGGGAGACTCTGTCCATAGGACAACAATCAGTCGTATACTGCACAAATCTGGCCTTTATGGAAGAGTGGCAAGAAGAAAGCAATTTCTTAAAGATATCCATAAAAAGTGTTGTTTAAAGTTTGCCACAAGCCACCTGGGAGACACCAAACATGTGGAAGAAGGGGCTCTGGTCAGATGAAACCAAAATCGAACTTTTGGCAACAATGCAAAACGTTATGTTTGGCATAAAAGCAACACAGCTCATCACCCTGAACACACCATCCCCACTGTGACACATGGTGGTGGCAGCATCATGGTTTGGGCCTGCTTTTCTTCAGCAGGGACATGGAAGATGGTTAAAATTGATGGGAAGATGTATGGAGCCAAATACAGGACCATTCTGGAAGAAAACCTGTTGGAGTCCTCAAAAGACCTGAGACTGGGACGGAGATTTTTCTTCCAACAAGACAATGATCCAAAACATAAAGCAAAATCTACAATGGAATGGTTCACAAATAAACATATCCAGGTGTTAGAATGGCCAAGTCAAAGTCCAGACCTGAATCCAATCGAGAATCTGTGGAAAGAACTGAAAACTGCTGTTCACAAACTTTCTCCGTCCAACCTCACTGAGCTCGAGCTGTTTTGCAAGGAGGAATGGGCAAAAATTTCTCTCAAGGTGCAAAACTGATAGAGACATACCCCAAGCGACTTACAGCTGTAATCGCAGCAAAAAGTGGCGCTACAAAGTATTAACTTAAGGGGGCTGAATAATTTTGAACGCCCAATTTTTCATTTTATTATTTGTTAAAAAAGTTTGAAATATCCAATAAATTTTGTTCCTCTTCATGATTGTGTCCTACTTGTTGTTGATTCTTCACAAAAAATTACAGTTTTATATCTTTATGTTTGAAGCCTGAAATGTGGCAAAAGGTCGCAAAGTTCAAGGGGGCCGAATACTTTCACAAGGCACTGTATATATATATATATATATATATATATATATATATATATATATATATATATATTAAGTTACTGTTCACATTAAGTATGTAAGGCAAAAGCTTACCCCCCTTTAGGAAGTGATACAATAAAGCATGTGTTTAGGCCTACCAATCATTGTCCAGGGGGAGGTTTTTAGTCAGGATGTTCTAGAGCAGGGGTGGGCAAACTTTTTGACTCGAGGGCCGCAATGGGTTCATATATTGGACCCGGGGGCCGGACCAAGAGTAGATGGACGGTGTGCCCCCTTTCAATGCAGAGACCAGTGTGTCCCCTTTCAATGCAGAGAGACCAGCATCCCCCTTTCAATGCAGAGAGGCCAGCGTGCCCCCTTTCAATGCACAGTGACCAGCGTGCCCTCTTCAAAACAGTGACCAGCGTGCCCCCTTCAATGCAGTGACCAGCGTGCCCCCTTTCAATGCAGTGAACAGCGTGCCCCCTTCAATGCAGAGACCAGCGTGCCCCCTTTAATGCAGAGACCATCGTGCGTGCCCCCTTTCAATGCTGAGACCATCGTGTGTGCCCCCTTTCAATGCAGAGACCAGCGTGCGTGCCCCCTTTCAATGCAGAGACCAGTGTGCCCCCTTCAATGCAGAGACCAGCGTGCATGCCCCCTTCAATGCGGAGACCAGCGTGCGTGCCCCCTTCAATGCAGAGACCAGCGTGCATGCCCCCTTTCAATGCAGAGACCATCGTGCATGCCCCCTTTCAATGCAGAGACCAGCGTGCCCCCTTCAATGCAGAGACCAGCGTACATGCCCCCTTCAATGCAGAGACCAGCGTGCGTGCCCCCCTTCAATGCAGAGACCAACATGCTTGCCCCCTTCAATGCAGAGACCAGCGTGCGTGCCCCCTTCAATGCAGAGACCAGCGTGCGTGCTCCCCTTCAATGCAGAGACCAGCGTGCGTGCCCCCTTTAATGCAGAGACCAGCGTGCGTGCCCCCCTTCAATGCAGAGACCAGCATGCGTGCCCCTGTCAATGCAGAGACCAGGGTGCATGCCCCCCCTTCAATGCAGAGACCAGCGTGCGTGCCCCCTTCAATGCAGAGACCAGTGTGCGTGCCCCCTTCAATGCAATGCGGGCCCCCCCAAGACCAGTGCACTTACCTGCAGCAGCAGCGGCAGCGGTGGCTTCTCCTCCGGTGTCTCGAGTCCTCCCGCCTCCTCCTCGGCCAATGGCATGGGGTTTACCTTGCGGTTAATCAGGAAGCGGGCATTAGACCCACTTCCTGATTGGCCAGGAGGAGGATCCGTGTGACAAAAGGGAATTTTCATTCACTATTGTCACACAATGGGTGGGCTCGGGTGCACTGCTCTGCGCCCCGGGTCCACCCTTTGCTGAAGCCTGGCCAGGCCAGATTAAAAGGTCCGCCGGGCCGTAGTTTGCCCATTCCTGTTCTAGAGTGTATATAAGATAAGACACATCATATGCAGGCCAGACTAGGTTGGCTGCATGTGAAAGGAACCTATTCCACATGTCACTGTAGCTAATAGGCCTATGCCTATATGTAACCTGTCTCCTCGTATACGAGAATAAATGTTTTTTTCCTTGTATCAGCTTGTGGTCTAAGGTGATTTCCCTCACATCTTTGGTGCCGAAAAAACCCGGGAGCCCAAGATCCTGTGAAGGACCAGAACCACCGGTGACCGATACTGTACAGGGGAATTTCCGATCCAGGCGGAATTCCTATCTTAAAGTCCTCCGTCTGGATTGACGTTAACAGAGGCCGGTTAACCGGTTGGTCCATAGTAGCAGGTGATGGGTCCCCCACGAATCAGTAAGAAAGAGACCCAATCTGGTTCAAGGTAAGAACATTTATTTATATATGCATATATCGATAACAATAAGAATGTTATTTATGTAAATGGTGTAAGGATTATTTGTTTGTCTATGTATATTATTTGTTTGACTTTGTATTATCTTTGATGAGAGGAAGTGAGTTGTCACGCATTCCTCGTTACGAACATCTGTGGCTATCTTGGACGGGCAGATAAAGTGACCGATCTGCGTTTTGGTAAGACATACTCAGGGCGTCCTGGGTAGACAGTCGAGCACTGCAGATCAATTTCTCTATCTCCTCTTGTTTGTCTATGTATCAGAGTGTGTTCTCGTCAGTCTTATTTGTTTCTGTGTCTGGTTGATGCAAGGATATAGTCTACAATTTATGCCGGGCTACAGATAAAGCAAATTTGCAGGACTCTTGAGTCCAAGTCAGCCTTATAGTCTGTGAGAAGAGCCGTGCGGACAAAATAAATATCCTTGAGATCAACAACTGCATATCGGTCTGTCTTATTTGTCTCTGTCTTAGATTGATGCAGGGATATAGTCTCTAATAAGTGCCGGGTTACAGACAAAAGAAATTTGCGGGACCCTTTGAGTCCAAAGCAGCCTTGTAAATCTGTAAAGAAGTACCATGCAGACAAAATAAATATCCCTGAATCAAATATAAAAAAAACTGCATGCCGGTATTTTTAGCAGGACGCAAGACTGGTGTATTCTACAGCATTGTACAGCTGTACTAAGTCCGTGAGTGCCTGTGAGATAAAGTACTGTGTATAGGTGTCTAAAATACCAATATTTTTTAGTAGAACACATAACTCTTATGGAGTCTGTGTCTGACTGCGAGATAACAAAAATATTGTGTATAAATGTAAGAATGCCAATATTTTTTAGTAGAACACAGAACTAGGAGGGTTGAAGAAATGTAGTAAACCACTCAGAGAGTCTGTGTATGTCTGCGAGCTAACAAAAGTATTGTGCATAAGTGTCTGTGTGAGAACTTGAAGACCTAAACTAACTCCATGTGCATGCCAAAATGGGCCAGAGATGTGGGAAACAAGAAGAAATAAGTAAGAATATATGTTATTTGAATTTAGACAGAATATATTTATTGTGGTGTCTGGGTCTTTAAGTGTTAAACTTCTGAACTAAAAAAAGAAAAGGTGTCGGCCAGTGCTATGAGAATCTCTCCCTGGTATGATTAATATGTAGATCTGTGAATTAATAATTTAGCACTCCCATGATTTTCAGGGAATCCAGACTGAGACATAAAGTATTTGAGGGTGGGATAACTAAATTGGTTGCAGTATACTCCTCTCTCCCATTAAAAAAAAAAAAAAGAGGATGATTTAAGACTAAATCCTACTGTGTCTTTGCCCACACGTAGAACAACAACTCCCAGATAGCCAGTCAGAATGGTGGGGGAGGGGAACAGGGAATAAAAGGAGAAGAAATTCTAAGGGAAGATAAGGCTGTAGCAAGTGTAAGGGATGTCAGGTACCCCATAAAAAAAACATATTTCCGTTTCATGGCATTTCTATTAAATCACCAGTAGATGGCAGCACAAAGTTCAACTGCAAGCAAGGCATGGGAGGAACTAAAAAGTTAGACCTTTTGTTCCTGGGGGAACAGAATAGCAGTTGCTGTGCTGTGTCCACCAGCCTAAAAGGTTATACCTCATGTCATATCATTGCAGGTAAGAAGGAGTATATTTAGGGCTATAAACAGGGCAAAATTTATTTAATTTACATCCCTGTGATCAATAAAGGCTGCTGTCACTACTGTGTGATTAAATAACACTGCACAAATGTTAGTGGGTCACACTGTCACATTACATGACTACAGTGTACTAGGAATGTGGTTATTATAGTGTTATGTTTTTATATCTTATATTAGATTGTACTATAAGACCACTGTGATGCAGCAGGAGTAACAACATATCAGCACATGTTTAATTGGTTATTATTTTTCATGAGGACGTTATTCCTGTATGTCAGAATGTTGATATTATTATATATATAGATGTCTAATAGTACGTATAAACAGAATAGCAGTTGCTGTGCTGTGTCCACCAGCCTAAAAGGTTATACCTCATGTCATATCATTGCAGACACGTTTTCAATAAAAATAAATCTGGTTTCACCCGGTCCGATCCCTTCGCACACTGGATTTATTGACCATACTTTCAGCATATGTGCAACACAAGCACTTCATTGCCTGATTCCACAGTACATTACGATAAGGGCAGAAAGTAAGATCAGTGATGCATTTTCCATATCTTATAATGGGAAATGGTGTAGTAATTAAGCACATAGATACACCTGAACTAAATGATATAATAATTGACAGAATTATAGGATCTGGATTAGACTCAGAGTTGACTGGACAAAGGTGCCCATGACTGGACACCAGATTGCAACTATTGGTATCTGGATGGTAGAAGTTTCAGAGCAATGAGACTTGTTTGGATATCCAAAATGATGAGCTGACCGCTTAGATTGATTGTTACTGCAGTAACATAAGATATGTGTGTATGTCCAAATTGTTCATAGCTAGCTAATATTGAGAACATGGTACTTGTATGAAAAGATGTTTAATGCATACTGTGTTGTCTGTGCTAAATGACAATGTTACCTAAATGAAGAGCGAAAGGTAAGGCTGAAGTATGGCTGATTTGTAACATGAGTTTTGCTATTTATGTTTGAGGGCCATCCTGTGTGAGAAAATATTTGAGACTCGGAGATGAGAAAGCCTGCTTGTATCTGCAGATTCCCCCCCCCCCCCCTCATGTTTGTGCGTTTTTGTGAGAGGAGAGAGGTGATGAAGACAGGCTGCCAGCATTCCCCTTTTGACCCCCCCCCCCTCTCTTCCGATGAACACATCCTGTGTGAGACATCTTGTGTAAGGGACTGTGTTTGTGAAATGTAAGTAGTGTAAAAAACATTGTAAGGTAAAGGAAATGTTTAATGTTTTTGCAGAAATAAAATCCTAGTTGAAATGGTTAATTTTTGCCATGTAACTGTAGGATTAATTGGAAACAAAGAAAATAGCTGAATAGCTGGATGTGGCCGACACCCTTTAAATTCCTAAATGGTAGCCCTGCTTATTATACTTATTTTACTATGTTTAGTTCTCCATTCCAGCCTACTGGGCGTGGAAGGAGAGAAGGCTCCACCCACTGATAAAAAACCTGGTTGTACCCTTTTTGTACCAGCTAGTAGTTGAACAAGGTAGCTGACTAGACAACATCTGTATAACATGTTCTAAAAGTAACAGTATAAGATAGGACAACAAAAGATGATCACTGGAAATGTCTGTTTTGTGTTGTCTTTAATAGTGATTATATTGAAGTATGATACGTTACAATGCAATATTAATGATTGATTTTATTAGTTTTTGTTAACACAGAAAGAACCAGATCTGTTCCTAGAAGTATTCCAAGATCTGTATAATTGGGTTTGAGTAAGAGGTTGTGATCGTTACTCAGTATGAATGGTGATGTATAATCTTTGTGTATAATGTGCATAGGTCCTGGAGTTTTCTAATTACGAAAACGTTTTTTTTAAAAAACGATAGTTTTTTTCACCCTCTTGTTCTGAGGGTTTCATATGCCATTTCAGTAATCTTACTCCAGGATAAAATTTCTATTTACTCCCAGCAAGATATCTGTCATGTATGACCACTCTCTTAGGGCAACCTCACATCGCTATTGAAAGATGTACTTTCCTGAACCCTTTCACACCCATTGAAGGGGATTCACATGACCAAATAGCTTAAATTGATGAAAGAATATTTTCTATAAAAGACCTCACGGATGGGTTATTTAAAAATGTTGTTATTATTTAGCAGAGATCATAGCTCTAACAAGGGCATGTAGCTTGGGTAAAAGGAAAAAGGGGACTATATACACAGACAGCCAATATGCTTTTTCCACTATATGTGTTTCAACATGTATGTATGTATGTATATATATATAATATGCTTTTTCCACCATACATGTGTTTGCACAACAATGGAAGAATAGAGGTATGGTTACATCAACAGGCAAATCCATTTTACACAGAGATCTTATTCTAGCCCTGTTAGACCATGTACAAAAGCCAATCCAAGTAGTGATATGCAAGTGCACAGCACATAAGAAAGGTACAGACCTAATTACATTAGGAAATGCACTAGCAGACAGAGCAGCAAACGAGGTAGCTGAAAGCAAACAAAAAAATACATTTCCAACTTGTGAAATCAACAAAAATACAGAAAGTAATAGATGAAGCATGGTTGATGGACATGCAAAAGTAGCGCCTGAGAATGAAAAACAAAAATGGTTGTCAAAAGGGGCAATACAGGTGAAAGGTATCTACACAAGCACAGAAGGAAAACCTATATTGCCTTCCTCATTGTTTAGATATGCAGCCTTATTGAGCCATGGACATAAAACATGGGGAACACATAGTGTTCAAACGAAAGGCGTGGGACTTTGTATGAGATGTGGCCTGTGTGCACGTAATGATGTATTAGTAACACATATACAACTGCTGGTAAGCATAAAGAAGCATATAATTCATCACGTGTTTATTAGCAAATATTATAGCACTTAGACATCAATATAATTGATATACATTATTTCAAAGGGGATGTACACAATGTACAGAAAAATACAATATTAAGAACATAATAAATTATAAAAAAAAAATACAGAATAGACCAACAAACAGAAATTGGAATTATGAATGGTAATTGGATGCACGTTGAAATTGGCATATAGTTCAATGGCCTCTTAGGCCCTACGCGTTTTGTGAAAGGAATTTTACTTCATCAGGAGCTGGCACATGTGGATTTCTAAAAAATATGGTATAATTAGTGTTGCATCCAATCAGAGGTTGTACTCAGAGGTTAAATGTATCATGGGAAAAATGACTTACAAAAAAAAAATGTATGAACTGTCACAGGAGCTGCTGGCCACCCAGAAACACGTCCATGGTGGGAACTGAGGGGGCGAATGCTCCGCACAGGGCCGATGCGCAAGGTCCACAGGCAATGTGTGAGTATCCATGAGGTCAAATAGGGCTGTATTATAATCTAATAAAAAAGATAATGGATAATCAGGTAAGCCATAGTGGTAGTATAAAAAATACAATAATGGTACCAAGCCCAAGACCAGAAGTGAAGTAAAGTAAGCCCAAGACCAGAGGTGCAAAAATAGGAAAAGGGAAAACGAAAGGAAGATTAGTGTGAAGGGGGTTAGGTGTTTGGAAGGTGAACCATAGAAAGTGCTACAACCGAGATGGTTAGATCTTAGTGTGCCAAAAATCAGCACTAAAAACAACCTACAATAAGAAAGAGGTGTAGAAGTGAAGGTGAATATGAGATATCCCAAAGATGGGGTAACGTGAAGGTGGGTGGTAGGAGCCAGAGGAAATGTGAAAAGGGAGGCGTTTGATGCCTAGTTGAAAAGTGACCGTTGTAGAATAAGAAGGATAAAGAGCATTGACGAGGACCTGTAGCAAGGCAGAGGCAGGAGTCGCTCCCAGCGTCACAGCCGTTCAGGAAGCAGGACACCACCAGGCAGACTAGCGCTGCTGAAGATGGCGTCCCATAAATGAACGCCGATGGAAATCACGTGCCGTCACACCGACGTCAAATTGACGTCACATTGTGCACGGAGTCTAGTGGCGCCGATGCGCTGCGGCCGCAACCACGCCCCCGCCCCCTTGCCGGTCAAGAGATCGGGGCGGGGGAGAGGGGGGCGGAAGCAGACGGAGCGCATCGCAGTTCCCAGAGTAGGGATGGATGGGGGTGGACACCTCAGCCCCAAATCACAGTGCAGCTCCAAAGATGTGGGGCAGCGATGGGAGCCAAGTTCTCCCCCTCTCTCGCCAACCTTTACATGGGTTGGTGGGAGAGACCCAACATCTTTGGAGGTGGAAATCCCTTCAGAGATCAGATCGCTCTGTTCTTTAGATACATTGACGATCTGATCTTTGTTTGCCATCATGATGTTGATTTAAATGCATTTTTGAAGTACCTCAATAACAATTCGGTTAATCTAAAATTCACGGGACATAGGAGCCCAGACAAAATCGAATTTTTAGATGTCTCCTTGAGTCATTCGGGTGACAGAGTTGTCTCCAATTTATATAGGAAACCATTGTCAGGCAACAGCCTGTTACATGCGAAATCTAGCCACCCAATGCATACACTGAAAGGCATACCGGTTGGGCAGTTCTTGAGATTGCGCCGAATATGCAAGAATATTGCGGATTTCAAAAAAGAATCACTTTCTTTACGATCTAGATTCCTTGCTAGAGGATATCCGCAATGGATGATCAACAGAGCATATGTTATGGCCCTTAATAGAGATCGAACTGATCTCCTGAATAAACAACCATGTTCCAACACAAATAATACTCTAAATAAATTTGTTAATCAGAAATCTAAAGCCAGCAATAAACATAGACACAACCGCACTTCATTTACCCACATGAAAAACTCTAAACCTATGCCCTCTATTACGTTGTCTCTCCCATATAGTTTAGAATTTCACAAAGTCAAAACAATTATTCAGAAACATCTACCGCTTCTCAATACTGATGATATATGTGCTAACATTCTAAACGAGGGAGTCAATATAGTTGCCAAAAGAGCTGTCACCTTGGGCAACGTCTTATCACCCAGCCTTTATCTTTCCAAAAAACCTAAACAATCCCCTACTTGGCTATACTGTAGAGGCAACTACAAATGTGGCATGACCGATTGTGTCACTTGCCCCCATATCCTCCATGGAAACATCTTTAAGTCTTCGGTAAGCGAAAGGGCTTTTCATTTAGAAAAGTTTTTTAACTGTAATTCAGAATATGTCATATATCTTATAACCTGCAAGGCCTGTTTGATACAATATGTAGGTAGAACCACTCGCAGACTCAAAGATAGGTTCAGGGAACATCTAAGTGACATTAGACTATCTAAATCAACCAATGTGGCACGCCACTTTAATCACAACCATGGAGGCGACTTGTCCCTAGTACAGGTTCAGGTCATAGAGCGCATTACTAAACCAATTAGAGGCGGGGATATTTTCCGTATATTATGTAAAAAGGAGGTCTCTTGGATTTTTAGGCTTCAAACTCGCATTCCACAGGGATTAAATTTTGAGTGGGACGTCACTCATTTTTATGAGTGAGTCTCCCTCTCCCCTTTTCTTCTTTATACATATATATTTATTTTCGGCTTTTTTGATTTCTTGATTTTTTGAATTTTTGATTTTTTTGTTTTTTTATTTCTATTTATACTTTAAATTTTATGGTTTTCAGCCATGAACCCCGCGGTTATTCATGGCTATATGTCAGGAGTCATTTGCTTCTGTTTTTTGATCGCCATCCGGTATGGTTTGTAGGATTCTGCCACGTAGCTCCATATGGCTTCGAGAGTTCCCTTTTTCTTTTTTTCTTTCTTTTTTCTTTTTATCCTACTTCCTTTTTCCTCTTAATAACATGGTCTGTTTTTCAGGCTCTTAAATCCCATGCCAAGTCATGATCACTCCCCTGTTTCGAGGCTCCGTTTGAGGCTCGTTCTGAGCTTCTCCGAGCCCTTCCTCCCCTTTTTTGATATATTCTATGCACCAGTCACTTTATTTCTATTGTCAATTTTTGTTGCAATTAATTTGCATCCATTTAAGGCCAACAAGCTGTCTAATCGCCAATTATGGTTACTAGTCATAATGTCTATATTTATTCAATGATTTTTTGACTAACAAAGTCACCATTGAAAGAGGGGGTCTTCCTTTTCTTTGACACCATGCCGCCATGTCTCCATTCCAGTTCATATCCTATTATATTCTCCATATATGGTGATTTTCCATGCTAAATTTATGTTTACTGGCTCTTCACCATATTTATATGTCCCATTACATTCACGGATACACTCAAACAAATGGAATATACTTTCATGAAATGACTTTTATGAAATGGTTTTTCTATATCTTGTATGCATATTTTTCTATTTTCGAGTGTATTCTCTGAATTATGTATTTGATCGATCAATTAATTGCATATTTAATTAGTGAATTCATACATGGCGATTTTGGTGTCAGTCTAGATACATCTGTAAAAATTGGGAACCTATAAACTTTTTTCGGTGCTTATCCCCTGGTGACGTGAAAATTTATGTTTTATATTCTTTATATGAGTCGTCCCCATTGATATGTTAATTCATATTTCTATTACATTTCATCACTTACGCACACCAGTTGCATTTTAATTTTAGTTTCATCCCGTGTTTTGTGTTGTCTTTACACATTAATTAATGTTCATTGATTATGCTACACACTTGACGGATTGTAACTTCTCACCATATCACATTCATCATTATATCCCTTTTCACTTCATCACCCTTCACACATTTTTGGAAGAAAAACAATTACTTTCTTATATTTTTTTACCATTGTCATTATATTTTATATTCATGAATTCATGAGTTCATTTACCTCCACATTTTTCACCATCACCATTCATTTTTATTTATATTGATTTACGTGTTTTCAACTATTGTCAATACTGTGGTTCCTTTTTTTCACCAGTATCTTTTACTTTTTTCACATTCTTTCGTATTCTTATTTTTTCCTTTTTTTAGGATTAATATCAGTAAAAATATTTGGTATGTTATTCCAATAATCTATCTTTTTTACATACGATTTTTCACATAGCCACGATCCACATTTGAAGGATCCTCTCCACACATTGAACGACCATATACTTTGTTTTTCATCTATTATGTCTACGCCACCGGGGTTTGAAGCATTTAAAAGCATTTGATGATGAAGAAAAAAAAGTTTTTCATTTATTTATACATGACTCATTTATTTTTTGGTTCCCGATTTTTCAGTCATTGTTTTATATCTTTATATATATATTTTTCTGTATTAGTCATACATATGGTTTTATATTGTTCGTATGTATATCTCCATTCCCCCACTGGGTGAAGGAGTTTTGTATCTATTTGTCTTTCACTGTGGGACTGTGGACTTGCTGAACCTACATCTGTTTTCCATCAATTAATCAATTCAAGGTGCAAGTAATTACATTCTTCGGTCACCTCCCTCTTTTTTGGTTTACCTACAAATGTACGTCGGCTTCCACAGCTCCACAGTGTATGGTTATGAGTAAGCGATTTAATTCGTGAAACGCGTTAACCCGGCACGTCTGTTATGTACATTGTACTGTCTGTCTGCTGCACCGAAGAAGAATAAAGGAGTTTCGATTGTTTTCATTTTACTTTCCTGAGTGCGGTCTACTTTTTTGGATTCTTCATAGCTTGGACGGCGGATCTGACCAGCACCACCCATTGAACTGACACCTGAGCGGCTCTGCTCTTTGTTGTTATTTGTACCTGCTGCTGCTGCCTTTGCTGAGTTGTCAAGTGAAGCGGCTGATGATGACGATGTGTCTGTGGATGTCACCTGGGTGCCTGCTCGAAGAGCAGAAGAAGAGGGGGAAAGTTCAGATGGGGAGACAGAGAGGAGGAGACGAGTTGGAAGCAGGGGGAGGAGGTCATCGCAAGGAGCTAGTGGCGCAGTCAGACAGCATGTAGATTCGGCACCCGGGGTCAGCCAGACAGCACGCCAATCAACGCAAGCTGTTGCCACCACCAGAATGCCGTCCTTGCAAAGCTCAGCAGTGTGGCATTTTTTTTGTGTGTCTGCCTCTGATATCAGCGATGCCATTTGTAACCTGTGCCAAAAGAAACTGAGTCGTGGGAAGTCCAACACCCACCTAGGTACAACTGCTTTGCGAAGGCACATGATCTCACATCACAAACGCCTATGGGATCAACACATCAGTAAAAGCAGCACACAAACTGAAAGCCACCATCCTCCTCCTGGTCCAGCATCTTCAGCCACGTCAACCACTGCTGTCCTCCATGCCCCCTATCAACAACCCGCCCCTCCGCCTCTCACCTTCAGCAGTTCCTGCTCACCTGCCCACAGTCAGGTGTCTGTCAAGGAAATGTTTGAGCGTAAGAAGCCAATCTCACAGAGTCACCCCCTTGCCCGGCGTCTGACAGCTGGCTTGTCGGAACTCTTAGCCCGCCAGCTTTTACCATACAAGCTGGTGGAGTCTGAGGCCTTCAAAAAATTTGTCGCTATTGGGACACCGCAGTGGAAGGTACCCGGCCGAAATTATTTTTCACAAAAGGCAATCCCCAACCTGTACTCTATTGTGGAAAAGGAAATCACGTCACGTCTGGCACACAGTGTTGGGGCAAGGGTCCATCTGACCACTGATAGCTGGTCTGCAAAGCACGGTCAGGGCAGGTATATAACTTACACAGCGCATTGGGTAAACCTGCTGGCGGCTGCCAAGCATGGAATGCGTGGCTCTGCTGCAGAGGAGTTGGTGACACCGCCACGACTTGCAGGCAGGCCTGCTGCCACCTCCTCTACTCCTCCTACTCCATCCTCTTTGCTAACCTCCTCGGCTGAGTTCTCTTCTGCTGTTGCGTCTTGCTCCACACCAACTGCACCCCCCCCAGCTCCCCAGGGGCTATTCCACATGCCGGATACGACAGTGTCACGCTGTCTTGGGGTTGACTTGCCTGAAAGCAGAGAGTCACACCGGACCAGCACTACTGTCCGCCCTGAACGCACAGGTGGATCAGTGGCTGACCCCGCACCAACTGGAGATCGGCAAAGTGGTGTGTGACAACGGCAGCAATTTGTTGGCGGCATTGAATTTGGGCAAGTTGACACATGTGCCGTGCATGGCACATGTGTTGAATCTGATTGTGCAACGTTTTGTGCAGAAGTACCCAGGCTTACAGGACGTCCTCAAACAGGCCAGGAAGGTGTGTGGCCATTTCAGGCGTTCCTACATGGCCATGGCGCACTTTGCAGATATTCAGCGGCGAAACAACATGCCAGTGAGGCGCTTGATTTGCGACAGCCCGACACGTTGGAATTCAACACTGCTAATGTTCAACCGCCTGCTCCAACAAGAAAAAGCGGTCAACGAGTATTTGTATGACCGGGGTGCTAGGACAGCTGATGTCACAGCACAATGGGAATCCAACAGGGGAAGAGGTGAAAGTAATCCTCCTCCTACCACCACAACCACGCCGGCAAGGACAGGACGCTTTACAGACGTCTTGTTGATGGAGGACATGCGGAGCTTTTTTAGTCCTACGCATCGCCACAGCCCTTCGGGGTCCACCCTCAGAGAACGACTCGACCGACAGGTAGCAGACTACCTTGCCTTAACTGCAGATATCGACACTCTGAGGAGCGATGAACCCCTTGACTACTGGGTGTGCAGGCTTGACCTGTGGCCTGAGCTATCCCAATTTGCCATTGAACTTCTGGCCTGCCCCGCTTCAAGTGTGCTGTCAGAAAGGACCTTCAGCGCAGCAGGAGGTATTGTCACTGAGAAGAGAAGTCGCCTAGGTCAAAAAAGTCTTGATTACCTCACGTTAATTAAGATGAATGAGGCATGGATCCCGAAGGGACTGACAGTGGGGGATGCATTTGACTAAAAAAGGCCTGGTGATGACTGAT